>NC_057800.1:455213640-455574497 GCF_018294505.1 Triticum aestivum
CCCCTAGGGCTGGAAACCTAGGTGGGGGCGCAGCCCCTCCCCTCCCCCTATATATACTTGAGGTTTTGGGCTGCCATAGACATGAGAACATCTCCTTCTTGGCGCAGCCCTACCCCTCTCCCTCCTCGTCTCTTGCGGTGCTTGGCGAGGCCCTGCTGGAGTACCACACTCCTCCACCACCACCACGCCGTCGTGCTGCTGCTGGATGGAGTCTTCCCCAACCTCTCCTTCTCCCCTTGCTGGATCAAGGCGTAGGAGACGTCACCGGGCTGCACGTGTGTTGAACACGGAGGTGTCGTCCGTTCGGCACTAGGATCATCGGTGATTTGGATCACGATGAGTACGACTCCATCAACCCCGTTCACTTGAATGCTTCCGCTTAGCGATCTACAAGGGTATGTAGATGCACTCTACTTCCCCTCGTTGCTAGATTTCTGCATAGATTGATCTTGGTGATGCGTAGAAAATTTTGAATTTCTGCTACGTTCCCCAACAGTGGCATCATGAGCTAGGTCTATGCGTAGTTTCTATGCACGAGTAGAACACAAGTTGTTGTGGGCGTCGATTTTGTCAATTTGCTTGCCGTTACTAGTCTTATCTTGATTCGGCGGCATCGTGGGATGAAGCGGCCCGGACCGACCTTACACGTACTCTTACGTGAGACTGGTTCCACCGAATGACATGCACTAGTTGCATAAGGTGGCTAGCGGGTGTCTGTCTCTCCCACTTTAGTCAGATCGGATTCGATGAACAGGGTCCTTATGAAGGGTAAATAGAAATTGGCAATTCACGTTGTGGTTTTCGCGTAGGTAAGAAACGTTCTTGCTAGAAACCTATAGCAGCCACGTAAAAACTTGCAACAACAATTAAAGGACGTCTAACTTGTTTTTGCAGGGTATGCCTTGTGATGTGATATGGCCAAAAGGATGTGATGAATGATATATGTGATGTATGAGATTGATCATGTTCTTGTAATAGGAATCACGACTTGCATGTCGATGAGTATGACAACTGGCAGGAGCCATAGGAGTTGTCTTTATTTATTTATGAACTGCGTGTCAACATAAACGTCATGTAATTACTTTACTTTATTGCTAAAGCGTTAGCCATAGTAGTAGAAGTAATAGATGACGAGACAACTTCAAGAAGACACGATGATGGAGATCATGGTGTCATGCCGGTGACAACGATGATCATGGAGCCCCGAAGATGGAGATCAAAAGGAGCAAAATGATATTGGCCATATCATGTCACTATTTGATTGCATGTGATGTTTATCATGTTTTACATCTTATTTGCTTAGAACGACGGTAGCTTAAATAAGATGATCCCTCACTAAAATTTCAAGAAAAGTGTTCCCCCTAACTGTGCACCGTTGCGAAGGTTCGTCGTTTCGAAGCACCACGTGATGATCGGGTGTGATAGATTCTAACATTCGAATACAACGGGTGTAAGCCAGATTTACACAGCAAAAACACTTAGGTTGACTTGACGAGCCTAGGATGTACAGACATGGCCTCGGAACACGGAAGACCGAAAGGTCGAGCATGAGTCGTATAGAAGATACGATCAACATGAAGATGTTCACCGATGTTGACTAGTCCGTCTCACGTGATGATCGGACATGGCCTAGTTGACTCGGATCATGTTTCACTTAGATGACTAGAGGGATGTCTATCTGAGTGGGAGTTCATTAAATGAACTCAATTATCATGAACATAGTCTAAATTGTCTTTGCAAATATGTTGTAGATAAATAGCTCACGTTGTAGCTCCCTGTTTCAATACGTTCCTAGAGAAAGACCAAGTTGAAAATATTGTAAGCACTGATGCGCACTAGGTCCGTAGTCCGAGGAGTGTCCTCACTGCTACACAAAAGGCTTACGTCTTTGATGCACAGCTCGATGTGCAAACCCCTACAACGTCGTCTGTGGATGTTGTGAACACCTGACAAACACGTCCTGATGACTACTTGATAGTTTAGTGCACCATACTTTACGGCTTAGAATCGGGATTCCAATGACGTTTTAAACGCCATAGAACATATGAGATGTTCCAAGAGCTGAAACTAGGATTTCAGGCTCATGCCCGTGTTGAGAGGTGTGAGACGTCTGACAAGTTCTTTAGCCAACAAGATGGAGGAGAATAGCTCAGCTAGTGAGCATGTGCTCAGAATGTCTGGGTGCTACAATCACTTAAATCAAGTGGGAGTTAAACTTCCAGATAAGATAGTGATTGATAGAGTTCTCTAGCCACTATCACTAAGCTACTAGATCTTCATGATGAACTATGACATGCAAGGGATGGAGTTGATCCCGGAGCTGTTCGCGGTACTTAAGACCATAAAGGGTAGAAATCAAGAAGGGGCATCAAGTGTTGATGGTTTAACAAGACCACTGGTTTCAAGAAGGGCAAGGGCTAGAAGGGAAACTTCATGGATGGCAAACCAGTTGCCGCTTCAGTGAAGGAACCCAAGGTTGAACCCAAACCCGAGACTAAGTGCTTCTATTGTAAGGGGAACAGTCACTGGTAGTGGAATTACCCCAAATGCATGGTAGATAAGAAGGCTGACAACTTCAACAAAGTATATACATGTTATTAATGTGTACCTCTCTAGTACTCCTGGTAGCACCTGGGTATTGGATACCGGTTTGGTTGCTATTACTGGTGACTTGAAGAAAAAGCTACGGACTAAACGGAGACTGGCTAAGGGCGAGGTGACGATGTGTGTTGGAAGTGTTTCCAAAGTTGATGAGATCACCATCGCACGCTCCATCTGCCTTCGGGATTAGTATTGAACCTAGATAAATGTTATCAAGTGTCTACGTTGAGCATGAATATGATTATATCATGTTCATTGCAATATGGTCATTCATTTAAGTTAGAGAATAATGGTTATTCTGTTTACATGAATGATACCTTTCATGGTCATGCACCCTATGTGAATGGTTCATTAAATCTCGGTCGTGGTAATACACATGTTCACGCCAAAAGATGTAGAGTTAATAATGATAGTACCACTTTCTCGTGGCACTGCCGCTTAGGTCATATTGGCGTAAGATGCATGAAGAAACTCCATGTCGATGGATGTTTGGAGTCACTTGATTTTGAATCGCTTGACACATGCGAGCCATGCGTCATGGGCAGGATGACTAAGACCCTGCTTTCAGGTACAATGAAACGGGCAAGTGACTTGTTGGAAATCATACATGCTGATGCGTGTGATCCAATGAGAATTGAAGCGTGCGGTGGATATCGCTATTTTCTCATCTTCACTGACGATTTGAGTAGATATAGGTATATTTACTTAATGAAGCACAAGTCTGAAACGTTTGAAAAGTTCAAGTGATTTCAGAGTGCAGTTAAGAATCATCATAACAAGAAGATCAAATTCCTACGATCTGATCAATGAGAATATCTGAGTTATGAGTTTGGCAATCACTTAAGACATTGTGGAATTGTTTCACAGTTGAAGCCACCTGGAACACCACTGAGTTATGATGTGTTCGGACGTCGTAATCGAACCTTATGAGATATGGTGCGATCTATGATGTCTCTTATCAATCTACCGTTTTCATTTTGAGGTTATGCGTTAGAGACAGCTGCATTCACTTTAGATAGAACACCATCTAAGTCCGTTGAGACGGCGTCGTATGAACATTGGTTTGGCAAGAAACCAAAGTTGTCGTTTCTTAATGTTTGGGGCTGCGATGCTTAAGGCTCAGTCGGAGAAGCTCGAACCCAAAGCGGACAAACACATCTTCATAGGATACCCAAAGGTGATAGTTGGGTATACCTTCTATCTCAGATCCGAGGGCAAATTGTTTGTCGCTAAGAACGGGTCCTTTCTCGAGAAGGAGTTTCTCTCGAAAGAATTGAGTGGGAGGAAGATAGAACTTGATGAGGTTGTCGAACCTTTATTTCAACCAAAGAATGATGCAACACAGAAAGATGTTTTCTGTGGAGCCTACATCTGTTGAATAGGAAGTGAATGATAGTGATCATAAAGCTTTGGATCAAGTTGCTATCGAACCTCGTAGGTCGACAAGGATATGTACTACTCCTAAGTGGTACGGTAATCCTGTCTTAGATATCATGTTGTTAGACAACAATGAACCTACGAGCTATGGAGAAGCGATGGTGGGCCCGTATTCCGACAAATGGTTAGAAGCCATGAAATTCGAGATAGGATCCATATATCAGAACAAAGTATGGACTTTGGTGGACTTGACCGATGATCGGCAAGCCATTGAGATAAATGGGTCTTTAAGAAGAAGACGGACGTGGGCGGTAATGTTACCGTCTATGAAGCTCGACTTGTGGGAAAGAGTCTTTTCACAAGTTCAAGGAGTTGACTACGATGAGAATTTCTCACCCGTAGCGATGCTTAAGTCCGTCAGAATCATGTTAGCATTAGCTGTATTTTTCGATTATGAAATCTAACAGCTGGATGTCAAAGCAAGTTTTCTTACCAGTTTTCGTAAGAAAAAGTTGTATGTGATACAATAAAAGGTTTTGTCGATCCTAAGAATGCTAAAAGGTATGCTAGCTCCAACAATCCTTCTATGGACTAGAGCAGGCATCTCGGAATCAGAATATATGTTTTAATGGAGTGATCAAAGCTTTTAGGTTTATACAATGTTTGCTAGAAACTTGTATTTACAAGAAAGTGAGTGGGAGCACTACAACATTTCTGATAAGCATATGTGGATGACATATTGTTGATCCGAAATAATGTAGAATTTCTGGAAAGCATAAATGGTTGTTTGAAGAGTATTTTTTCAAAGGAAGACCTGGATAAAGCTGCTTACATATTGGGCATCAAGATCTATAGACATAGATCAAGACGCCTGATGGTACTTTCAAAGAACGCACACCTTGACATGTTTTTGAAGGAGTTCAAAATAGATCAGTCAAAGAAGGGGTTCTTACCTGAGTTGTAAGGTGTGAAGTTGAGTAAGACTCAAAGCTTGACCACGGAAGAAGAAAGAGGAAGGACGAAGGTCGTCCCCTATGCTCTTGTCATAGGCTCTATACGGTATGCCATGCTGAGTACCGCACCTGATGTGTGCCTTGCCACATGTCTGGCAAGAGGGTACAAAGGTGATCTAGGAGTAGATCACCAGATAGAGGTCAAAATTATCCTTAGAGGAATAAGGAAATGTTTCTCGGTTATGGAGGTGATAAAGAGTTCGACATAAAGAGTTACCTCGATGCAAGCTTAACACCTATCCGGATAGCTCTGAGTAGAGATACCGGATACGTATAATGGAGCAACAATTTGGAATAGCTCCAAGTGGAACGTGGTAGCAGCATCTACAATATGACATAAAGTTTTGCGAAATACATAGGGATCTGAATATGGCAAGACCCGTTGACTACAACCTCTCTCACAAGCATAATATGATCAAACCCAGAACTGTTTGAGTGTTTATCACATAGTGATGTGAACTAGATCATTGAGTCTAGTAGACTCTTGGATGTTGGTCGCATGGCGATGTGACCTGTGAGTGTTAATCACATGGCGATGTGAACTAGATTATTGACTCCAGTGCAAGTGGGAGACTATTGTAAATATGCCCTAGAGGCAATAATAAATTGGTTATTATTATATTTTCTTGTTCATGATAATCGTTTATTATCCATGCTAGAATTGTATTGATAGGAAACTCAGATACATGTGTGGATATATAGACAACAACATGTCCCTAGTAAGCCTCTAGTTGACTAGCTCGTTGATCAATAGATGGTTACGGTTTCCTGACCATGGACATTGGATGTCATTGATAACGGGATCACATCATTAGGAGAATGATGTGATGGACAAGACCCAATCCTAAGCCTAGCACAAAGATCGTGTAGTTCGTTTGCTAAAGCTTTTCTAATGTCAAGTATCATTTCCTTAGACCATGAGATTGTGCAACTCCCGGATACCGTAGGAGTGCTTTGGGTGTGCCAAACGTCACAACATAACTGGGTGGCTATAAAGGTACACTACAGGTATCTCCGAAAGTGTCTATTGGGTTGGCACGAATCGAGACTGGGATTTGTCACTCCGTGTAAACGGAGAGGTATCTCTGGGCCCACTCGGTAGGACATCATCATAATGTGCGCAATGTGATCAAGGAGTTGATCACGGGATGATGTGTTACGGAATGAGTAAGGAGGGTCCCGGGGGTCCACCAGGTGGGGCTACCAGCCCCAGAGGGTTGCGTGGGCCAAGTGTGAGAGGGGACCAGCCCCAGGTGGGCTGGTGCGCCCCCCCCCCCACCCCACCAGGGCCCCAGGCGAAGAGAGAAGGGAAAAAGGGGAAACCCTAGGCTCAGATGGGCCTAAGGCCCACCTAGTGGTGCGCCCCCCTCTCTCCCCCCTTGGTTCCCCCCTTAGATGGGATCTAGGGCTGGCCGCGGTGGGGGCGCAACCCCTCCCCTCCCCCTATATATACTTGAGGTTTTGGGCTGCCATAGACACGAGAACATCTCCTTCTTGGCGCAGCCCTACCCCTCTCCCTCCTCGTCTCTTGCGGTGCTTGGTGAAGCCCTGCTGGAGTACCACGCTCCTCCACCACCACCACGCCGTTGTGCTGCTATTGGATGGAGTCTTCCCCAACCTCTCCTTCTCCCCTTGCTGGATCAAGGCGTAGGAGACGTCACCGGGCTACACGTGTGTTGAACACGGAGGTGCCGTCCGTTCGGCAGTAGGATCATCGGTGATTTGGATCACGGCAAGTACGACTCCATCAACCCCGTTCACTTGAACGCTTCTGCTTAGCGATCTACAAGGGTATGTAGATGCACTCTCCTTCCCCTCATTGCTAGATTACTCCATATATTGATCTTGGTGATGCGTAGAAAATTTTGAATTTCTGCTACGTTCCCCAACAACAACCCCAAAGTCTTGTCTTGATGCAGTGTTCAAGTTACTTGAGACTAGCAATCAGCAGGCTCACAGAATTCGCTGTCCGAATCAGTTCGACTTCTTCAGTCCCAAGTTCTAGCAGAAAGGCATTCTGCAACTCAACTTCGACTTGAAGTCCTATCTCTAAGAAAGATTGCAGAGAACACCAATGAGAACCTCATTGCTAAACATCTACACTTGGAAGCTATGACCGACATGCTAGGCCGGTCTCATAGCCTTGCTCAGCAGCTTGCGCAGCAGTTTCCGTGCAAGGCTAACCTTTCTCGAACTGTCTTGGAAGTGGTCTCGGTTCAGTATTATTTTGTTACGCTGCAATGGTGCCCAGTTTTTGTAATCTGCTTCTTTGTTGCGCTTTATGATCACTGGTGGTGAACTTCGATGCCCAGTGCATGTAATATACCATAAATCCTTTATTGTATAGTGTAGGTTTATTCTAAGTTACTATGCCATAATTCCTTTATTGTATAGAGTAGGTTTGTTCTTAATTTCTACTATTTACTGCCATCATTCGCTATCAGAAAAAATATATGATGTAGTCAACCAGGCCGAAACATTCGCCTATAACGGGCCTAGTTTTTAGCGGGCCACAATTTCGGCTAACCTGCATCTTTCTTGGGCCCGAATGACCATTAGGGCTTTCACACTTTATGCCAGGCCCACAACTTACTCCGGCCTATATTCTACCCAAATTTTAGTTGGGCCTTTTGTGGACCCAGCGCTTAGTTTGGCCCATGTAGCATTGGGCCATTAACAGGCTGAATACTCTGCTGGCCTGTTATGGCCCAGAAGAAACCATGGGCCTTTAACAGGCCGAAATTCATGTTGGGCCTCAATTTTCACTAGTCGTCGACGGGCCTTCAGCGGGCTGAAATGTAGACCGGGCCTTTTTTGGCCCAGTTATATGACGGGCCGTTACCAGGCCGAAACATATCTCGGGCCTGAGTTGGCCCACTGATATCATGGTACTTTAAGAGGCCGAAAGCTTAGTACAGACATCAATGGGCCGAATTATACGACAGGCCTTTAACAGGCCCAAAGTCACATTCGGCTGAACTGTTGCCACCTTTATCATGGGCCATTAGTGGGCTGGATGTCGCGTCGGACCATATATGGCCCATGGGCAACACGGGCCATTCCCAGGTTGAAAGACACAGCGGGCTGAAATGGGCCCATGTGGCCATGTCTACATCGGGCCTCTAACAGGCCGAAAGTCACTAGACCGTAATTGGGCCCAAATATTCGGCAAAAAATTAATGGGCTAGATCTGGCTTCGGGCTGTAAATGGGCCTTTATTAAACAGGTCGTTATTGGTCTGGCCCACTAGTACCTGAGTAAGTACTATGGGCCTTTGACTGGGCCGACCTTTTTAACCTATATGGGCCTCTATTGGGGCCCTGCCACGTGTCGACGTATCATAGGCATGTCTCCTGCAATGGACGGACGACATCTAGCCCACCGAGGAGCAAACATGTGTTTCCTCCGGCCAATGAGAATTTTACACATGGAAAATCCCCATTGGTCTGGGCTGTTAACGGGTTATCGGATCCAAAACCGGACCCGATAGCTTAACGGCCACCAATTACGGTCGATGCCACGTGTCGGTCACCCTTGACGAAAGCACTTCTATGACACGCGATTTGTTGTCATGGAAGTGGACACTTCCATGATGATAATTTTGGTAATGTCATGGAACACTTCTATGACAGCACAGGTATGACTATCTTGATTCTGTCATAAAATTGTCATGAATGTACATGCATGAAAGAAAACGTGACCTACTGTGACAAACATGTATCATCACGGAAGTGTATTTTTGTCGTGATGCTTCGAGATAGCATTGACATGGTCTTCAGGCAAAGGTCGGACTTTGGATACACAAAGGATCCGTCAAGAACAACTCATGGAATAAGTCTAACAATTTTCTCATGGAAGAATGGATAACCTTGCTAAAAAGGAAACTATAACAATAGGTCCTCCGGCCAGGTGTTCTAGGCATGTCATCATCTTACCGGGTCATATAAAGACCAATGTGATAACTCTTGGAAATATGTTCCAACCATCATATCTTACCGAGATCCAGATCTGATGGGTTAGGATACCTCAGACTCAGGATGCCTGAGAAGAAAAGGTGCAACGCAAATTGATGAGATGACACTGTAAGACTCTCGGGAAATGAACTATGGAAGAGAGTTCCAAAACAAGAGTTCATCAATAAACCAAGGAGAGGATGATGAGGTGGCTGATGGACTCAACAACAAATCATCGAGATTTCCAAAAAGATGGGTTTCCACCATTTTTTGATCAAGGAGATAACATTTGTCAAGTCAAATGATACAATGACGTATGATCAAGGAAAACATACACAATTAAACATTGATTGAAAGGTGCACCCGAAATATGGGCTTAGGTAGTGATACGTCTCCAATGTATCTATAATTTTTGATTGCTACATGCTATAATATCTACTGTTTTGGACATTATTGGGCTTTATTATCCACTTTTATAATATTTTTGGGACTAACCTATTAACCGGAGGCCCAGCCCAGGATTGCTGTTCTTTGCCTGTTTTAGGGTTTCGAAGAAAAGGAATATCAAACGGAGTCCAAATAGAATGAAACCTTCGGGAACGTGATTTTCTCACCGAATACAACTCAGGGGACTTGGACCCTACGTCAAGCCAATTAACAGGAGGCCACGAGGTAGGGGGCGCGCCTGCCCCCCCCCCCCCCTAGGCATGCCCTCCACCCTCTATAACATCCCAAAATTCTAAATCTTGGAATGTTATATTAAATAAATAATTGTGATTGTTTGTTTGATTTTTGTGTGATTGATTGTGTGAAACTGAGTGGAAACTGAAACTTTTTGAAAGTCGAATGAGAGGGAATAAAAGGACTTTCCCAAAATTTTCATCTTGCATTTTGATCTCCAAGAATTCAAATTCATTTCATCACAAAACCCTAGAGTGAAGATAATATGACTTCTTCCATTTAAAGAAATGAAAAGGGGTTTGAAAATGATCTGAATTCCATTTGAAATATTTCAAATTTAGAAACTTTAAGCAACTCAATGAGTTCATAAAATGAATTCTTCATATTTGAAGAAAGAGAGTTGGAAGTTTCAAAGGAATAATTTGAAGTCACTTTGAAGTTATTTGAATTTCCAAATTTCAAATCCTTTTGGGAGTTATTTAGTTTTAATTCAAATTATTTTTATCCTAAAAATAAATAAATGGAAATAAGGGTAAAATGATTCCCTTCAATGGAAAATTAGGAGAAAATAAATTTGAAATCATTTTGCTATTTTAAAAATGATTTTTATTGATTTTGAATGCAACAGTAGCACTGTTTGACTTTTATGAATTTTTATGGAATTTAGTTGAACTTGTAAAATAGTTCATCTTATTCAAGGTATTTTTCTGAACATTTTGGTATATAATATGCCTATGTAAAAAAATATTTTTTTATTCTGCTACGGTTTTCCTTTGTGTTTTTTTAACAAAAAAACAATACACACACACACCACCTGGACCGAGGCCAGCTCGGCCCAGGAGCACCCCGCGGCGCAGCCAGCCGCTGGCCAACTTCGGCCCAGGAGCCAGCCGCGCCCGACTGGCCGACCGGCCCAACCCCGCGCCCGAGAGCCAGTGCTCGCTCGCGTGCATGTCTCTCTCCCTCGATCATCTCTCCCCTGTCGCTGACCCATGGGGCCCGCCCGTATCATCTCCAACCTCCCGCTCCTCCCGTTCAGATAGAGTTTGCGAGCGCACCGCCCGCAACAGTCGCCGCCTTGCGCTCGGATAACGTATATCTGCAGCCCCGAGCACCCCTCCCCGCGCCTATAAAAGCCCCTCGTCCTCCTCTCTCCATTCTGCCACTCCGCGTCGTCCCTAGCTTCCCGCAGCCGCAGCAGTTGCCGCTTGGATCTCGCCGGAGCCGTGCTAGTTCACCGGAGGATTTCATCGCCCGTGAGCCACCCCGGCCTCTGTCTTCTTCTTCAATATGTTGCCCGAGTCGAAGCGCGTCTCGTTGACATCCTCCTCCTGTTCCTAGGTCGCCGGAGACGCCACCCCGACAACCTGCGTCCTCGCCGGAGCACGGAGATGCCGCCCTTTGCTCCGCCCATCCGGGTCACCCCGATGCCCGCCGACCCCACCAGCACGCCGCCCACGCCATGCCCGGTCTCCCCGACCCCTTCGCCGCAGCTGAGGACCGCCAGAGCCACCGCCATGTCCGCCGTCTGCCGCCTGAAGCCAGCGCCGCCGTCTCCTACTCGTCGTTGTCGCTTCTGTAAGGCGACCCCTCCCTGTTCGTTTTTTTTGTATTTATAGATCCATTTGTTTTAGTTCGGTTAACCATGGTTTTAGTTAAACCGGTCTCCGGTTTTCTTTTTTTATTTAGCCGCGGTAGCTGTTTTTCCTATTTAGTGGTCGTTTGCCGTATAGCCACCGCAACAAACGCTGCTCAGCCAGCCACGAGCCGCCACGTGGCCAAGGGCATGTTTGCAGTTATTTTTTCTGTTTAGTCCCTGAGTTTTACAAATTAGCCCCTAAACTTTGGATAGTCGTATCTTTTTAACCGTAGGTCCAAATTCGATGAAACCAGCGGCAAATTCTTCGTATTGATTAGATCTATCCAGTAGTGTCATCTTTGTAAACTTTTGTCAGATTCAAATTTGAATTTATTCAGATTTGAATTCAAACTTCAAATGGCCATATCTCCTAAACCGTAGCTCCGATTGATGTGATTCTTTTTGCAATGTGTCACCGTAGCCAAACCCTACCACTTGGACCATTGTCATCTTTGCACCCTATGTCACATGCTGTTTTTGCACTTTGGATATTTCCATGCTAGTTAAGTGTGTTGAATGTTCATTTGGTTTTTCCAAGACTTTTTGCTTTGCATGTTCTTCTTGGTTCTCTGAAATGATTTCTTATGTGAGTGCAATGTTTGACTTTATAGATTTTCATCAGAGAGTGACGAATAGTTCTATTAAGTAAATTTCTGAGAGCGATATCATCTTCATCAACTATTACCAAGCAAGTTCATATTTGATCATTCCTTCAATTACCTATGTTTTATATTAATGCACTTAGTCCTTTTGTGGTAGGATTGCATAGTAGGACTTATTATTGCTAGATGGCGATGCCGTTACCTAGTAGTTCATTTGAGGTAGGCCTGATCTATACATCCTTATCACCATCGTGTAAGTTTATTTCTGCCTCACAAATTTAGACGTGGATTGGGAAGTGTTCATGGCGAGACGTGAGTGACAAAGTAGTAATCAGGACCAAGACTTGTAAATGAACTACCTGGGCGGTATTTGGTTTGAATGGTGGCGAAGTACAGTGGGAGCATGCATGGTTAATCCATGGTGGTGCTCGGCCGCCCAGGCACAAAGAGATCAATCGTATTCTCATGTCTAGAAGCTTACGTGTGCAGCCACAAGCCAATATGGGCTCTGGCTTAGTTGAGTAGTTAGTGTGACCCCTTCCGGGATGGGCTAGCAGATGTAGAATGAGTAGGTGTACCAGCCTATCCGTGGGTTAAGGGGAAATACTTTCGAAAGACTATGTCTCGGTCATCCTGTTCTCAAACACCAGGCAGTGCGAGAATTTCAAGGGAGGCGATCGAGTCTTGTGGGGAAAAGTGCGCAAACCTCTGCAGAGTGTTAAAAACCTAATCGATTAGCCGTGTCCCTGGTTACGGACAACTTGAGCATCTAGTAGTGGAAATGCTGGAAGATCTCATCACTCTTAATTTAAGCAGTTGGGTTTTAAATGAAACTTTGGGAATGGACTGAGTTGGGTTTGCCAACTCATCCTATGCTATACTGTAGTGGTAGAATAATATCTTTTATTCTAGGGAAAAACTAGCTTTATGCAAAAACTAAACTCAGAGCTTTCCAGCAGCCAAATTGCATGTACAAATAGGTTCATTATTCTTATGATGTGACTTGCCGGTACATTCAATGTACTGACCTACAAGGCTGCAACGTCTTATGTTACAGGGATTTTTCTACGACGAGTAAGAGTTACGTTGTAGGGTTACGGTCTACACTCAACTTGCCGTTGGCGTTGATGGGACTCCACATCCATTTGGTTGTTTCCGCTGAGATTTACGAGGTATATATCAGTTTTACGTTATCTATACATGTGATTGCACTTTGATATATACATTGATGTACTGTGTGTGCCAGCATACCGATCCAGGGATGGCACAGATACACAAAGGCTTGACCGTTTGAGGTCAGGTCACTACACCCTCGTGGGCCCCCTGTTGCTCCACCGACGTACTTCTTCCTCCTATATATATCCACGTACCCCCAAACAATCAGATACGGAGCCAAAAACCTAATTCCACCGCCGCAACTTTCTGTATCCACGAGATCCCATCTTGGGGCCTGTTCCGGAGCTCCGCCGGAGGGGGCATCAATCACGGAGGGCTTCTACATCATCATCCAAGCCTCTCCGATGAAGTGTGAGTAGTTTACTTCAGACCCACGGGTCCATAGTTAGTAACTAGATGGCTTCTTCTCTCTTTTTGGATCTCAATACAATGTTCACCCCCTCTCTCGTGGAGATCTATTCGATGTAATCTTCTTTTTGTGGTGTGTTTGTTGAGACTGATGAACTGTGAGTTTATGATCAAGTCTATCTATGAATAATATTTGAATCTTCTCTGAATTCTTTTATGTATGATTGGTTATATTTGCAAGTCTCTTCGAATTATCAGTTTGGTTTGGCCTACTAGATTGGTTGTTCTTGCCATGGGAGAAGTGCTTAGCTTTGGGTTCAATCTGGCGGTGTCCTTTCCCAGTGACAGAAGGGGCAGCAAGGCACGTATTGTATTGTTGCCATCGAGGATAACAAGATGGGGTTTTTATCATATTGCATGAAACTATCCCTCTACATCATGTCATCTTGCTTATGTCATCTTGCTTAAGGCGTTACTCTGTTTTTAACTTAATACTCTAGATGCATGCTGGATAGAGGTCGATGAGTGGAGTAATAGTAGTAGATGCAGGCAGGAGTCGATCTACTTGTGTCGGACATGATGCCTATATACATGATCATAGCTAGATATTCTCATAACTATGCTCAGTTATGTCAACTGCTCAATAGTAATTTGTTCACCCACCGTAGAATACTTATGCTCTTGAGAGAAGCCACTACTGAAACCTATGGCCCCCGGGTCTCTTTCTCATCATATCAATCTCCATCACTTTATTATTGCTTTGCTTTTACTTTTCTTTTACTTTTTACTTTGCATCTCTATACCAAAAATACCAAAAATATTATTTATCATCTCTATCAGATCTCACTTTCGTAAGTGACCGTGAAGGGATTGACAACCCCTAAGCGCATTGGTTGCGTTGAGCTATTGTTTTTGTGTAAGTACGAGGGACTCGCGCGTAGCCTCCTACTGGATTGATACCTTGGTTCTCAAAAACTGAGGGAAATACTTACGCTACTTTGCTGCATCATCCTCTCCTCTTCGGGGAAATCCAACGCGGTGCTCAAGAGGTAGCAAGAAGAATTTCTGGCGCCATTGCCGGGGAGTCTGCGCAAAAGTCAACATACCAAGTACCCATCATAATCCCTATCTCCCGCATTACATTATTTGCCTTTTGCCTCTCGTTTTCCTCTCCCCCCCCCCAATTCACCCTTGCCGTTTTATTCGCCCTCTCTCTCTCTCTATCCTCCCTCTCTTCCTCTATTTGCCTCTTTTTGCCCGTTTGCCTTTTTGTTTGCTCGTGTGTTAGTTTGCTAGCTCATCGTTATGTCAAGTCCTTTACCTTCTGCCTCTATGTCTGAAATTGGGGAAATTATTGTCGATATGGACAATAATAATATCATGAAAAATTCTGATGCTCCTACTAAAGAACCTACCATCTTTCATACAAAAAAATTCCGTGTTGGTAGTGGTAATATTATTGGAAAAGGAGTTATTCAAGATTTCTTTACTTGTGCCGGTGCTTTACCTTCTATGGGTAGTTCTATCCTTCACAGAACTAGTAGTCTTGCGGACGCTATTGCCATGCTTGTAGTTTAACTTGAAAGACAATTCATGCACATGCATCCTTCCATACAAAGGATTTTTCTGGATTTTTCTAATATTGAACATTCTTCTGTTAAGCGTGCCGCTACTATCTTTTTGGCTCATGAGTTTAGATTCATAATAAAAGAAGCCAAAGAAATCTTTGCGCATTATAGGGTGGATGCTTGCCGTCCTCCCATAGAGGCTATCCTCTTTGATCAAGAAGAAATAATGCATTTTCAATCTCTAGACTATGTTGCTTTCAATGAAAATCTTAGAAAAAGAGTTCCTACCAATGTTTTAGTTGATAGAATTTCTAAACTTAATGATGATTTGGCTATTCGAAATAATGAACTAGGATATTCTCTTGAATATAGGCTCACAAAGTTCTGTCAAAAGAATGCTTATAATGATGAATTGGTTGTGCATTATGAAGGACCAAAGGAGGAACCTATACCTCCCAAGGTCGATCTTGGGGACTTTTGTCCCGTTAAATTTAGCCCTTTTGATTACTTTTGCTTGCCTCAAAGAAAACTTGCTGCCGAACATAGAGAATATGAAATGAATTTTAATAATTTATCTTACTATTATGGCAATACCTAGATCTATTCTTGCTTGTTATGCCTAGCTAAGGGCATTAAACGATAGCGCTTGTTGGGAGGCAACCCAATTTTATTTTTATTCATTGCTTTTTGCTCCTGTTTAGTAATAAATAAATTATTTATCATCTGTTTTGGTTGTGTTTTTTGTGTTTAATTAGTGTTTGTGCCAAGTAGAACCGTTGGGAAGACTTGGGGAAAGTCTTGTTGAACTTGCTGTAATAAACAGAAACTTTAGCGCTCACGAGAACTGCTGTAATTTTTATTTGGAGAGTGCTATTTAGTTAATTCTTTTTGAAGATGATTAATAGATAAATTCCTCACGTCCAGCAATTTATTTTAGAATTTTTGGGGTTCCAGATCTTGCGCTAGCTACAGATTACTACAGACTGTTCTGTTTTTGACAAATTCTGTTTTTCGTGTGTTGTTTGCTTTTTTTGATGAATCTTTGGCTAATAAAATAGTTTATAAACCATAGAGAGGTTGGAATACAGTAGGTATAACACCCATATAAATAAAGAATGAGTTCATTACAGTACCTTGAAGTGGTCTTTTGTTTTCTTTCGCTAACGGAGCTCACGAGATTTTCTACTTTAAGTTTTGTGTTGTGAAGTTTTCAAGTTTTGGGTAAAGATTTGATGGATTATGGAATAAGGAGTGGCAAGAGCCTAAGCTTGGGTATGCCCATGGCACCCCCAAGATAATCTAAGGACACCTAAAAGCCAAAGCTTGGGGATGCCCCGGAAGGCATCCCCTCTTTCGTCTACTTCTATCGGTAACTTCACTTTGAGCTATATTTTTATTCACCACATGATATGTGTTTTGCTTGGAGCGTCTTTTATGATTTGAGTCTTTGCTTGTTAGTCTACTACAATCATCCTTTCTGTACACACCTTTTGAGAGAGCCATACATAATTTGGAATTTGATAGAATACTCTATGTGCTTCACTTATATCTTTTGAGTTA
Organism: Triticum aestivum; assembly: GCF_018294505.1. Taxonomy (NCBI): domain Eukaryota; kingdom Viridiplantae; phylum Streptophyta; class Magnoliopsida; order Poales; family Poaceae; genus Triticum; species Triticum aestivum. Next base: position 455,230,159 of record NC_057800.1, read on the forward strand.
TATAAATTTGCTCTAGTGCTTCACTTATATCTTTTAGAGCACGGTGGTGGATTTGTTTTGTAGAAACTATTGATCTCTCGTGCTTCACTTAGATTATTTTGAGAGTCTTAATAGCATGGTAATTTGCTTAATAATAATATGCTTGGTATTCAAGATTTGTAAAACTTTCTTTTGAGTGCATTGAATACTAAGAAAAAAATTGATGCTTGATAATTGTTTTGAGATATGAGGATGGTGATATTAGAGTCATGCTAGTTGAGTAGTTGTGAATTTGATAAATGCTTGTTTTAAAGTTTGTGATTCCCGTAGCATGCACGTATGGTGAACCGTTATGTGATGAAGTCGGAGCATGATTTATTTATTAATTGTTTTCCTTATGAGTGGCGGTCGGGGACAAGTGATGGTCTTTTCCTACCAATCTATCCCCCTAGGAGCATGCGCGTAATACTTTGCTTTGATAACTTCTAGATTTTTGCAATAAGTATATGAGTTCTTTATGACTAATGTTGAGTCCATGGATTATACGCACTTTCCTTCCTTCCACCATTGCTAGCCTCTCTAATACCGCGCACTTTTCGCCGGTATCATACACCCACCAAATACCTTCCTCAAAACAGCCACCATACCTACCTATCATGGCATTTCCATAGCCATTCCGAGATATATTGCCATGCAACTTTCCACCGTTCTGTTCAGTATGACACGCTCCATCATTGTCATATTGCTAGCATGATCATGTAGTTGACATCGTATTTGTGGCAAAGCCACCGTTCATAATTCTTTCATACATGTCACTCTTGATTCATTGCATCTCCCGGTACACCGCTGGAGGCATTCATATAGAGTCATATTCTGTTCTAAGTATTGAGTTGTAATTGTTGAGTCGTAAGGAAAAAAAGTGTGATGATCATCATTTTTAGAGCATTGTCCCAAGTGAGGAAAGGATGATGGAGACTATGATTCCCCCACAAGTCGGGATGAGACTCCGGACAAAAAATTAAAAAGAAAAGAAAAAGAGGCCATAAAAAAGAGAAGGCCCAAAAAAATGAGAGAAAAAGAGAGAAGGGACAATGTTACTATCCTTTTACCACACTTGTGCTTCAAAGTAGCACCATGATCTTCATGATAGAGAGTCTCTCATTCTGTCACTTTCATATACTAGTGGGAATTTTTCATTATAGAACTTGGCTTGTATATTCCAATGATGGGCTTCCTCAAAATGCCCTAGGTCTTCGTGAGCAAGTGAGTTGGATGCACACCGACTTAGTTTCTTTTGTTGAGCTTTCATATACTTATAGCTCTAGTGCATCCGTTGCATGGCAATCTCTACTCACTCACATTGATATCTATTGATGGGCATCTCCATAACCCGTTGATACGCCTAGTTGATGTGAGACTATCTTCCCCTATTTTTGTCTTCTCCACAACCACCATTCTATTCCACATATAGTGCTATATCCATGGCTCACGCTCATGTATTGCGTGAAGATCGAAAAAGTTTTGAAAATGTCAAAAGTATGAAACAATTGCTTGGCTTGTCATCGGGGTTGTGCATGATTTAAATACTTTGTGTGGTGAAGATAGAGCATAACCAGACTATATGATTTTGTAGGGATAGCTTTCTTTGGCCATGTTATTTTGAGAAGACATAATTGCTTTGTTAGTATGCTTGAAGTATTATTATTTTTATGTCAACATGAACTTTTGTCTTGAATCTTTTGAATCTGAATAATCATACCACAATTAAGAAGATTTACATTGAAATTATGCCAAGTAGCACTCCGCATCAAAAATTCTGTTTTTATCATTTACCTACTCGAGGACAAGCAGGAATTAAGCTTGGGGATGCTTGATACGTCTCCAACGTATCTATAATTTTTGATTGCTCCATGCTATATTATCTATTGTTTTGGACATTATTGGGATTTATTATCCACTTTTATATTATTTTTGGGACTAACCTATTAACCGGAGGCCCAGCCTATAATTGCTGTTTTTGCCTGTTTTAGGGTTTCGAAGAAAAGGAATATCAAACGGAGTCCAAACGGAATGAAACCTTCGGGAACGTGATTTTCTCACTGAATACAACTCAGGAGACTTGGACCCTACATCAAGCCAATTAACAGGATGCCACGAGGTAGGGGCGCGCCTGCCCCCCCCCCCCCCGGCGCGCCCTCCACCCTCGTGGGCCCCCTGTTGCTCCACTAACGTACTTCTTCCTCCTATATATATCCACGTACCCATAGACGATTAGATAAGGAGCCAAAAACCTAATTCCACCGCCGCAACTTTCTGTATCCAAGAGATCCCATCTTGGGGCCTGTTCCGGAGCTCCGCCGGAGGGGGCATCGATCACGGAGGGCTTCTACATCATCATCCAAGCCTCTCCGATGAAGTGTGAGTAGTTTACTTCAGACCCACGGGTCCATAGTTAGTAGCTAGATGGCTTCTTCTCTCTTTTTGGATCTCAATACAATGTTCTCCCCCTCTCTCGTGGAGATCTATTCGATGTAATCTTCTTTTTGCGGTGTGTTTGTTGAGACCGATGAATTGTGGGTTTATGATCAAGTCTATCTATGAATAATATTTGAATCTTCTCTGAATTCTTTTATGTATGATTGGTTATCTTTGCAACTCTCTTTGAATTATCAGTTTGGTTTGGCCTACTAGATTGGTTGTTCTTGCCATGGGAGAAGTGCTTAGCTTTGGGTTCAATCTTGCGGCGTCCTTTCCCAGTGACAGAAGGGGCAGCAAGGCATGTATTGCATTGTTGCCATCGAGGATAACAAGATGGGGTTTTTATCATATTGCATGAAACTAGCCGTCTACATCATGTCATCTTGCTTAAGGCGTTACTCTGTTTTTAACTTAATACTCTAGATGCATGCTAGATAGCGGTCGATGAGTGGAGTAATAGTAGTAGATGCAGGCAGGAGTCGGTCTACTTGTGGTCGGACGTGATGCCTATATACATGATCATACCTAGATATTCTCATGACTATGCTCAATTCTGTCAATTGCTCAACAGTAATTTGTTCACCCACCGTAGAATACTTATGCTCTTGAGAGAAGCCACTAGTGAAACCTATGGCCCCCGGGTCTCTTTCTCATCATACCAATCTCCATCACTTTATTATTGCTTTGCTTTTACTTTGCTTTTACTTTTTACTTTGCATCTCTATACCAAAAATACCAAAAATATTATTTATCATCTCTATCAGATCTCACTTTCGTAAGTGACCGTGAAGGGATTGACAACCCCTAAGCGCATTGGTTGCGTTGAGCTATTGTTTTTGTGTAGGTACGAGGGACTCGCGTGTAGCCTCCTACTGGATTGATACCTTGGTTCTCAAAAACTGAGGGAAATACTTACGCTACTTTGCTGCATCATCCTCTCCTCTTCGGGGAAATCCAACACAGTGCTCAAGAGGTAGCAGGTAGCATGACCGATGTTAGAATGGTGATTCGATAACCGATGGTCTAAGAATGAAATGTCGACCATTAACTTCAAAGCAATAGGGTTATTAGAAGGACAGAATCCAAACAGCACCGTTCACTTGTTCGTACCCCGGTTGGAATCAACATGTGGACCAAGAAAGAATGGTGAGGGTGAGAAGTATCACTATACCAAGAGTTCCGAAGAGGTGGAGCAATACTCACAACATCCTTGATATTAAAAGATGGTAATACTCCAAGGTAAAGAAGAACAAATGCTGGATAGCAAGGATCTCAAGGTAAAACACAAAACACGAACACGTTTGTGTTAAACGAAAGGTGATAAAGTGGTCAATGATAGCACAAATCATCGGGGGCAAGGAGGGTGTTTCTCATCATGAATTCAGTTGATATCATAGAAGAGCTCAGAATGCTGATGATGATCACGACACATTTGTCGAGAGATTCCATGAAGATGTAATCGATCGACGATGACATCAAGTCAAAGGAAGGATGAAGCGAAAGGTTATTGGAACCATGGGTACGACACAAACTTGAAATCAAGTTTGTTGTTTAATGAGAAATGATATGACAAGGAAGATCGACGTAAGATTAGCTCACCGTTGAAATTTGTGCTCCGGGAAGGACCAGGTGGCATAGTTAAAATTAGCACGATAATGATGTAGCCGATCAGGCTAGGAATGACATTATGGAGTATTAAACTTGTAAGCAATGAAGATTTCTAATACTTGTTGAATCACAATGCGGACTCGATTCCATTATCAGTGTCCTTGAGTGTCTAACAACTCAGAACCCGGGGAAAAATTGGAATCGGTGAGAAATAATAGTAGATGAAGAACTCATAAGGAGTTATGTAGTTCCATGATATTCTCGAGATATCAGAAGGTAAAACTCGAAGGTAGAGCAGAGTAGACTTTGGGCAGGCGTATTGATCTGCAAAAGGCAAGTGTTTTAACTTGTCCGAGAAATAGAATCAAAGGAGAACAATCATGGTCGGAACCACGGTTGCAAAGGACCAAACCCCAGATATAAGATGAAATTATACCAAGGGGACACTATTTTTTTAGAGAAGCTGTTATGATAAGATCTACATCGTGTCCATGGGCATGAACACAAGGTTCAAGGTCGCTTCCCACTTCTCCAATGCATAACCTATCATTCACTTCTCATTTTCGATGGAGTTGTAGTGTTGAAAATTATCTGGTAAAACACCTAAAGGGTATGACTTGTGAAAACTTTCGGGTTCATACGGTTTTGGGGAAGGTATAGGTTCAACCCATCGGGACACCTGAGAAACCTATACCACAAGCTTCAAGAGTAGATATCACCAGCTCGAGAGTAGAGCATGGTTGGCCAAATCAGAGAATAGGATTTATCAATGGCATTATGTATCAAGGTGAAGGACTCGAAAAGGGTTCAGATTCATGAAGGAACTAATAAGTAATAGTCCACCAAAGGATCTAGCGGAACACAAAGGATCTGATGTGAGTATCGGTACTCAACCAGAAGAAGAAGGAATACCAGAGCATCGGTTTATCGAAACATGTGAATAAGTCAAAGCTTAAATACAGTGGATTTATGATTTCTGATTCAAGAGATCATAAGTAAATGCTCTGATTAAGGATGGGTAAGCTGAATAGAGTTAGGGGTACAATCGACGGCAATTTGACTGGTCGAGATCCAGCCCATGTTTAAAATAACGCCTGAGCTAGAAGGATGAATTCTAGGAAATGATTGAGGATTGTGAGCATTCGCAACGTATTGAATTCAACGAACTCAAAATGATAATGACAAAGGATGCCAATAAGATTACCTGACTTATGGGATTAATCATAATGAAAGCAAGCAAGAATTTCAAGAGCAATAGGCTGTTGATTATTTTCGGAGGATCGAATGGTATTTCGAAGAATTTTGTGAGACACCTAAACAACCGGGGATGGACAGACCCCCGATAAGTGCGAGGAATTGTTCATGGGGGTATTAACGCGGAAGACCTGCAAAGCAGTAGGCTCAAGGGATTCATGGAATATCAGAGAATCTTTCAGGGTATCAAGTAATAACAAGGGCAACTGGGAACGAAGGTATGAACGACAAACATAATTAGTTATCCATAAGGATTTATCGATGGTCGGGAATAGCAAAGGCGGTGGGCACAAGGTCTCGAGAGAACATTGGAGAGTATCTTCGGAATCTTTTGATGAATCAAGACATCATCTGGAATGCAGGAGTTTTTCGGGAGGAAGTACTTACGAGAACCTAGAGTTATAGTTAGTAAATTCATTTAAACCCGAATAGAAGAGATATCAGAGTCCTAGAGTATAGGTCGAGGAATAAAAGATCCTAATACCACCCAATGGCGACGTGGGCCTGTAAGACACACAGCCATGTTAGTAAAAGTTTTTCAGTGACTAGACTCGACTTCGGCTAAGGAGTGTGGAAGGGGGATTCCTATAGGCAGTCGGCTCTGATACCAACTTGTGATGCCCCCGATCCAATCGTACACTATTCATACACGCAAACGTGTATGATCAAGATCAGGGACTCACGGGAAGATATCACAACACAACTCTAAAAAAACAAATAAGTTATACAAGCATCATATTACAAGCTAGGGGCCTCGAGGGCTCGAATACAAGTGCTCAATCATAAATGAGTCAGCGGAAGCAACAATATCTGAGTACATGCATTAAGTTAAATAAGGTGCCATAAGATGGCTAGCACAAACTGGGGAAACAGATCGAAAGAGGCGCGGGCCTCCTGCCTGGGATCCTCCTAAACTACTCTTGGTCGTCAGTGGCGGCGTGCACGTAGTAGTAGGCACCTTCGGTATAGTAGGAGTCGTCGTCGACGGTGGCGTCTGGCTCCTAGGCTCCAGCATCTTGTTTTATTAAGTATCCGGTTCTAGTTGTCATAAGGTCGAGGTACAACTTCGGGTCGTCCTTTTATCGAGGGACATGGCTATTCGAATATATCAACTTCCCTGCAGGGGTGCACCACATAACCCAACACGCTCGATCCCTCTGGCCGGACACACTATACTGGGTCATGCCCGGCCTGGGAAGATCAACACGTCGCATCCCTACCTAGGCACAACAGAGATGTCAGCACACCGATCTAAATCCTAAGCACCCAGGATTCTGGGCCCATCGCCCGTTGCACACCTGCACATTGTGAACGCGGCCGGTAAGTAGACCTAGCCTCCCTAATACAAGAGCAAGCCTTCTAGTCCAATCCGGTGCGCGCCGCTCAGTCACTGACATCAAGAAGGCTTCGGATGATACCACGACATCGAGTGCCCATAACTGTTCCCGCGTAGTTGGTTAGTGCGTATAGGCCAGTGGCCAGACTCATATCAAATACAAAGATCTCGTTAAACGTGTTAATTGATGTAACCACAGACGCCGACTAGGGCCAGGCCCACTTCTCTCCTAGGTGGTCTCAACCTGCCATGTCACTCCGCCACGAAGATCCACCCAGAGGGCCGTCGGGACAAAGGCCCTTTCAGCCCCCAATCCGTGAATCACTCGCGGGTACTCTATGAGTCGACCCGTCTTTAGTCACCACATGTATCATGTATAAGATATATAGTATATACCCGTGATCACCTCCCTAGTGATCACGGCCCGGTAGTATAGGATAGCAGACGGTCGATAATGTAGGGCCACTGATGATAAACTAGCATCCTATACTAAGCATTTAGGATTGCAGGTAAGGTATCAACAACTGTAGTAACAATGACAGGCTATGCAACAGAATGAGATTAACCGAAAATAGTAACATGCTACACTACTCTAATGCAAGCAGTAGAGGGAAGGAATAGGCGATATCCGGTGATCAAGGGGGGGCTTTCCTGGTTGCTCTGGCAAGAAGGAGGGGTCGTCAACACTGTAGTTGAACTGGGGGTCATCGGCAGTCTCAGGGTCTACGGGAAAGAAGTAACGGAGGGGGAACACAATAAATAACAGAGCAATCAAAATCATCATAAAGAAAGATGTGGCAATACACAGTGCCAGGGGTGACCTAACGCAATGTTAGGCGATATAGGTGAAGGGGGAAAACATCCAGAAATGTTTTCCCGAAGTTTGTCGTTTCCGGGTAGATGAAACGGAGGTGGATTGTTGCATGTTCGCTATGCTAGGGACGCGTGGCGGACGAACGGGTTGTGTATTCGGATTCGTCTCGTCGTTTTGAGCAACTTTGATGTACAAAGTTTTCTCATCCGAGTTACGATTTATTTTATATTATTTTTTGAAGTTTTATTAATATTCTGGAATTTTTGGAGTTATATTAATTCAGAATTAAAAACACCTAAACTGCTACTGGTACCCAGGGAAGTGCAGCCAACAGTGTGCAAAGAGGCTGACAGGTGGGGTCCAGTTGACTGCCTAGTCAGCAGTCAACTGGGATCGTTGACTGGTCAAAGGGGTCAACATGACCCACATGTCAGTGGTTAGTAGCTTAAATTAAGCTTATCTATCTAAATAGTGCATAGGGTCCACGTGTAATTGACTAACCACTTAATTAGAGTTAGTTTTAAATCCAGGGGATTAATTAGGTGTGGGACCTGCTGTTAGTGTAATATATGTTTCAACATAGTTTTCTTAACTTAAATAAGCAATTAATTAATTAACTAACTAATTACTTAATTCCTAATTAATTCTTTAATTTATTTTTATATTCTTATTTTTATTTCTTTCCTCATTTGTTTTTTTGAAGGGGGAGGTCCTGGATAGAGGCAGCGCTACAACCGCTGCAGTCAGGGCGAGCAGCAGCATTAGCTGGCGGGGTTGCCGGCGGATGCGGGCACGAGCGCATGCCGGTGAGCGGAAGTTGGCGGTGAATGGCGGTCGGACGCGGGGCAGAGGCAAGGAACGGCGGGCGCGGGCGGCGGAAGGCAAAGCAGGAGGCGCGGCGACAGAAGTGCAGCGGCGCGAGTAGGAGGGGGCCGCAATGGCTAGCCAAAGCGCGGCCGGACGCGGGGCAGTGGGTGAGGGAGTCCTAGATTAGGGGGTCCTCGGACAGTCGGACTATATACTTTGGCCGGACTGTTGGACTATGAAGATACAAGATTGAAGACTTCGTCCCGTGTCCGGATGGGACTCTCCTTTGCGTGGAAGACAAGCTTGGCGATTCAGATATGTAGATCTCCTCCCTTGTAACTGACTTTGTGTAACCCTAGCCCCTCCGGTGTCTATATAAACCGGAGGGTTTTAGTCCATAGGACAACAAAAATCATACCATAGGCTAGCTTCTAGGGTTTAGCCTCTCCGATCTCGTGGTAGATCAAATCTTGTAATACTCATATCATCAAGATCAATCAAGCAGGAAGTAGGGTATTACCTCCATCAAGAGGGCCCGAACCTGGGTAAACATTGTGTCCCCCGCGCTCCTGTTACCATCCGCCTTAGACGCACAGTTCGGGACCCCCTACCCGAGATCCGCCGGTTTTGACACCGACAGCGGGCGTGCACACGGACGAGGTAGGGCGCAGCCATGGGCATGGGAGCGGAGCTCCGGGCGAGGGGACGGCAGCGGCGGGCCAGGGAGCGCGCGTCCGCCGCGGCAAGTGCGCGCAGGCGCGTGGTGACTAGGAGGGACGAGGATAGAGGAGGGGCGTGTGCTCACGTGCGGTGCCGGGACAACGGGTGGCGAGGGTCGGTGAGGGCCGATGAGGGGGAGGTCGGGGACGGCCGGCGGAGATGGGAAGGCAGTCCGGCGGGGTCCGGCGATGTTGCGACGATGTCAGGGCGGCGACGGGCAGCGAGGTCCTCGGGTGGCGGTGCGTCCAGATCGAGGGGAGGGGTAGGCGCCCGGGAGAGTGGGACGAGTGGGGGGGTCGGGGGGACTGGGGTGGTTAGGTTTATGGGGTGTGGGGGGTTAAGTGGTGGGGGTGGGCCGGCCCGTTTGGGCGGCTAAGGCCAGCTGGGCCACTTGTCCCAGTGAGGGGGGGTCTATTTTCTTTTCCTTTTTTCTTTTTTTTCTTTTTTTATTCACTTAGCTAATGTTTTGTATATTATTTTGCTAGCTAATGAGTTTTGTTTAGTATGAAACTTCACACATAAATGTTATGCAATATTATTAGGTTGCACGAAAAGTTTGACATATTTTTGATTAGTGTAAATATTTGTTCAACCGTAAATGGTTAATTTAAATGAAGTTGGTTCCTGTTTTAATTAATTTAGAGGCGCATGATTATTTCCAAAATGTTGATTGATGCTCTATAATTATTTAATGAATATTTACAACCCTTTGAACATTTTTAAATCTCTGTTTGATGAATTTATAATTTGAATTGTTATCTAAATTTGAAATTGAACTCAGTTTGAAACGAGTGAGGTTTAGCAAAAATTAATCATGATGACCTGGCATCACTATCAGGGGTTTACTGTAGCTTAACTATCGAGGTATCAAATATACCCCCTGATAAAGTCCATAGATTCATCAAAATAAGCACACAACACAAAGAAAATAGAATCTGTCAAAAATAGAACAGTCTGTAGCAACCTGAAAACCTCAAATACTTTTGAACTCCAAAAATTCTGAAAACTTAGGACAACGTAGGAATTTTGTATTTCAATCTTGTGTACAAAAATCAGGATTTTATCGCGCTCCTGTGAATATTGAAAATTATTTTACTGGACGCAAAAGTTTTTTGTTTTTTAACAAGATCAAATAAACTATGACCCAACAAGATCCCAATGGCGTTGCTTGGCACCAACACTAACTAAAACATAAAAAGACAATCATAACAGTAGCATACTTGTGCAAACACTCAAGAAAAGAAAGAAAAAGGCACAAATATTTTTTCATTGGGTTGCCTCCCAATAAGCGCTATCATATTATGCCCCTAGCTAGGCATAATGCATAGATCTAAATATTGTCATCTTTGGTTCTAGATCCATAGGATGCCCACATGATTGATTCATATGGTGGCTTAATTCTTATTCTAGGGAAGTGTTCCATACCCTTTCTTAGTGGAAATTGAAATTTAATATTGCCTTCTTTCTTATCAATCACGACACCTATAGTGTGTAAGAACGGTCTACCAAGTATAATTGGGCAAGACGGATTGCAATGAACATCAAGAACAATAAAATCTATGGGCACATAATTCCTATTTGCAGGAATAAGAAAATCATTAATTCTTCCTATAGGTTTTTTAATAGTAGAATCGGCCAAGTGCAAATTAAGAGAACATTCTTCAATATCGGTAAGACCAAGCACATCACATTAAGACTTCAGAATTGTGGAAACACTAGCTCCCAAATCACACAAAGAAAAACACTCATAATTTCTAATCTTGACTTTGATAGTACGTAGGTTCCCATTCATCATGTAATTTTCTAGGAATTGAGATCTCTAATTCCAATTTTTCTTCCAAAGCTTTCATCATGGCATCTACGATATGTTTAGTAAAAGCTTTATTTTTTTCATAGGCATGGGGTGAGTTAATCATGGATTGCAAAAAATAAATACAATCAATCAAAGAACAATTATCATAGTTAAAGTCTTTGTAATCCAAAAGAGTGGGTACATCACTACTTAAAGTATTGAACTCTCTAAAACCACTTTTATCAATTTTCTCAATAAGATTTTCACCCTCCGAATTATCGGGATGCCTTATAGCTAAAGTTGACTCTTCTTCAGTCCCTTTATCACCAATCTTAATTTTACTAAACAAGGAATCAATGGAAGAAACACCAATCATTTTAAGATCTTCATCATTTTTATGAACGAATTACTAGAAAACGCTCTTTCTAAAAAATCTCTTTTAGATCTAAGCATAGCGGTTCTTTTCTTACTTTCATCCATAGAAACATACAAAGCTTTAATTGATTACTCAACCATGGGCACAAAAAATTTCAACTTGAGATTTTCTACATCGTGAGAAATTATATCAATGCTTCTAGACATATCATCAATCTTATTCAAGTTTTCTTCTATCATAATATTGAAAGCTTTTTGAGCATTGATAAATTTGTTAATATTATTCTCAAGATCAGTGGTGTTCCTATTATTATTGTAAGAGGAATTGCCATAGGAATTACCAAAATTATTAGAGGAATTTCCAGGAAAAGGCCTAGGATTAAAATTACCTCTATAAGCATTGTTATTAAAATTGTTTTGCGAGACAAAATCCACATCTACAGGATCACTATTTTGCTCAATCAAAGTAGACAAAGGCACATCATTAAGATCAATAGGAGCACTTTTATTAGCAACAAATTTGATAAGAGCATCAACTTTTTCACTCAGCGTACTAATTCCTTCAACCAAATTAATTTCCTTACTAGTAGGTGCTCTTTTGGTATGCCATTGTGAATAATTTGCCATAATATTATCTAGCAATTTAGTAGCTTCACCCAAAGTAATTTCCATAAAAGTACCACCTGCAGTGGAATTTAAAAGATTTCTAGAAAAAATTCAATCCCGCATAAATTTTTTGTATGATCATCCAAAGAATTAAACCATGAGTAGGACAATTTCTTAGCATCAATTTCATTCTTTCCCAAGATTGCGCAACATGTTCATGCTCAGGTTGCTTAAAATTCATGATTTGTGTCCTAAGGGAAATAATTTTCATGGGGCGAAAAATACTTAGTAATAAAAGCATCTTTGCACTTGTCCCAAGAATATATACTATTGCGAGGCAAAGAAGAAAAGCAATTTTTGGCATGATCTCGCAATGAATATGGAAAATAATTTCAACTTCACAATATCATTGTCCACATCTTTTTTCTTTTGCATATCGCATAATTCTACGAATGCGTTTAGATGGGACGTGACATCCTCATTAGGAGTACCGAAAAATTGATCTTTCATAACAAGATTCAACAAAGTGGCATTAATATCACAAGATTCCGCACTAGTGGCGGGAGGAGCAATCAGAGTGCTAATAAAATCATTATTATTGGTATTGGAAAAATCACACAACTTGGTGTTTTCTTGAGTCATTGTGACTACACAAACAAGATTGCACACAAAAAACAGATCTGATGAGAAAACGATGAACGAAAAACAGGGCGAATAAAATGGATAAATCTTGTGAAGTGGGGGAGATGAAAATGAGAGGCAAATGGCAGCTAATGTAAATTTCAAGGAGATGAGATTTGTGATTAGGAACCTGATATATGTTGATGATGTCTCCCCGACAACGGCGCCGAAAATCCTTTCTTGATGGCTCGTGTCCATGTAAGTATTTCCCCGAAGAGGAAGGGATGATGTAGCACAGCTACGGTAGGTATTTCCCTTAGTTATGAAATCAAGGTTATCCAAGCAGTAGGAGAACCAAGCAACACTATGTAAATGGTACCTGCACATAAAGAACAAATGCTTACAACCCGAGGGGTTGTCAATCCCTCACGGGTAAAAGATAGATTGGTTTGTATGATTTTGGATAAATAGATCTTAGAATAAAACAAAATAAATAAATAAATAAATAAATAAACCGAAGACAAAGCAATGAATGAAAGGAAGGACGGCTCGCCTCGCTTTATAACCAGGGCAGCCTCGCTGCCAGATCAATGCGCAGGACGCATGATCTACAAACAGCAATAGAGAGAGACAACCTAGTGAGTTGATGAAATGAGGGCTGATGTTGTCGGATCAGTGGAAGTAGAAGGTGCTGGAGTTAGTGGATCAGGACCAAGGGTCAAGGGCTGCTATACTGGGTTGGAACCTGAGGAGGTATAGGTAGGCTTACTTAATTGGTAATCGATCGAGCAATTCGTTAAACAATATATGTACTATGAGTACCTCTTCTAAACCATACCGCTCTTCTGGTAAATGGTCTGAATCAGTAAAAATGAGTTCCTTCTTCAAATCCATCGGTCACATCCACAAAAAAGTGCAGCAAGGTATTTTTGTTGTTGAACCATTTGATATTTGGAGTTTGGATTATATGGGACTTTTTCCTTCCTCTAATGGGTATACACATATTTTGGTTGTTCTTGATTATGTTATTAAGTGGGTGGAAGCTATTCCAACTAGTAGTTTTGATCATAACACATCCATTAAAATGCTTAAAGAAGTTATTTTCCCAAGGTTTGGAGTCCCTAGATATTTAATGACTGATGGTGGTTCACACTTTATTCATGGTGCTTTCCGTAAAATGCTTGCTAAACATGATCTTAACCATAGAATTGCATCACCTTATCATCCTCAATATAGTGGTCAAATTGAACTTAGCAATAGAGAAATAAAACTAATATTACAAAAGACTGTCAATAGGTCCCAAAAGAATTGGTCTAAGAAATTAGATGATGCACTTTGGGCCTACAGAACAGCTTATAAAAATCCTATGGGTATGTCTCCTTATAAAATGGTTTATGGAAAAACTTGTCATTTGCCTATTAAGTTAGAACATAAAGCATATTGGGCAATTAAACAACTCAACTATGATTTCAAAATTGTCGGTGAAAAGAGGTTATTTGATATTAGCTCACTAGATGAGTGGAGAGCCCAAGCTTATGAAAATGCCAAAAAAAAGATGGCATGATAAATGAATCCAAAAGCGGGGATTTAAAGTTGGGGAATATGTTTTTTGTACAACTCTCGCTTTAGATTCTTTGCAGAAAAACTCTTTCCAAATGGGAAGGACCTTATATTATCGAAGGTTTATCGTTTTGGAGCTATCAAGATCAATAATGCTGAAGGCACTAATCCAAAGGTGGTTAATGGCAAAGAATTAAGCACTATATCTCAGGTACGCCTATTAATGTTGAAACCAATATTATTCAAACCATGACACCGGAGGAGCACATAAAAGAAACCTTCCGGAACACTCCAGAATCCTGAAAAAGAGGAGGTACATGATACGGTAAGTAAACGGACTCCGAAAAATAAGCAAAAATATTTTCTATCAGTTTTGGAATATTAGAAAATTTGGGAAAATAAGAAACAACCAGGAAGGCTACCGAGGTGAGCATGATACACCAGAGCGCGTCTGCCTTCCTAGCATGCCCTGGTGGGTTGTGCCTACCTCGGGAACCTTCCTGACTCCGTTTTCCTCCCCTTTGCTTGTTTCCTAAGATAAAAAAATCTTTATATACCCCTCGATCGTATTGACCACCGCATCGCGGAGAAATATTATGTTCTTCTTTCTTGGTGTTCGCTGTCACCTCCGTCTCAGACTAGATGGACTCGAGGATGGCTATTACTTCACCGCCTTCTCCACCTAGGCGAGCTCGAACTCTACCAGCATGTCCCCTATGCCAAATCTCGCTTGCCTCGACGCCTCCTTCTCCTCACCCGACATTGCCCCCTCCTCCCATGCATCCAGCTCTTCCATCTCGTCATTTGTCGCCTCCAAATCCTCTTGCTCCGACGCCTCCTTCTCCTACTGCTTTGGTGGCGCCTACTCCTCCTCCAGGAAGTTCAGAGGTATGCCATATGCAATGCGCGTGACGAGCATCTCCGCCCCGCCCCGGGGGCCAACAACTTGAGGCACACTGTCGGTGTCAAAACCGGCCGATCTTGGGGAGGGGGTCCCGAACTATGCGTTTGAGGATCGAATGTAACAGGAGACAAGGGGGACACGATGTTTACCCAGGTTCGGGCCCTATTAATGGAGGAAAAACCCTACGTCTTGCTTGATTGTATTTGATTAGTATAGGGGTTACAAGAGTTGATCTACCTCGAGATCTTAATGGCTAAACTCTAGATGTCTAGCCTATATGAATTCTGATAGCCTCTATGGACTAAACCATCTGGTTTATATAGACATCGGAGGGGCTAGGGTTGTACAGAGTCAGTTTATAGAGAACGGAAACTACACATCCGGACGTTAAGCTTGCCATCCATGCAAAGAAGAGTCCCACCCGGACACGGGGGAAGGCCTTCTACCTTGTATCTTTATGGCCCATCAGTCTGGCTCACAACACAAGGACCGGACTCTCGAGGACCCCTTAGTCCAGGACTCCCTCAGTAGCCCCTGAACCAGTCTTCAATGACGATGTGTTCGGCTCGCAGATTGTCTTCGGCATTGCAAGGCGGGTTCCTTCTCCGCATACTTCAAAGAAGTCTTCTGAGCAATAGAACTGTATCCGGCTCTGTATAACAGTTACAACCCTCAACCACAAGGGTACAATACTTAATCAAAATAAGGTATGTCTACTGACAACTTTTTCGACGAAACGTCACGTCTGACCTTTTTATTATTTTGAACCGTTTTTGGCCTCTCGCTTTGTGTTTAGAGGGGCAGCCTCCATTGACACGTCTTGTCAAAGCAGAGATCATGTCCCCTAATTGCGGGATTTTCATCAATACGGGTTTGGGTAATCCAAACGTGCCATTTGCACGACCCCTCGGGAACAGGCGGGTTTTAAGGCTTGTGGGGGGTGGGGGCGCTTGATATTCACTTCCTATATAAGTGGATAAAGATCCATCTTTTTACCCCACGCCTTCTTACTTCCCCAGCCTTCCCATCCTCGAGCTCCAGCGCCCAAGCTTCAATCTTTCCCACCACCCAACATCTCCAGCCATGGCCGGATCCGGCTCACAGGGCAAGTGGATGACTTCCTCCATCATGGAGAAGAACATTAGGGAACTCCGGGAAGCGGGGTACCTGGCTGCGAGTATCATGCATGGGCTCCCTGCAAAAAGCAGATCATCCCTACTCTGGATCCCGGCGAGAGAGTGGCGTTTATCCCCCACTTCCTCCACGGACTAGGTTTCCTCTCCACCCTTTCGTCTGTGGCCTCATGTTCTATTATGGGCTAGATTTCCATGATCTTGAAGGAAATATGCCCTAGAGGCAATAATAAAGTTGTTATTTATATTTCCTTATATCATGATAAATGTTTATTATTCATGCTAGAATTGTATTAACCGGAAACTTAGTACATGTGTGAATACATAGACAAATAGAGTGTGCCTAGTATGCCTCTACTAGACTAGCTCATTATTCAAAGATGGTTAAGTTTCCTAGCCGTAGACATGTGTTGTCATTTGATGAACGGGATCACATCATTAGAGAATGATGTGATGGACAAGACCCATCCATTAGCTTAGCATAATGATCGTTTAGTTTTTCTGCTATTGTTTTCTTCATGACTTATACATGTTCCTCACACTATGAGATTATCCGACTCCAGAATACCGGAGGAACACCTTGTGTGCTATCAAACATCACGACGTAATTGGGTGATTATAAAGATGCTCTACAGGTGTCTCCGATGGTGTTTGTTAAGTTAGCATAGATCAAGATTAGGATTTGTCACTTCATGTATCGGAGAGGTATCTCTGGGCCCTCTCGGTAATGCACATCACTATGAGCCTTGCAAGCATTGGACTAATGAGTTAGTCACGGGATGATGCATTACGAAACGAGTAAAGAGACTTGCCGGTGATGAGATTGAACTAGGTATGATGATACTGACGATCGAATCTCGGGCAAGTAACATACCGATGACAAAGGGAACAACGTATGTTGTTATGCGGTTTGACCGATAAAGATCTTCGTAGAATATGTAGGAACCAATATGAGCATCCAGGTTCCACTATTGTTTATTTACCGGAGATGTGCCTCGGTCATGTCTACATAGTTCTCGAACACATAGGGTCCGCACGCTTGTTCGATGACGATTTGTATTATGAGTTTCATGTTTTGATGGACCAAAATTTTGTTCAGAGTCCCGGATAAGATCATGGACATGACGAGGAGTCTCGAAATGGTCGAGACATAAAGATTCATATATTGGAAGGCTACATTCGGACACTGGAATGGTTCGGGTTATTTTGGATAAGTTTCGGAGTACCACGGGTTACCGGACCCCCCCCCCAGAAGTTAATGGGCCATCATGGGCCTTAGTGGAGAAGAGAGAGGGTCGGCCAGAGGTGCCCCCCCTTGCCCAGTCCAAATTGGACAAGGGGAGGGGGCAGCGCTCCCCTCTTTCCTTCTCTTCTTTTCCTCTTTCCCTTCTTCTCCTACTTGGACTAGGAAAGGGGGGTAACGAATCCTACTTGGACCGGGAGTCCAAGTAGGACTCCCCCCATGGCGCGCACCCTTCTAGGGTGGGCCACCTCTCCTCCCCCTTTATATACAAGGGAGGGGGCACCCCAAAGGCACACAAAAGTTTCTCTTAGCCGTGTGCAGTGCCCCCCTCCATAGCTACACACCTCGGTCATATCGTCATAGTGCTTAGCCGAAGCCCTGCACCGGTAAACTTCATCATCACCGTCTCCACGCCGTCATGGTGACGGAACTCTCCCTCGGCCTCAACTAGATCAAGAGTTTGAGGGACGTCACCGAGCTGAATGTGTGCTGATCGCGGATGTGTCATACGTTCGGTACTTGGATCGGTTGGATTGCGAAGACGTTTGACTACATCAACCGCATTACTAAACCCTTCTGCTTTCGGTCTACGAGGGTACGTAGACACACTCTCCCCTCTCGTTTCTATGCATCTCCTAGATAGATCTTGCGTGATCGTAGGATTTTTTTTGAAATATTGCGTTCCCCAACAGTGGCATCCGAGCCAGGTCTTGATACGTCTCCAACGTATCTACTTTTCCAAACACTTTTGCCCTTGTTTTAGACTCTAACTTGCATGATTTGAATGGAACTAACCCGAACTAACGTTGTTTTCAGCAGAACTACCATGGTGTTATTTATGTGTAGGAGCAAACGTTCTCGGAATGACCTGAAACTTCACGGAGACACTTTTTAGAAAATAAGAAAAATACCTACCAAAGATGAAGGCCAGGGGGCCCACCACCTTGCCACGAGGGTGGGGGCGTGCCTGCCCCCCTAGGGCGCGCCCCCTACCTCGTGGGCCCCCTGTTGCCTCTCCGACTCCAACTCCACCTCCATATATTGAGTTTCAGGGAGAAAAAATCAGAGAGAAGAAATCATCGCGTTTTACGATACGGAGCCGCCGCCAAGCCCTAAAACCTCTCGGGAGGGCTGATCTGGAGTCCGTTCGGGGATCCAGAGAGGGGATCCATCGCCATCGTCATCACCAACCATCCTCCAGCACCAATTTCATGATGCTCACTGCCGTGCGTGAGTAATTCCATCGTAGGCATGCTGGACGGTGATGGGTTGGATGGGATCTATCATGTAATCGAGTTAGTTTTGTTAGGGTTTGATCCCTAGTGTCCACTATGTTCTGAGATTGATGTTGCTATGACTTTGCTATGCTTAATGCTTGTCACTAGGGCCCGAGTGCCATGATTTCAGATCTGAACCTATTATGTTTTCGTCAATATATGAGTGTTCTTGATCCTATCTTGCAAGTCTATAGTCACCTATTATGTGTTATGATCCGTTAACCCCGAAGTGACAATAATCGGGATACTTACCGGTGATGACCGTAGTTTGAGGAGTTCATGTATTCACTATGTGTTAATGCTTTGTTCCAGTTCTCTATTAAAAGGAGGCCTTAATATCCCTTAGTTTCCGTAAGGACCCCGCTGCCACAGGAGGGTAGGACAAAAGATGTTATGCAAGTTCTTTTCCATAAGCACGTATGACTATATTCGGAATACATGCCTACATTATATCAATGAACTGGAGCTAGTTCTGTGTCATCCTAGGTTATGACTGTTACATGATGAACCACATCCGGCATAATTCTCCATCACCGATCCATGGCCTACGAGCTTCCCATATATTGTTAGTCGCTTATTTACTTTCCCGTTGCTATTGCTATCATCACTACAAAATACCAAAAACATTACTTTTACTATTATTACCTTTTGCTACCGTTATCACTACTATCATATTACTTTGCTACTAAACATTTTGCTGCAGATATTAAGTTTCCAGGTGTGGTTGAATTGACAACTCAGCTGCTAATACTTGAGAATATTCTTTGGCTCCCCTTGTGTCGAATCAATAAATTTGGGTTGAATACTCTACCCTCGAAAACTGTTGCGATCCCCTATACTTGTGGGTTATCAAGACCATTTTCTGGCGCCGTTGCCGGGGAGCATAGCTCTATTCTTTGAGTCACTTGGGATATATATCTGCTTATCATTATGAAGAATTTAAGAGATCCAGAAACTAAGATCTATCCCTCAACTACGAGGGGAGGTAAGGAACTGCTATCTAGCTCTGCACTTGATTCACCTTCTGTTTTGAGTAAGCTTGCGACACCTACACCTGCTTCTGCTATTCGTTCTGATATGTCGCATGTTATTGATGATGCCACTTCTACTATGCATGATACTTATGATGAAACTACCTCTATGCATGATACTACTATGCCACTTAGTGCTTTTCTTGATGACAACTTGCTAGGGCTAGAGAAATTGAAAATATTGAATCTGATGATACCGATGAAAGTGATGATGAAGAACCACTTGCTATTCCTAAGGTTTATGTATTTGATCAAGATGCTTCTTTAGCCATTTTAGCTTGCAGAAATAGAACTGAACTTAAAAAATTATTAGCTAAATGGAGTAAGCAATCCCTAAATGATAGAATGAAACCTGACCCTGCTTTTGCTACTTCACCTATCTTTGTTACTGATAAGGATTATGAATTCTTTGTTGATCCTGATATAATTACTTTGGTTGAATCTGATCCTTTTCATGGTTATGAATCTAAAACTGTTGTGGCACATCTTACTAAATTGAATGATATAGCCACCCTGTTCACTAAAGATGAGAGAACTCGTTACTTCTACATCCTTAAAATATGCTGTTCTCATTAAAGGGTGATGCTAAGATATGGTTTAATTCTCTTCATCCTGGTTGTGTGCGTAGTCCCCAGGATATGATTTATTACTTCTCTGCTAAATATTTCCCTGCTCATAAGAAACAAGCTGCTTTAAGGGATATATATAATTTTGTGCAAATTGAAGAAGAGAGTCTCCCACAAGCTTGGGGGAGGCTTCTCCAATTACTTAATGCTTTGCCTGATCATCCTCTTAAGAAAAATGAAATACTTGATATCTTTTATAGTGGACTAACCGATGTCTCCACAGATGGTTCTGTTTTCAGGGAAAGAACACCGGATGAAGCTGAAATTCTATTGAATAATATGTTGACAAATGAAAATAATTGGACACCTCCGGAGCCAATTCCTGAGCATATTCCTAAACCAACTCCGAACAAGATGGGTATTCTATTTCTCAGTCCTGAAGATATGCAAGAGGCAAAGAAATCTATGAAAGAAAAGGGTATTAAAGCTGAAGATGTTAAGAATTTACCTCCTATTGAAGAAATACATGGTCTTAATTTACTACCTGTTGAAGAAACATATAATCTTAATCCTTTACCTATTGAAGAAACTCATGGTCTTGATAACCCGACACAGGTAGTAAAGGTAAATTCTCCCTATAGATATGATAAAGCTGTAATCCCATTTACTAAAATTGCTATCCCATGCTTAGATGAGTTTGATAAATTTATGGCTAAGCAAGAAGATTTTAATGCTTATTTTGGTAGACAATTGAAATACAATTCAAATATGCTTGGACACTTGAGTGATTATATGGCTAATGTTAAAAGTGAACTTAAACTTATTAGTAAACATGCTTCTATGGTTACCACTCAAGTAGAACAAGTACTTAAGGCTCAAAATGATTTTCTCAATGAATTGAATAGTAAGGATAATGATTATGATGTTAGAGTGACTACCAGAACTGGTAGAATGACTCAGGAACCTTTGTATCCTAAAGGCCATCCTAAGAGAATTGAGCAAGATTCTCAGAGAAATAATATAGATGCACCTAGTTCTTCTAAAAAGAAGAAAAGGAAAAATGATAGGACTTTGCATGCTTTTAGTGATCCTATTGTTGAAACACCTGAGAATCCAAATGATATTTCTATTTCTGATGTTGAAACACAATATGGTAATGAACCTGAAACTAGTGGTAATGTTAATGATAATGTTCATGATGATGCTCAACCTAGTAATGATAATGACATAGAAATTGAACCTGCTGTTGATCTTGATAACCCACAATCAAAGAATCAACGTTATGATAAGAAAGACTTTGTTGCTAGGAAACATGGTAAAGAAAGAGAGCCTTGGGTTCAGAAACCCATGCCCTTTCCTCCTAAACCATCCAAGAAAAAGGATGATGAGGATTTTGAGCGCTTTGCTGAAATGATTAGACCTATCTTTTTGCGTATGCCATTAACTGATATGCTTAAAACCAATCCTTATGCTAAGTATATGAAAGATATTATTACAAATAAAAGAAAGATACCGGAAGCTGAAATTTCCACCATGTTTGCTAATTATACTTTTAAGGGTGGAATACCAAAGAAACTTGGAGATCCAGGAGTACCCACTATACCATGCTCCATTAAAAGAAACTATGTTAAAACTGCTTTATGTGATCTTGGAGCCGGTGTTAGTGTTATGCCTCTCTCTTTATATCGTAGACTTGATTTGAATAAGTTGACACCTACTAAAATATCTTTGCAAATGGCTGATAAATCAACTGCTATACCTGTCGGTATTTGTGAGAATGTGCCTGTTGTAGTTGCAAACGTTACTATTTTAACGGACTTTGTTATTCTTGATATTCCCGAGGATGATAGTATGTCTATTATTCTTGGAAGACCCTTTTTGAATACTGTAGGGGCTGTTATTGATTGCACTAAAGGCAATGTCACTTTTCATGTTAATGGTAATGAGCATACGGTACACTTTCCGAAGAAACAACCTCAAGTTCATAGTATCAACTCTATTGGAAAAATTCCATCGATTATATTTGGAGGTTTTAAATTTCCTCTTCCTACTGTCAAGAAGAAATATGATATTCTTATTATTGGGGATGTGCATATTGTTGGAAATATGCCCTAGAGGCAATAATAAAAGCATTATTATTGTATTTCCTTGTTCATGATAATTGTCTTTATTCATGCTATAATTGTGTTATCCGGAAATCGTAATACATGTGTGAATAATAGACACCAACATGTCCCTAGTAAGCCTCTAGTTGACTAGCTCGTTGATCAACGAATAGTCATGGTTTCCTGACTATGGACATTGGATGTCATTGATAGCGAGATCACATCATTAGGAGAATGATGTGATGGACAAGACCCAATCCTAAACACAGCACAAGATCATATAGTTCGTTTGCTAGAGTTTTCCAATGTCAAGTATCTTTTCCTTAGACCATGAGATCGTGTAACTCCCGGATACCGTAGGAGTGCTTTGGGTGTGCCAAACGTCACAACGTAACTGGGTGACTATAAAGGTATACTACGGGTATCTCCGAAAGTGTCTGTTGGGTTGACACGGATCAAGACTGGGATTTGTCACTCCGTATGACGGAGAGGTATCACTGAGCCCACTCGGTAATGCATCATCATAATGAGCTCAAAGTGACCAAGTGTCTGGTCACGGGATCATGCATTACGGTACGAGTAAAGTGACTTGCCGGTAACGAGATTGCACGAGGTATTGGGATACCGACGATCAGATCTCGGGCAAGTAACATACCGATTGACAAAGGGAATTGTATATGGGGTTGCTTGAATCCTCGACATCGTGGTTCATCCGATGAGATCATCGAGGAGCATGTGGGAGCCAACATGGGTATCCAGATCCTGCTATTGGTTATTGACCGGAGAGTCGTCTCGGTCATGTCTACATGTCTCCCGAACCCGTAGGGTCTACACACTTAAGGTTCGGTGACGCTAGGGTTGTAGGGATATGTATATGCAGTAACCCCGAATGTTGTTCGGAGTCCCGGATGAGATCCCGGACGTCACGAGGAGTTCCGGAATGGTCCGGGCGTAAAGAATTATATATAGGAAGTGCTATTTCGGCCATCGGGACAAGTTTTGGGGTCACCGGTATTGTACTGGGACCACCGGAAGGGTCCCGGGGGTCCACCGGGTGGGGCCACCTATCCCGGAGGGCCCCATGGGCTGAAGTGGGAAGGGATCCAGCCCAAAGTGGGCTGGGGCGCCACTTCCCCCTAGGGCCCATGCGCCTAGGGTGGGGGAAACCCTAAAGGAAGAGTCCCAGGAGGGGAAGGCGCCTCCTAGGTGCCTTGGGGAGGAGGGATTCCTCCCTTGGCCGCCGCCCCCCTAGGAGATTGCATCTCCTAGGGCCGGCACCCCCCCCCCTAGGCCCCCTATATATAGTGGGGGGAAGGGAGGACCTCTCACCTTTGCCTTTGGTGCCTCCCTCTCCCTCTCCAACACCTCCTCCTCCTCCATAGTGCTTGGCAAAGCCCTGCCGGAGTACTGCAGCTCCATCATCACCACGTCGTCGTGCTGCTGCTGGAGCCATCTTCCTCAACCTCTCCTCCCCCCTTGCTGGATCAAGAAGAAGGAGACGTTACGCTGACCGTACGTGTGTTGAACGCGGAGGTGTCGTCCGTTCGGCGCTAGGATCTCCGGTGATTTGGATCACGTCGAGTACGCCTTCCTCATCCCCGTTCTTTGAACGCTTCCGCGCGTGATCTACAAAGGTATGTAGATGCAATCAGATCACTCATTGCTAGATGAACTCCTAGATGGATCTTGGTGAAACCGTAGGAAAATTTTTGTTTTCTGCAACGTTCCCCAACAGTGGCATCATGAGCTAGGTCTATGCATAGTTCTCATGCACGAGTAGAACACAATTTGTTGTGGGCGTTGATGTTGTCAACTTTCTTGCCGCTACTAGTCTTATCTTGCTTCAACGGTATTGTGGGATGAAGCGGCCCGGACCAACCTTACACGTACGCTTACGTGAGACCGGTTCCACCGACTAACATGCACAAGTTGCATAAGGTGGTTGGCGGGTGTCTGTCTCTCCCACTTTAGTTGGAGCGGATTCGATGAAAAGGGTCCTTATGAAGGGTAAATAGAAGTTGACAAATCACGTTGTGGCTTTCACGTAGGTAAGAAAACGTTCTTGCTAGAACCCTACTTCAGCCACGTAAAACATGCAACAACAATTAGAGGACGTCTAACTTGTTTTTGCAGCAAGTGCTTTGTGATATGATATGGCCAAAGTTGTGATGAATGATGAATGATCTATATGTAATGTATGAGATGTTCATGCTATTGTAATAGGAATCACGACTTGCATGTCGATGAGTATGACAACCGGCAGGAGCCATAGCGTGTCACTGAGAAACGCCATGTAAATTACTTTACTTTATTGCTAAACGCGTTAGCCATAGTAGTAGAAGTAATAGTTGGCGAGCAACTTCATGGAGACACAATGATGGAGATCATTATGATGGAGATCATGGTGTCATGCCGGTGACAAGATGATCATGGAGTCCCAAGATGGAGATCAAAGGAGCTATGTGATATTGGCCATATCATGTCACTATTATTATTTGATTGCATGTGATGTTTATCATGTTTTTGCATCTTGTTTGCTTAGAACGACGGTAGTAAATAAGATGATCCCTCATAATAATTTCAAGAAAGTGTTCCCCCTAACTGTGCACCGTTGCGACAGTTCGTTGTTTCGAAGCACCACGTGATGATCGGGTGTGATAGATTCTAACGTTCACATATAACGGGTGTAAGACAGATTTACACATGCAAAACACTTAGGTTGACTTGACGAGCCTAGCATGTACAGACATGGCCTCGGAACACAGAAGACCGAAAGGTCGAGCATGAGTCGTATAGAAGATACGATCAACATGAAGATGTTCACCGACGTTGACTAGTCCGTCTCATGTGATGATCGGACACGGCCTAGTTAACTCGGATCATGTTATACTTAGATTACAGGAGGGATGTCTATCTAAGTGGGAGTTCATTGAATAATTTGATTAGA
Organism: Triticum aestivum; assembly: GCF_018294505.1. Taxonomy (NCBI): domain Eukaryota; kingdom Viridiplantae; phylum Streptophyta; class Magnoliopsida; order Poales; family Poaceae; genus Triticum; species Triticum aestivum. The sequence goes on from NC_057800.1 coordinate 455,255,315, forward strand.
TGAACTTAATTATCATGAACTTAGTCTAAATATTTTACAATATGTCTTGTAGATCAAATGGCCAATGTAGTCCTCAACTTTAACGCGTTCATAGAGAAAACCAAGCTGAAAGACGATGGCAGCAACTACACGGACTGGGTCCGGAACCTAAGGATAATCCTCATAGCTGCCAAGAAAGATTATGTCCTACAAGCACCGCTAGGTGACGCACCTGTTCTCCCTGCAGAACAAGACGTTATGAACGCTTGGCAGGCACGTACCGGTGACTGCTCCCTCGTTCAGTGCGGCATGCTTTACAGCTTAGAGCCGGGGCTCCAAAAGCGTTTTGAGAGACACAGAGCATATGAGATGTTCGAAGAGCTGAAAATGGTTTTCCAAGCTCATGCCCGGGTCGAGAGATATGAAGTCTCCGACAAGTTCTTCAGCTGTAAGATGGAGGAAAACAGTTCTGTCAGTGAGCACATACTCACTATGTCTGGGTTGCATAACCGCTTGACTCAAATGGGAGTTAATCTCCCGGATGACGCGGTCATTGACAGAATCCTTCAGTCGCTTCCACCAAGCTACAAGAGCTTTGTGATGAACTTCAATATGCAGGGGATGGAAAAGACCATTCCTGAAGTATTTGCAATGCTGAAATCAGCAGAGGTGGAAGTCAAAAAGGAACATCAAGTGTTGATGGTGAATAAAACCACTAAGTTCAAGAAAGGCAAGGGTAAGAAAACCTTCAAGAAGGACGGCAAGGGAGTTGCCGCGCCCGGCAAGCAAGCTGCCGGGAAGAAGCCAAAGAATGGACCCAAGCCCGAGACTGAGTGCTTTTATTGCAAGGAAAGTGGTCACTGGAAGCGGAACTGCCCCAAATACTTAGCGGACAAGAAGGCCGGCAAAACGAAAGGTATATGTGATATACATGTAATTGATGTGTACCTTACCAGTACTCGTAGTAGCTCCTGGGTATTTGATACCGGTGCAGTTGCTCACATTTGTAACTCAAAGCAGGAGCTGCGGAATAAGCAAAGACTGGCGAAGGACGAGGTGACGATGCGCGCCGGGAATGGTTCCAAGATCGATGTGATCGCCGTCGGCACGCTACCTCTACATTTACCTACGGGATTAGTTTTGAACCTCAATAATTGTTATTTAGTGCCAAGTTTGAGCATGAACATTGTATCAGGATCTCGTTTAATACGAGATGGCTACTCATTTAAATCCGAGAATAATGGTTGTTCTATTTATATGAGAGATATGTTTTATGGTCATGCTCCGATGGTGAATGGTTTATTCTTAATGAATCTCGAGCGTAATGCTACACATATTCATAGTGTGAATACCAAAAGATGTAAGATTGATAATGATAGTCCCACATACTTGTGGCACTGCCGCCTTGGTCACATAGGTGTCAAATGCATGAAGAAGCTCCATGCAGATGGACTTTTAGAGTCTCTTGATTACGAATCACTTGACACATGTGAACCATGCCTCATGGGTAAAATGACCAAGACTCCGTTCTCAGGAACAATGGAGCGAGCAACCAACTTATTGGAAATCATACATACTGATGTGTGCGGTCCAATGAGTGTTGAGGCTCGCGGTGGCTATCGTTATGTTCTCACCCTCACTGATGACTTGAGTAGATATGGGTATGTCTACTTAATGAAACACAAGTCTGAAACCTTTGAAAAGTTCAAGGAATTTCAGAGTGAGGTTGAGAATCAACGTGACAGGAAAATCAAGTTCCTACGATCAGATCGTGGAGGAGAATACTTGAGTCACGAGTTTGGCACACACTTAAGAAAATGTGGAATAGTTTCACAACTCACGCCGCCTGGAACACCTCAGCGTAATGGTGTGTCCGAACGTCGTAATCGCACTCTATTGGATATGATGCGATCTATGATGTCTCTTGCCGATTTACCGTTATCTTTTTGGGGGTATGCTTTAGAGACTGCCGGATTCATTTTAAATAGGGCTCCGTCGAAATCCGTTGAGACGACACCATATGAATTATGGTTTGGGAAGAAACCTAATCTGTCGTTTCTGAAAGTTTGGGGATGCGATGCTTATGTCAAGAAACTTCAACCTGAAAAGCTCGAACCCAAGTCGGAAAAATGCGTCTTCATAGGATACCCTAAAGAAACTATTGGGTATACCTTCTACCTCAGATCCGAAGGCAAGATCTTTGTTGCCAAGAATGGATCCTTTCTAGAGAAGGATTTTCTCTCGAAAGAAGTAAGTGGGAGGAAAGTAGACCTTGATGAAGTATTACCTCTTGAACCGGAAAATGGCGCAACTCAAGAAAATGTTTCTCAGGTGCCTGCACCGACAAGAGAGGAAGTTAATGATGATGATCAAGATACTTCTGATCAAGCTCCTACTGAAATTCAAAGGTCCACAAGGACACGTTCCACACCAGAGTGGTACGGCAACCCTGTCTTGCAAATCATGTTGTTAGACAACGGTGAACCTTCGAACTATGAAGAAGCGATGGCGGTCCTGGATTCCGACAAATGGCTAGAAGCCATGAAATCCGAGATAGGATCCATGTATGAAAACGAAGTATGGACTTTGACTGACTTGCCCATAGAGCGGCGAGCCATAGAAAATAAATGGATCTTTAAGAAGAAGACAGACGCGGATGGTAATGTGACCATCTATAAAGCTCGGCTTGTCGCTAAGGGTTATCGACAAGTTCAAGGGGTTGACTACGATGAGACTTTCTCACCGGTAGCGAAGCTAAAGTCCGTCCGAATCATGTTAGCAATTGCCGCATTCTATGATTATGAGATATGGCAAATGGACGTCAAAGCGGCATTCCTTAATGGTTTCCTTAAGGAAGAATTGTATATGATGCAACCGGAAGGTTTTGTCGATCCTAAGAATGCTGACAAGGTGTGCAAGCTCCAACGCTCGATTTATGGGCTAGTGCAAGCATCTCGGAGCTGGAACATTCGCTTTGATGAGATGATCAAAGCGTTTGGGTTTACGCAAACTTATGGAGAAGCCTGCGTTTACAAGAAAGTGAGTGGGAGCTCTGTAGCATTTCTCATATTGTATGTAGATGACATACTTTTGATGGGAAATGATATAGAACTTTTGGATAGCATTAAGGCCTACTTGAATAAGAGTTTTTCAATGAAGGACCTTGGAGAAGCTGCTTATATATTAGGCATCAAGATCTACAGATATAGATCAAGACGCCTCATAGGTCTTTCACAAAGCACATACCTTGATAAGATATTGAAGAAGTTCAATATGGATCAGTCTAACAAGGGGTTCTTGCCTGTGTTGCAAGGTGTGAAATTGAGCTCATCTCAATGTCCGACCACGGCAGAAGATATAGAAGAGATGAGTGTCATCCCCTATGCCTCTGCCATAGGTTCTATTATGTATGCCATGTTGTGTACCAGACCTGATGTAAACCTTGCCGTAATTTTGGTAGGAAGGTACCAAAGTAATCCCGGCAAGGAACACTGGACAGCGGTCAAGAATATCCTGAAGTACCTAAAAAGGACTAAGGAAATGTTTCTCGTTTATGGAGGTGGCGAAGAGCTCGTCGTAAAGGGTTACGTCGACGCTAGCTTTGACACAGATCTGGATGACTCAAAGTCACAAACCGGATACGTGTATATTTTGAATGGTGGGGCAGTAAGCTGGTGCAGTTGCAAGCAGAGCGTCGTGGCGGGATCTACATGTGAAGCAGAGTACATGGCAGCCTCGGAGGCAGCACATGAAGCAATTTTGGTGAAGGAGTTCATCACCGACCTAGGAGTCATACCCAATGCGTCGGGGCCGATCAAGCTCTTCTGTGACAACACTGGAGCTATTGCTGTTGCCAGGGAGCCCAGGTTTCACAAGAAGACAAGGCACATCAAGCATCGCTTCAACTCCATTCGTGAAAATGTTCAAGATGGAGACATAGATATTTGTAAAGTACACACGGACCTGAATGTAGCAGATCCGTTGACTAAACCTCTCCCTAGAGCAAAACATGATCAACACCAGAATTCCATGGGTGTTCGATTCATCACAATGTAACTAGAGTATTGACTCTAGTGCAAGTGGGAGACTGTTGGAAGTATGCCCTAGAGGCAATAATAAAAGCATTATTATTATATTTCCTTGTTCATGATAATTGTCTTTATTCATGCTATAATTGTGTTATCCGGAAATCGTAATACATGTGTGAATAATAGACACCAACATGTCCCTAGTAAGCCTCTAGTTGACTAGATCGTTGATCAATGGATAGTCATGGTTTCCTGAGTATGGACACTGGATGTCATTGATAATGAGATCACATCATTAGGAGAATGATGTGATGGACAAGACCCAATCCTAAACATAGCACAAGATCGTATAGTTCGTTTGCTAGAGTTTTCCAATGTCAAGTATCTTTTCCTTAGACCATGAGATCGTGTAACTCCCAGATACCATAGGAGTGCTTTGGTGTGCCAAACGTCACAACGTAACTGGGTGACTATAAAGGTATACTACGGGTATCTCCGAAAGTGTCTGTTGGGTTGACACGGATCAAGACTGGGATTTGTCACTCCGTATGACGGAGAGGTATCACTGGGCCCACTCGGTAATGCATCATCATAATGAGCTCAAAGTGACCAAGTGTCTGGTCACGGGATCATGCATTATGGTATGAGTAAAGTGACTTGTCGGTAACGAGATTGAACGAGGTATTGGGATACCGACGATCAGATCTCGGGCAAGTAACATACCGATTGACAAAGGGAATTGTATACGGGGTTGCTTGAATCCTCGACATCGTGGTTCATCCGATGAGATCATCGAGGAGCATGTGGGAGCCAACATGGGTATCCAGATCCCGCTGTTGGTTATTGACCGGAGAGTCATCTTGGTCATGTCTACATGTCTCCCGAACCCATAGGGTCTACACACTTAAGGTTCGGTGAGGCTAGGGTTGTAGGGATATGTATATGCAGTAACCCGAATGTTGTTCGGAGTCCCGGATGAGATCCCGGACGTCATGAGGAGTTCCGGAATGGTCCGGAGGTAAAGAATTATATATAGGAAGTGCTATTTCGGCCATCGGGACAAGTTTCGGGGTCACCGGTATTGTACCGGGACCACCGGAAGGGTCCCGGGGGTCCACTGGGTGGGGCCACCTATCCCGGAGGGCCCCATGGGCTGAAGTGGGAAGGGATCCAGCCCAAAGTGGGCTGGGGCGCCACTTCCCCCTAGAGCCCATGCGCCTAGGGTGGGGGAAACCCTAAAGGAAGAGTCCTAGGAGGGGAAGGCACCTCCTAGGTGCCTTGGGGAGGAGGGATTCCTCCCTTGGCTGCCGCCCCCCCTAGGAGATTGCATCTCCTAGGGCCGGCGCCCCCCCCCCCTAGGCCCCCTATATATAGTGGGGGAAGGGAGGACCTCTCACCTTGCCTTTGGTGCCTCCCTCTCCCTCTCCAACACCTCCTCCTCCTCCATAGTGCTTGGCGAAGCCCTGCCGGAGTACTGCAGCTCCATCATCACCACGCCGTCGTGCTGCTGCTGGAGCCATCTTCCTCAACCTCTCCTTCCCCCTTGCTGGATCAAGAAGAAGGAGACGTTACGCTGACCGTACGTGTGTTGAACGCGGAGGTGCCGTCCGTTCGGCGCTAGGATCTCCGGTGATTTGGATCACGTCGAGTACGCCTTCCTCATCCCCGTTCTTTGAACGCTTCCGCGCGTGATCTACAAAGGTATGTAGATGCAATCCGATCACTCATTGCTAGATGAACTCCTAGATGGATCTTGGTGAAACCGTAGGAAAATTTTTGTTTTCTGCAACGTTCCCCAACACATATCCCCGTTGAGGTAACATAGTGTTATTCAAAATTTCTCCGGTTCCATGTTATTCGGAATGAGTTCGTTAACAAGACTTGATCAACCTTGTTAGTTGATTCCTTTTGATGATCATGAGATGGATGAAACTAGAAGGCACAACCTTCTGTACCCCACTTTTACTTTCTGTTATTTATATTAAATAAAATAAAAATAAATATTTTTCTGTCTGTTTTCTGATTATCCATGCAATATAAAAATACCTCGAAAATAAAAGTTCTCCAAATGCCCGGAAATTAAATATGATTTTTTCTAGAATATTTGAGGATTTATGGAACAAAGAACACACGAGGGGGGCCAACCACCTTGCCATGAGGGTGGAGGGCGGGCCCACCCCTCTAGGGCGTGCCCCCTGCTTCGTGGGCCCACGGTGGCCCTCCTCCACTTATTCCTACACCCATACACTCCTTCCTCCCCCAAACACGAATAACCAGCTCAAACCCGAGTCCAAGCTCGTTTTGCTGCCATTTTCGATCTCCTTGCTCAAAGCACCTCTCACAAAACTGCTTGGGGAGATTGTTCCTTGGTATGTGACTCCTCCATTGGTCCAATTAGTTTTTGTTCTAGTGCTTTATTCATTGCAAATTTTTGCTGCTTGGGTGACCCTGTTCTTGAGCTTGCATGTCAAATTTATATGGTTCCAAGTAGTTTTGATGCATGATATAGGCCCTAGGCACTTGTAGGAGCAGTTGCTATCAATATTATTGAGTTTGGTTTACTTTTATTTTGAAGTTACTAAAAAAATTCAGAATTTTTCAGAGGAATAAAAATGATTAGGAAAATGTTCCAAGGTGGTTCTTCAAAGAAGCAAGGACCCAGGCTTGCAATGCGTGATGCTGACGAAGAGCCACCAAGAGACGCTCCAGTGCGTCCTTGTGAGTGGCCTTCTGAAAATTTTATGGATCAAGCGGGAATAAAAGAAGAATTCAACGCATATTTGCGTAACGCTGATCTCGTGAGCTTTGAGGAAGAGAAGTGCAGTCAGTATCATGATCTCACTAGCTCCTTTGTGAGGAGGTTTGAATTTTCAACTTCACGTAATTCTCCAACTGTCCTGTTTGATCTTTATGATAAATCTTATACCATGGACTTAGAGGATTTTACCACTGCATGCAAACTTCCACAATGGGGTAGTATAAGGGATCCTCGCAAATCTGAATTTAGAGATTTTCTTGTTAATGTAACTGTGGGAGAATCTAAAGATATTACACAAGCTACCATAGGGAGCATTCACTTTCCTGCTATACATTATTTTGCTCTCTTCATAGGTAGATGCATAAATGGTAAAGATGAGGCATGTCACATGTGTGTCCCCGATCTTAGTGTTCTTAGGAGTGCTGTGTTAGGAGACAAATCATATAATTTGGGAGCCATTGTTGCACGTAGGTTGCACCTTAATAGATATAATGGAGATTTCTTTGGAGGAATTTATGCAACCCGCATAGCTAATTTTCTTGGTATAGATGTGCGCGAAGATGATATTGAATTTCCTCCTACCTATCTAGATTTTAATGCTATGGTTCACCACCAGTTTGTCGAGAGGAACGAATCACCTCTCCAGTATCGACTAATCTTTGACAGACGCCGTGCTGTCTGTATTACTCTCCCTGCTCCTGCTTTCTTTGATTATCAGGCAAGAGGAGGATATACTATTACCAAAGAGGAGGCAGATGAGTACGAGAGGAGAGAGGAGGCCGCCCGTCGCCACGCTGCAGCTCAATAAGCGATAGCTATTGCATCACAGTACGACCCCAGCTACTATTACGAGAGGAGGCCGCCCGTCGCCACGTTGATCTGACAAAAGAGCCCATATTGCCTTGTCTTCTCCTATTTATTGAATGCCTGCAGATTCCAGCTTAGTCCAATGCATGTGCACTATTATTATTATTCACATCGTTCGGTCGTGCAAGTGAAGGGCAATTATGATGATATATGATGGACTGGCTGAGATGAGAAAAGCTGGTATGAACTCGACCTCTTTTGTTTTTGTAAATATGATTAGTTCATCATTCCTGATTCAGCCTATTATGAATAAACATGTTTGCAATGATAATTAGAGATCATAGTTTCTTGTGCCATGCTTGATTAGCTATGAGTTATAATGGTTTACCTTACGTGCCAGCATGCTATTAAAATGGTTATGATGTGGTATGATAGGGTGGTATCCTCCTCTGAATTATTTAAGTGACTTGACTTGGCACATGTTCACGCATGTAGTTGAAACAAAATTAACATAGCCTTCATGATATTTATGTTCATGGTGGATTATATCCTACTCATGCTTGCATTCGGTGTTGATTAATTTTAATGCATGTTCATGACTGTTGTCGCTCTCTAGCTGGTCGCTTCCCAGTCTTTTGCTAGCCTTCACCTGTACTAAGCGGGAATACTGCTTGTGCATCCAAACTCCTTAAACCCCAAAGTTATTCCACATGAGTCCACTATACCTGCCTATATACGGTATCTACCTGCCGTTCCAAGTAAATTTGTATGTGCCAAACTCTAAACCTTCAAATAAATATCCTGTTTTGTATGCTCGAATAGCTCATGTATCAACTAGGGTTGTTGGTATCTTCCATGTTAGGCGGGTATTCTCAAGAGGAGTGGACTCCGCTCCTCACTCACGAGATAAATGGCTGGTCACCGGGATGCCTAGTCCCATGCTTTATGCAAACTAAATCAAAATAATTGCAAACAAAACTCCCCCTGGGACTCTTGTTAGTTGGAGGCACTTGTTGTTTCGACCAAGCCATGGATTGATGCTTGTGGTGGAAGGGGGAGCATAAACTTTACCATTCTGTTTGGGAACCACCTATAATGTGTGTAGCATGGAAGATATCGCCATCTCTGGGTTGTTATGTTGACAATGAAAGTATACCGCTCAAAATATTATTCACCTCTGTTTCAAAAACGAGCTCTGGCACCTCTACAAATCCCTGCTTCCCTCTGCGAAGGGCCTATCTATTTACTTTTATGCTGAGTCATCATCCTCTTATTAAAAAGCACCAGTTGGAGAGCACTGCTGTCATTTGCATTCATTATTGTTAGTTTACATTGAGTATGACTTGACTGGATCTCTTTTACCATGAATTACAATGTCTAGTCAGTCCTTCGTCTTTAAAGGTGCTCTGCATTTATGTTTTGCGGTCTCAGAAAGGGCTAGCGAGATACCACCTTGTTATATCATATTATGATTGTTTTGAGAAAGTGTTGTCATCCGAGTTTTATTATTATGGCTCGCTAGTTGATTATGCTATTGATATGAGTAACTTGAGACCTATGCGTTATTGCGAATGTGGTTAGTTATAATCTTTGCTAAAAACTTGAATGCTGGCTTTACATATTTACAACAACAAGAGCAAACAGAGTTTGTAAAAGTTTTTCTTTATCACTTTCAGTTTGTCAACTGAATTGCTTGAGGACAAGCAAAGGTTTAAGCTTGGGGGAGTTGATACGTCTCCAACGTATCTACTTTTCCAAACACTTTTGCCCTTGTTTTGGACTCTAACTTGCATGATTTGAATGGAACTAACCCGGACTGACGCTGTTTTCAGCAGAACTACCATGGTGTTATTTATGTGCATGAGCAAACATTCTCGAAATGACCTGAAACTTCACGGAGACACTTTTCAGAAAATAAGAAAAATACCTGCCAAAGATGAAGGCCTGGGGGGCCACCACCTTGCCACGAGGGTGGGGGCGCGCCTGCCCCCTAGGGCGCGCCCCCCTACCTCGTGGGCCCCTGTTGCCTCTCCGACTCCAACTCCACCTCCATATATTGAGTTTTGGGGAGAAAAAAATCAGAGAGAAGAAGTCATCGCGTTTTACGATACGGAGCCGCTGCCAAGCCCTAAAACCTCTCGGGAGGGCTGATCTGGAGTCCGTTCGGGGCTCCGGAGAGGGGAATCCATCGCCATCGTCATCACTAACCATCCTCCAGCACCAATTTCATGATGCTCACCGTCGTGCGTGAGTAATTTCATCGTAGGCTTGCTGGACGGTGATGGGTTGGATGGGATCTATCATGTAATCGAGTTAGTTTTGTTAGGGTTTGATCCCTAGTGTCCACTATGTTCTGAGATTGATGTTGCTATGACTTTGCTATGCTTAATGCTTGTCACTAGGGCCCGAGTGCCATGATTTCAGATCTGAACCTATTATGTTTTCATCAATATATGAGTGTTCTTGATCCTATCTTGCAAGTCTATAGTCACCTATTATGTGTTATGATCCGTTAACCCCGAAGTGACAATAATCGGGATACTTATCGGTGATGACCGTAGTTTGAGGAGTTCATGTATTCACTATGTGTTAATGCTTTGTTCCGGTTCTCTATTAAAAGGAGGCCTTAATATCCCTTAGTTTCCGTTAGGACCCCGCTGCCACGAGAGGGTAGGACAAAAGATGTCATGCAAGTTCTTTTCCATAAGCACGTATGACTATATTCGGAATACATGCCTACATTATATCAATGAACTGGAGCTAGCTCTGTGTCATCCTAGGTTATGACTGTTACATGATGAACCACATCCGGCATAATTCTCCATCACCGATCCATTGCCTACGAGCTTTCCATATATTGTTCTTCGCTTATTTACTTTCCCGTTGCTATTGCTATCATCACTACAAAATACCAAAAACATTACTTTTACTACTGTTACCTTTTGCTACCGTTATCACTACTATCATATTACTTTGCTACTAAACACTTTGCTGCAGATATTAAGTTTCTAGGTGTGGTTGAATTGACAACTCAGCTGCTGATACTTGAGAATATTCTTTGGCTCCCCTTGTGTCGAATCAATAAATTTGGGTTGAATACTCTACCCTCGAAAACTGTGTGATCCCCTATACTTGTTGGTTATCAGGTCTATGCATAGATATTATATGCATGAGTAGAACACAATGAGTTGTGGGCGATAATAGTCATACTGCTTACCAGCAACATCTTACTTCGATTCGGCGGTGTTGTTGGATGAAGCAGCCCGGACCAACATTACATGACCGCGTTCATGACACTGGTTCTACTGACGTGCTTCGCACACAGGTGGCTAGCGAGTGTCTATTTCTCTAGCTTTAGTTGAATTGATTTTGACTATGCCCAGTCCTTGTTGAAGGTTAAAATAGCACACTTGACGAAAAATCGTTGTGGTTTTGATGCGTAGGTAACAACGATTCTTGCTAGAATCCCGTAGCAGCCACGTAAAAGTTGAAACAACAAAGTAGAGGACGCCTAACTTGTTTTTGCAGGGCATGTTGTGATGTGATATGGTCAAGACGTGATAATATAAATTGTTGTGTGAGATGATCATGTTTTGTAACAGTTATCGGCAACTAGCAGGATCCATATGGTTGTCGCTTTATTGTATGAAATGGAATCACTATGTAATTGCTTTACTTTATCACTAAGCGGTAGCGATAGTCGAAGAAGCAATACTTGGCGAGACGACAATGATGCTACGATGGAGATTAAGGTGTCAAGCCGGTGACGATGGTGATCATGACGGTGCTTTGGAGATGGAGATCAAAGGCACAAGATGATGATGGCCATACCATATCACTTATATTGATTGCACGTGATGTTTATCCTTTATGCATCTTATTTTGCTTAGTACGGCGGTATCATTATAAGATGATCTCTCACTAAATTTCAAGGTATAAGTGTTCTCCCTGAGTATGCACCATTGCTACAGTTCGTCGTGCCGAGACACCATGTGATGACCGGGTGTGATAAGCTCTACATTCACATACAACGGGTGCAAGCCAGTTTTGCACACGCAGAATACTCGGGTTAAACTTGACGAGCCTAGCATATGCAGATATGGCCTCGGAACACTGAGACCGAAAGATCGAGCATGAATCATATAGTAGATATGATCAACATAGTGATGTTCACCATTGAAAACTTCTCCATCTCACGTGATGATCGGACATGGTTTAGTTGATATGGATCACGTGATCATTTAGATGACTAGAGGGATGTCTATCGAAGTGGGAGTTCTTAACTAATATGATTAATTGAACTTTAATTTATCATGAACTTAGTACCTGATAGTATTTTGCATATCTATCTTATTGTAGATAAATGGCTCGTGCTACTGTTCCTTTGAATTTTAATGCGTTCCTAGAGAAAGCTAAGTTGAAAGATGATGGTAGCAACTACACGAACTGGGTCCGTAACTTGAGGATTATCCTCATTGTTGCACAGAAGAATTACGTCCTAGAAGCACCGCTAGGTGCAAAGCCTGCTGCAGGAGCGACACCAGATGTTATGAACGTCTGCTAGAGCAAAGTTGATGACTACTTGATAGTTCAGTATGCCAAGCTTTATGGCTTAGAATTGGGACTTCAACGACATTTTGAACGTCATGGAGCATATGAGATGTTCCAGGAGTTGAAGTTAATATTTCAAGCAAATGCCCGGATTGAGAGATATGAAGTCTTCAATAAGTTCTATAGCTGCAAGATGGAGGAGAATAGTTCTGTCAGTGAACATATACTCAGAATGTCTGGGTACCACAACCACTTGACTCAACTGGGAGTTAATCTTCCTGATGATAGTGTCATTGACAGAGTTCTTTAATCACTCCCACCAAGCTACAAAAGCTTCATGATGAACTATAATATGCAAGGGATGGATAAGACAATTCTCGGGCTCTTCGCAATGCTAAAGGCTGCGGAGGTAGAAATCAAGAAGGAGCATCAAGTTTTGATGGTCAACAAGACCACTAGTTTCATGAATAAGGGTAAAGGGAAGAAGGGGAACTTCAAGAAGAACGGCAAGCAAGTCGTTGTTCAAGTGAAGAAGCCCAAGTCTGGACCTAAGCCTGAGACTAAGTGCTTCTACTACAAAGGGACTGATCACTGGAAGCGGAACTTCCCCAAGTATTTGGCGGATAATAAGGATGGCAAAGTAAAAGTTATATTTGATATACATGTTATTGATGTGTACCTTACTAATGCTCGTAGTAGCGCCTGGGTATTTGATACTGGTTCTGTTGCTCATATTTGCAACTCGAAATAGGGGCTACGGATTAAACGAAGATTGGCTAAGGACGAGGTGACGATGCGCGTGGGAAATGGTTCCAAAATCGATGTGATCGCCATCGGCACGCTACCTTTACATCTACCTTCAGGATTAGTTTTAGACCTGAATAATTGTTATTTGGTGCCAGCGTTAAGCATGAACATTATATCTGGATCTTGTTTGATGCGAGACAGTTACTCATTTAAATCAGAGAATAATGGTTGTTCTATTTATATGAGTAATATCTTTTATGGTCATGCACCCTTGACGAGTGGTCTATTTTTGTTGAATCTCGATAGTAGTGATACACATATTCATAGTATTGAAGCCAAAAGGTATAAGTTTAATAATGATAGTGCAACTTATTTGTGGCACTACCGTCTAGGTCATATTGGTGTAAAGCGCATGAAGAAACTCCATGCTGATGGCCTTTTGGAATCACTTGATTATGAATCACTTGATGCTTGCGAACCATGCCTCATGGGCAAGATGACTAAGACTCTGTTCTCCGGAACAAAGGAGTGAGCAACCGACTTATTGGAAATAATACATACTGATGTATGCGGTCCAATGAGTGTTTATGCTCACAGCGGGTATCATTATTTTCTGACCTTCACAGACAATTTGAGCATATATGGGTATATCTAGTTAATGAAACATAAGTCTAAAACATTTGAAAAGTTCAAAGAATTTTAGAGTGAAGTAGAAAATCATCGTAACAAGAAAATAAACTTTCTATGATCTAATCGTGGAGGTGAATATTTGAGTTGTGAGTTTGGTCTTCATTTGAAACAATATGGAATAGTTTCGCAACTTATGCCACCTAGAACACCACAGCGTAATGGTGTGTCCGAACATCGTAACCGCACTTTATTAGATATGGTGTGATCTATGATGTATCTTACTGATTTACCGCTATCGTTTTGGGGTTATGCTTTAGAGATGGCTGCATTCATGTTAAATAGGTCACCATCGAAATCCGTTGACACGACACCATATGAACTGTGGTTTGGCAAGAAACCCAAGTTGTCATTTCTTAAAGTTTGGGCTGCGATGCTTATGTGAAAAAGCTTCAACCTGATAAGCTCGAACCCAAATCGGAGAAATGTGTCTTCATAGGATACCCAAGGGAGATTGTTGGGTACACCTTCTATCATAGATCCGAAGGCAAGATAGTTGTTGCTAAGAATGGATCCTTTCTAGAGAAGGAGTTTCTCTCAAAAGAAGTGAGTGGGAGAAAAGTAGAACTTGATGAGGTAACTATACCTTCTCCCTTATCGGAAAGTAGTTCATCACAGAAATCAGTTCCAGTGATTCCTATACCAATTAGTGAGGAAGCTAATGATGATGATCATGAAGCTTCTGATCAAGTTGCTACCGAACCTCGTAGGTCAACCAGAGTAAGATCCGCACCAGAGTGGTACGGTAATCCTGTTCTGGAGGTCATGTTGCTTGACCATGACGAACCTACGAACTATGAGGAAGGGATGATGAGCCCAGATTCCACGAAATGGCTTGAGGCCATGAAATATGAGATGGGATCCATGTATGAGAACAAAGTATGGACTTTGGTTGACTTGCCCGGTGATCGGAAAGCAATATAGAATAAATGGATCTTCAAGAAGAAGACTGACACTGACGGTAATGTTACTATCTACAAAGCTCGATTTGTTGCAAAAGGTTTTCAACAAGTTCAAGGAGTTGACCACAATGAGACCTTCTCACCCGTAGCGATGCCTAAGTCTATCTGAATCATGTTAGCAATTGTTGTATTTTATGATTTTGACATTTGGCAAATGGATGTAAAAACTGCATTCCTTAATGGATATCTTAAAGAAGAGTTGTATATGATGCAACCAGAAGGTTTTGTCGATCCAAAAAGTGCTAACAAAGTATGCAAGCTCCAGTGATCCATTTATGCACTGGTGCAAGCCTCTCAGAGTTGGAATATACGCTTTGACAGTGTGATCAAAGCATATGGTTTTATACAGACTTTTGGAGAAGCCTGTATTTACAAGAAAGTGAGTGGGAGCTCTGTAGCATTTCTAATATTATATGTGGATGACATATTGTTGATCGGAAATGATAGTGAATTTCAGAATGGCATAAAAGGATACTTGAATAAGAATTTTTCAATGAAAGACCTCGGTGAAGCTGCTTATATATTGGGCATCAAGATCTATAGAGATAGATCAAGACGCTTAATTGGACTTTCACAAAGCACATACCTTGATAAAGTTTTGAAGAAGTTCAAAATGGATCAGTCAAAAAAAGGGTTCTTGCTTGTGTTACAAGGTGTGAAGTTGAGTCAGACTCAATGCTCGACCACTACAGAAGATAGAGAGAAAATGAAAGCATTCCCTGTGCCTCAGCCATAGGTTCTATCATGTATGCAATGTTGTGTACCAGACCTGATGTGTGCCTTGCTATTAGTTTAGCAGGGAGGTACCAAAGTAATCCAGGAGTGGATCACTGGACAGAGGTCAAGAACATCCTGAAATACCTGAAAATGACCAAGGATATGTTTCTCGTTTACGGAGGTGACAAAGAGCTCGTCGTAAACGGTTACGTCAATGCAAGCTTTGACACTGATCCAGATGACTCTAAGTCGCAAACCGGATACATATTTATATTGAATGGTGGAGCTATCAGTTGGTGCAGTTCCAAGCAGAGCGTCGTGGCGGGATCTACGTGTGAAGTGGAATACATAGCTGCTTCAGAAGCAGCAAATGGAGGAGTCTAGAAGAAGGAGTTCATATCCGATCTAGGTGTAATACCTAGTGCATCGGGTCCAATGAAAATCTTTTGTGACAATACTAGTGCAATTGCCTTGGCAAAGGAATCCAGATTTCACAAGAGAACCAAGAACATAAAGAGACACTTCAATTCCATCCGCAATCAAGTCAATGAGGGAGACATAAAGATTTGCAAGATGCATACGGATATGGATGTTGCAGACCCGTTGACTAAGCCTCTCTCACGAGCAAAACATGATCAGCACCAAGACTCCATGGGTGTTAGAATCATTACTATGTAATCTAGATTATTGACTCTAGTGCAAGTGGGAGACTGAAGGAAATATGCCCTAGAGGCAATAATAAAGTTGTTACTTATATTTCCTTGTATCATGGTAAATGTTTATTATTCATGCTAGAATTTTATTAACCGGAAACTTAGTACATGAGTGAATACATAGACAAACAGAGTGTCCCTAGTATACCTTTACTAGACTAGCTCATTATTCAAAGATGGTTAAGTTTCCTAGCAATAGACATGTGTTGTCATTTGATGAACAGGATCACATCATTAGAGAATGATGTGATGGACAAGACCCATCTGTTAGCTTAGCATAATGATCGTTTAGTTTTTCTGCTATTGCTTTCTTCATGACTTATACATGTTCCTCAGACTATGAGATTATGCAACTCCTGAATACTGGAGGAACACCTTGTGTGCTATCAAACGTCACAACATAACTGGGTGATTATAAAGATGCTCTACAGGTGTCTCCGATGGTGTTTGTTGAGTTGGCATAGATCAAGATTAGGATTTGTCACTCCGTGTATCGGGGAGGTATCTCTGGGCCCTCTCGGTAATGCACACTATGAGCCTTGCAAGCAATGTGAATAATGAGTTAGTCACGGGATGATGCATTACGGAACAAGTAAAGAGACTTGGTGGTGATGAGATTGAACTAGGTATGATGATACCGACGATCGAATCTCGGGCAAGTAACATACCGATGACAAAGGGAACAACGTATGTTGTTATGCGGTTTAACCGGTAAAGATCTTCGTAGAATATGTAGGAACCAATATGAGCATCTAGGTTCTGCTATTGGTTATTGACCGGAGATGTGTCTCGGTCATGTCTACATAGTTCTCGAACCCGTAGGGTCCGCACGCTTAACATTCGATATTGATTTGTATTATGAGTTTCGTGTTTTGATGAACCGAAGTTTGTTCAGAGTCCCGGATGAGATCACGGACATGACGAGGAGTCTCGAAATGGTTGAGACATAAATATTCATATATTGGAAGGCTACATTCGGACACCGGAATGGTTTGGGTCGTTTCAGAGTACCGAGGTAACCGGACCCCCCCCCCCCCCGAAAGTTAATGGGCCATCACGGGCCTTACTGGAGAAGAGAGAGGGCCGGCAAGAGGTGGCGCGTGCCCCCTCCCCCTTGCCTAGTCCATATTGAACAAGGGGAGGTGGCGGCGCCCCCCCCCCCTCCTTCCTTCTCTTCTTTTCATCTTTCCCTTCTTCTCCTACTTGGACTAGGAAAGGAGGGCGGATCCTACTTGGACCGGGAGTCCAAGTAGGACTCCCCCCATGGCAAGCCCTGATACGTCTCCAACGTATCTATAATTTTTTATTGTTCCATGCTGTTATATTATCAATCTTGGATGTTATATAATCATTTTATAGTCATTTATATCATTTTTTGGTACTAACCTATTGACATAGTGCCAAGTGCCAGTTCTTGTTTTTTCCGTGTTTTTTAGATCGCAGAAAATCAATATCAGACGGAGTCCAAATGCCACGAAACTTTACGGAGATTTTTTATGGGCCATAAGGAACACAACGGGCCCTGGCTGCGCCTGGGGGTGCCCCGAGGGGGCACAACCCACCAGGGCACGCCAGGAGGCCCAGGCGCGCCCTGGTGGGTTGTGCCCACCATGGGTGCCCCCCGGACCGCCTCTTTGCTCTATAAATACCCAAATATTCCCAAAACCCTAGGGGAGTCGACGAAATATTCATCCAGCCGCCGCAGAGTCCAGAACCACCAGATCTAATCTAGACACCATCTCGAATGGGGTTCACCACCTCCATTGGTGCCTCTCCGATGATGCGTGAGTAGTTCTTTGTAGACCTTTGGGTCCATAGTTAGTAGCTAGATGGCTTCATCTCTCTCTCTCTCTCTCTTGATTCTCAATACTATGGTCTCTTGGAGATCCATATGATGTAACTCCTTTTGCGGTGTGTTTGTTGGGATCTGATGAACTTTGAGTTTATGATCAGTCATATCTTTTTATATCCATGACAGTTATTTGAGTTTCTTTGATCTCTTATAGCCTCGTATTTCTTCTCCGATATTTGGGTTTTGTTTGGCCAACTTGATCTAGTTCTCTTGAAATGGGAAGAGGTGCCCGGTAGTGGGCTCGATCTTACGGTGCTCGATCCTAGTGACAAAAAGGGAACCGACACGTATGTATCGTTGATACTAAGGATAAAAAGACGGGATCTATATCTACACAATAGATAAACGGATCTTGTCTGTTGGGTAACGTAGTAATTTCAAAAATTTCCTACGCACACGCAAGATCATGGTGATGCATAGCAACGAGAGGGGAGAGTGTTGTCCACGTACCCTCGTAGACCGAAAGCGGAAGCGTTAGCACAACGCGGTTGATGTAGTCGTACGTCTTCACGATCCGACCGATCAAGTGCCGAACGTACGGCACCCTCGAGTTCAGCACACGTTCAGCCCGACGACGTCCCTCGAACTCCGATCCAGCCAAGTGTTGAGGGAGAGTTTCGTCAGCACGACGGCATGGTGACGATGTTGATGTTCTACCGACGCAGGGCTTTGCCTAAGCACCGCTACAGTATTATCGAGGTGGACTATGGTGGAGGAGGGCACCGCACACGGCTAAAAGATCAAACAGATCAATTGTTGTGTCTATGGGGTGCCCCCCTACCCCGTATATAAAGGAGAAAGGGGGGGTGCGGCCGGCCACGGAGAGGGCACGCCAGGAGGAGTCCTACTCCCACCTTTCCTAGTTGGAATAGGATTCGGGAGAAGGAAAGAGAGAGGAGAAGAAGGAAAGAGGGGGTCGGCCCCCCTTGCCCTAAACCAATTCGGTTTGGGCCTTGGGGGGGGCTCCCCACACTCCCCTTGCTTCCCTCTATTTCCACTAAGGCCCATATAGGCCCATTAAGCTCCCGGGGGGTTCCGGTAACCTCCTGCTACTCCGGTAAAATCCCGATTTTACCCGGAACACTTCCGACATCCAAACATAGGCTTCCAATATATCAATCTTCATGTCTCGACCATTTCGAGACTCCTCGTCATGTCCTTGATCACATCCGGGACTCCGAACAACATTCGGTACATCAAAACATATAAACTCATAATATAACCATCATCATAACGTTAAGCGTGCGGACCCTACGGGTTCGATAACTATGTAGACATGACCGAGACACGTCTCCGTTCAATAACCAATAACGGAACCTGGATGCTCATATTGGCTCCCACATATTCTACGAAGATCTTTATCGGTCAAACCGCACAACAACATACGTTGTTCCCTTTGTCATCGGTATGTTACTTGCCCGAGATTCGATCGTCGGTATCTCAATACCTAGTTCAATCTCGTTACTGGCAAGTCTCTTGACTCATTTCGTAATACATCATCCCGCAACTAACTCATTAGTTTCAATGCTTGCAAGGCTTAAGTGATGTGCATTACCGAGAGGGCCCAGAGATACCTCTCCGATAATCGGAGTGACAAATCCTAATCTCGAAATACGCCAACCCAACAAGTACCTTTGGAGACACCTGTAGAGCACCTTTATAATCACCCAGTTACATTGTGACGTTTGGTAGAACACAAAGTGTTCCTCCGGTAAACGGGAGTTGCATAATCTTATAGTCATAGGAACATGTATAAGTCATGAAGAAAGCAATAGCAGAATACTAAACGATCGTGTGCTAAGCTAACGGAATGGGTCATGTCAATCACATCATTGTCCTAATGATGTGACCCCGTTAATCAAATGACAACTCATGTCTATGGTTAGGAAACATAACCATCTTTGATCAACGAGCTAGTCAAGTAGAAGCATACTAGTGACAATCTGTTTGTCTATGTATTCACACATGTATTATGTTTCCGGTTAATACAATTCTAGCATGAATAATAAACATTTATAATGATATAAGGAAATAAATAATAACTTTATTATTGCCTCTAGGGCATATTTCCTTCAGACTCCCACTTGCACTAGAGTCAATAATCTAGATTACACAGTAATGATTCTAACACCCATGGAACCTTGGTGCTGATCATGTTTTGCTCGTGGAAGAGGCTTAGTCAATGGGTCTGCAACATTCAGATCCGTATGTATCTTGCAAATTTCCATGTCTCCCACCTGGACTAAATCCCGGATGGAATTGAAGCGTCTCTTGATGTGTTTGGTTCTCTTGTGAAATCTGGATTCCTTCGCCAAGGCAATTGCACCAGTATTGTCACAAAAGATTTTCAATGGACCCGATGCACTAGGTATGACACCTAGATCGGATATGAACTCCTTCATCCAGGCTCCTTCATTTGCTGCTTTCGAAGCAGCTATGTACTCCGCTTCACATGTAGATCTCGCCACAACGCTTTGTTTAGAACTGCACCAACTGACAGCTCCACCATTTAATGTAAACACATATCCAGTTTGCGATTTAGAATCATCCGGATCAGTGTCAAAGCTTGCATCAACGTAACCATTTACGATGAGCTCTTTGTCACCTCCATAAACGAGAAACATATCCTTAGTCCTTTTCAGGTTTTTCAGGATGTTCTTGACCGTTGTCCAGTGATCCACTCCTGGATTACTTTGGTACCTCCCTGCTAGACTTATAGCAAGGCACACATCAGGTCTGGTACACAGCATTGCATACATGATAGAGCCTATGGCTGAAGCATAGGGAACACCTTTCATTTTCTCTCTATCTTCTGCAGTGGTCGGGCATTGAGTCTTACTCAACTTCACACCTTGTAACACAGGCAAGAACCCTTTCTTTGCTTGATCCATTTTGAACTTCTTCAAAACTTCGTCAAGGTATGTGCTTTGTGAAAGTCCAATTAAGCGTCTTGATCTATCTCTATAGATCTTGATGCCCAATATGTAAGCAGCTTCACCGAGGTCTTTCATTGAAAAAATCTTATTCAAGTATCCCTTTATGCTATCCAGAAATTCGATATCATTTCCAATTAGCAATATGTCATCCACATATAATATCAGAAATGCTACAGAGCTCCCACTCACTTTCTTGTAAATACAGGCTTCTCCAAAAGTCTGTATAAAACCAAATGCTTTGATCACATTATCAAAGCGTTTATTCCAACTCCAAGAGGATTGCACCAGTCCATAAATGGATCGCTAGAGCTTGCACACTTTGTTAGCTCCCTTTGGATCGACCAAACCTTCTGGTTGCATCATATACAACTATTCTTCCAGAAATCCATTCAGGAATGCAGTTTTTACATCCATTTGCCAAATTTCATAATCATAAAATGCGGCAATTGCTAACATGATTCGGACAGACTTAAGCATTGCTACGGGTGAGAAGGTCTCATCGTAGTCAATCCCTTGAACTTGTTGAAAACCTTTTGCAACAAGTCGAGCTTTATAGACAGTAACATTACCGTCAGCATCAGTCTTCTTCTTCTTGAAGATCCATTTATTCTCAATTGCTTGCCGATCATCGGGCAAGTCAACCAAAGTCCATACTTTGTTCTCATACATGGATCCCATCTCGGATTTCATGGCCGCAAGCCATTTTGCGGAATCTGGGCTCACCATCACTTCTTCATAGTTTGTAGGTTCATCATGATCTAGTAGCATGACTTCCAGAACATGATTACCGTACCACTCTGGTGCGGATCTTACTCTGGTTGATCTACGAGGTTCAGTAGTAACTTGATTTGAAGGTCCATGATCATCATCATTAACTTCCTCACTAATTGGTGTATGTGTCACAGAAACCGGTTTCTGTGATGAACTACTTTCCAATAGTGGAGCAGGTATAGTTACCACATCAAGTTCCACTTTCCTCCCACTCACTTCTTTCGAGAGAAACTCCTTCTATAGAAAGGATCCATTTTTAGCAATGAATGTCTTGCCTTCGGATCTGTGACAGAAGGTATACCCAACAGTCTCCTTTGGGTATCCTATGAAGACACATTTCTCCGATTTGGGTTCGAGCTTATCAGGTTGAAGCTTTTTCACATAAGCATCACAGCCCCAAACTTTCAGAAACGACAACTTTGGTTTCTTGCCAAACCACAGTTCATAAGGCATCGTCTCAACGGATTTCGATGGTGCCCTATTTAACGTGAATGCGGTCGTCTCTAAAGCATAACCCCAAAATGATAGCAGTAAATCTATAAGAGACATCATAGATCGCACCATATATAGTAAAGTACGATTACGATGTTCGGACACACCATTACACTGTGGTGTTCCGGGTGGCATGAGTTGCGAAACTATTCCGCATTGTTTCAAATGTAGACCAAACTCGTAACTCAAATATTCTCCTCCATGATCAGATCGTAGAAACTTTAGTTTCTTGTTACGATGATTTTCAACTTCACTCTGGAATTCTTTCAACTTTTCAAATGTTTCAGACTTATGCTTCATTAAGTATATATACCCATATCTGATTAAATCATCTGTGAAGGTGAGAAAATAACGATATCCGCCATGAGCCTCAACATTCATCGGACCACATACATCTGTATGTATGATTTCCAACAAATCTGTTGCTCTCTCCATAGTACCGGAGAACGGCGTTTTAGTCATCTTGCCCATGAGGCACGGTTCGCAAGTACCAAGTGATTCATAATCAAGTGGTTCCAAAAGTCCATCGGTATGGAGTTTCTTCATGCGCTTTATACCGATATGACCTAAATGGCAGTGCCACAAATAAGTTGCACTATCTTTACCAACTCTGCATCTTTTGGCTTCAACATTATGAATATGTGTATCACTACTATCGAGATTCATCAAAAATAGACCACTCTTCAAGGGTGCATGACCATAAAAGATATTACTCGTATAAATAGAACAACCATTATTCTCTGATTTAAAAGAATAACCGTCTCGCATCAAACAAGATCCAGATATAATGTTCATGCTCAACGTCGGCACTAAATAACAATTATTTAGTTCTAATACTAATCCCGAAGGTAGATGTAGAGGTAGCGTGCCGACTGCGATCACATCGACTTTGGAACCATTTCCCACGCGCATCGTCACCTCGTCCTTTGCTAGTGTTCGCTTAATCTGTAGTCCCTGTTTCGAGTTGCAAATATTAGCAATAGAACCAGTATCAAATACCCAGGTGCTACTGCAAGCTCTAGTAAGGTACACATCAATAACAAGTATATCACATATACCTTTGTTCACCTTGCCATCCTTCTTATCCGCCAAATACTTAGGGCAGTTCTGCTTCCAGTGACCAGTCTGCTTGCAGTAGAAGCACTCAGTCTCAGGCTTAGGTCCAGACTTGGGTTTCTTCTCCTGAGCAGCAACTTGCTTGTTGTTCTTCTTGAAGTTCCCCTTCTTCTTCCCTTTACCCTTTTTTCTTGAAACTGGTGGTCTTATTGACCATCAACACTTGATGCTCCTTCTTGATTTCTACCTCCGCAGCTTTTAGCATTGCGAAGAGCTCAGGAATTGTCTTATTCATCCCTTGCATATTATAGTTCATCATGAAGCTTTTGTAGCTTGGTGGCAGTGATTCAAGAACTCTGTCAATGGCACTATCAACCGGAAGATTAACTCCTAGCTGAGTCAAGTGATTATGGTACCCAGACATTCTGAGTATATGCTCACTGACAGAACTATTCTCCTCCATCTTGTAGTTGTAGAACTTATTTGATACTTCATATCTCTCAATCCGGGCATTTGCTTGAAATATTAACTTCAACTCCTGGAACATCTCATATGCTCCATGATGTTCAAAACGTCATTGAAGTCCCGGTTCTAAGCCGTAAAGCATGGCACACTGAACTATTGAGTAGTCATCAGCTTTGCTCTGCCAGGCGTTCTTAACATTTGCAGTTGCATCAGCAGCAGGCCTGGCACTCAGCGGTGCTTCCAGGACGTAATTCTTCTGAGCAGCAATGAGGAAAATCCTCAAGTTACGGACCCAGTCCGTGTAATTGCTACCATCATCTTTCAACTTTGCTTTCTCAAGGAACGCATTAAAATTCAACGGAACAACAGCACGGGACATCTATCTACAATCAAACATAGACAAGCAAGATACTATTAGGTACTAAGTTCATGATAAATTTAAGTTCAATTAATCATATTACTTAAGAACTCCCACTTAGAAAGACATCCCTCTAATCTTCTAAGTGATCACGTGATCCAAATCAACTAAACCATAACCGATCATCACGTGAAATGGAGTAGTTTTCAATGGTGAACATCACTATGTTGATCATATCTACTATATGATTCACGCTCGACCTTTCGGTCTCAGTGTTCCGAGGCCATATCTACATATGCTAGGCTCGTTAAGTTTAACTTGAGTATTCTGCGTGTGCAAAACTGGCTTGTACTCGTTGTAGATGGACGTAGAGCTTATCACACCCGATCATAACGTGGTGTCTGAGCACGACGAACTTTGGCAACGGTGCATACTCAAGGAGAACACTTTTATCTTGAAATTTAGTGAGAGATCATCTTATAATGCTACCGTCAATCAAAGCAAGATAAGATGCATAAAAGATAAACATCACATGCAATCAATATAAGTGATATGATATGGCCATCATCATCTTGTGCTTGTGATCTCCATCTCCGAAGCACTGTCATGATCACCATCGTCACCGGTGCGACACCTTGATCTCCATCGTAGCATCGTTGTCGTCTCGCCAATCTTATGCTTCCACGACTATCGCTACCGCTTAGTGATAAAGTAAAGCACTACAGGGCGATTGCATTGCATACAATAAAGCGACAACCATATGGCTCTTGCCAGTTGTCGATAACTCGGTTACAAAACATGATCATCTCATACAATAAAATTTAGCATCATGTCTTGACCATATCACATCACAACATGCCCTGCAAAAACAAGTTAGACGTCCTCTACTTTGTTGTTGCAAGTTTTACGTGGCTGCTACGGGCTTAGCAAGTACCGTTCTTACCTACGCATCAAAACCACAACGATAGTTTGTCAAGTTGGTGTTGTTTTAACCTTCGCAAGGACCGGGCGTAGCCACACTCGGTTCAACTAAAGTTGGAGAAACTGACACCCGCCAGCCACCTGTGTGCAAAGCACGTCGGTAGATCCAGTCTCGCGTAAGCGTACGCGTAATGTTGGTCCGGGCCACTTCATCCAACAATACCGCTGAACCAAAGTATGACATGCTGGTAAGCAGTATGACTTATATCGCCCACGACTCACTTGTGTTCTACTCGTGCATATGGCATCTACGCATAAAACCAGGCTCGGATGCCACCATTGGGTAACGTAGTAATTTCAAAAATTTCCTACGCACACGCAAGATCATGGTGATGGATAGCAACGAGAGGGGAGAGTGTTTTCCACGTACCCTCGTAGACCGAAAGCGGAAGCGTTAGCACAACGCGGTTGATGTAGTCGTATGTCTTCAAGATCCGACCGATCAAGTACCGAACGTACGGCACCTACGAGTTCAGCACACGTTCAGCCCGATGACGTCCCTCGAACTCCAATCCAGCCGAGTGTTGAGGGAGAGTTTCGTCAGCACGATGGCGTGGTGACGATGTTGATGTTCTACCGACGCAAGGCTTCGCCTAAGCACCACTACAGTATTATCGAGGTGGACTATGGTGGAGGGGGCACCGCACACGGCTAAAAGATCAAACAGATCAATTATTGTGTTTATGGGGTGCCCCCCGCCCCCGTATATAAAGGAGCAAGGGGGGGTGCGGCTGGCCAGGGAGAGGGCGCGCCAGGAGGAGTCCTAGTCCCACCGGGAGTAGGACTCCCCCCTTTCCTAGTTGGAATAGGATTCAGGAGAAGGAAAGAGAGAGGAGAAGAAGGAAAGAGGGGGCCGGCCCCCCTTGCCCTAAACCAATTCGGTTTGGGCCTTGGGGGGCACGCCCCACACTCCCCTTGCTTCCCTCTATTTCCACTAAGGCCCATATAGGCCCATTAAGCTCTCGGGGGGTTCTGGTAACCTCCCGGTACTCCGGTAAAATCCCGATTTCACCCGGAACACTTCCGACATCCAAACATAGGCTTCCAATATATCAATCTTCATGTCTCGACCATTTAGAGACTCCTCGTCATGTCCTTGATCACATCCGATACTCCGAACAACCTTCGGTACATCAAAACATATAAACTCATATTATAACTGTCATCGTAACGTTAAGCGTGCGGACCCTACGGGTTCGAGAACTATGTAGACATGACCGAGACACGTCTCCAGTGAATAACCAATAGTGGAACCTGGATGCTCATATTGGCTCCCACATATTCTACGAAGATCTTTATCGGTCAAACCGCACAACAACATACGTTGTTCCCTTTGTCATCGGTATGTTACTTGCCCGAGATTCGATCGTCGGTATCTCAATACCTAGTTCAATCTCGTTACCGGCAAGTCTCTTTACTCGTTTCATAATACATCATCCCGCAACTAACTCATTAGTTGCAATGCTTGCAAGGCTTAAGTGATGTGCATTACCGAGAGGGCCCAGAGATACCTCTCCGACAATCGGAGTGACAAATCCTAATCTCGAAATATGCCAACCCAACAAGTACCTTTGGAGACACCTGTAGAGCACCTTTATAATCACCCAATTGCTTGTGACGTTTGGTAGCACACAAAGTGTTCCTCCGATAAACGGGAGTTGCATAATCTCATAGTCATAGGGACATGTATAAGTCATGAAGAAAGCAATAGCAGAATACTAAATGATCATTTGCTAAGCTAACAGAATGGGTCATGTCAATCACATCATTCTCCTAATGATGTGACCCCATTAATCAAATGACAACTCGTGTCTAAGGTTAGGAAACATAACCATCTTTGATCAATGAGCTAGTCAAGTAGAGGCATACTAGTGACAATCTGTTTGTCTATGTATTCACACATGTATTATGTTTCCGGTTAATATAATTATAGCATGAATAATAAACATTTATCATGATATAAGGAAATAAATAATAACTTTATTATTGCCTCTAGGGCATATTTCCTTCATTGTCTACATCATGTCATCGTTCTTATTGCATTACTCCATTTTCCATGAACTTAATACACTAGATGCATGCTGGATAGCGGTCGATGTGTGGAGTAATAGTAGTAGATGCAAGCAGGAGTTGGTCTACTAATCTTGGACGTGATGCCTATGTAATGATCATTGCCTGGATATCGTCATAATTATTTGAGGTTCTATCAATTTCCCAACAGTAATTTGTTTACCCACTGTTGGCTATCTTTCTCGAGAGAAGCCACTAGTGAAAATACGGCCCCCGGGTCTTCTTCCTCATATATTTGCTTGCGATCTACTTTTCCTTTGCATTTTTATTCAGATCTATTAAACCAAAAATACAAAAAAACTTTGCTGCAATTTATTTTATTTGCGATCTATTATTCCGATCTACTACAATTTTCAGGCATCGTTACCCGAAAGGGATTGACAACCCCTTTAACACGTCGGGTTGCGAGGTGTTGTTATTTGTGTGCAGGTGATGTTTACGTTGTGTTGCTTGGTTCTCCTACTGGTTCGATAACCTTGGTTTCTTCACTAAGGGAAATACCTACCGTCGTTGTGCTGCATCATCCCTTCCTCTTTGGAAAATACCAACGTAGTCCTAGCAGACATGAGCTTTTCTGGCGCTATAGTCAGAGAGCAATCAAAAGGAATTTCTGGCGCTGTTGCCAGGGAGGATCTTCTTCATAACCAAGTTCCTAATCACAAATCTCATCTCCCCGCAATTTACATTATTTGCCATTTGCCTCTCGTTTTCCTATCCCCCACTTCACAAAAATTTGTCGTTTTATTCGCCTCTTTTTCTCATTCGCCATTTTCTTGTCAGATTTATCCTTTGCTTGCAATCATGAGTGATTTCGGTATGGCACCAACAGATGATGGCCTAACTCCTAAAATAGGACGTACAGGCAATCTGGATGCTAAAACTTTTATCTTGGGGCAAGGGAATGTTATGGGAAAAGAACATATCCAAGAATTTTTCAATTGTGTGGGAAATTTGAGTCTTGATGATGCTCCTATACTTAAAACTACTAGATCTTATGCGGATGCTATTTCAGCACTAGTTCTGAAACTTGAAAGTAAATTTATTCATACCCATCCTACCTTGCAAAGATTGTTTTTTGAGCTCCCCGTTAGAAAGATTCCTAGAGCTAAAAAGTTGGCCACTATCGTTCTTATGAATGAGTTTGACTACATAATACGAGAAGCTAGGGAAATCTTTGACTTTTATGGTATGAATCGTGAAAAACCCTGTGATAGATGTAATTCTTTACAATAGTGACTATCCTTTAAGACATTTGCTTGGGGACAATAAAATCTTTGATGAGAATCTTAAAAAGGAAGTCCTAGTTCTAGATATAATCCAACAAGTTTTCAATAATGTTAATCAACATTACTCTTGGATTGTTGCGGGAAATCAAAAGGGGTATGATGAAAACCAACTTAGGATTGCTAAGGCCTCTATGGATAACATGTTTTATGTTGTGTTTACAAAGCCTCATGATGAAAGTACCTCTAAGAAAGTCAAGAACAAGGATGACAATACTTAGATCCTTGCTTTATGCCTAGCTAAGGGCGAAAACTATAGCGCTTGTTGGGAGGCAACCCAATGAATAAAATTTATTTTTGCTTTTTGCTTATTGTTCTTGTGTGTTAGCACAATTATGCTACTATTATCATTGTGTTTTTATCTTTTAATTAGTGTTTGTGCCAAGTAAAGCCTTTAGGATCTTCTTGGGTGATAGTTGTTTGATCTTGCTGAAAATACAGAAACTTTTACGCTCATGAAATTAATTTTCATTTTTTACCAGAGAGCGATAAAATACCCATTCCACTTGCAGTAGATCAACATACAAATTTCTCATGTCGTACTAATTTTTCAGCATTTTTGGAGTTAGAGAAGTATACATAATAGTCAGATTGTTACAGGCTGTTCTGTTTTGACAAATTCTGTTTTCTTTGTGTTGTGTGCTTATTTTGATGGCTCTATGGTTTTCTTTGATGAGTTTTTTCCATGGAAAAGTTGGAATACAGTAGATATAATACAAAAACAAAATATGAATTGGTTTGATACAGCACTTATAGTAGTGGTTTATTATTCTTATACTAACGGATCTCACGAAGGTTTTGTTGAGTTTTGTGTGATTGAAGTTTTCGAGTTTTGGGTTATCTTACGATGGATGAAGGAAGGATGGAAGAGCCTAAGCTTGGGGATGCCCCAGCATCCCAAGCTATTATCCGAGAATGAGCAACCAACTAAGCTTGGGGATGCCCCCGAGTGGCATCCCCGCTTTCTTCCAACAACTATCGGTATTTTACTAGAGACTATATTTTTATTCATCACATGATATGTGTTTTGCTTGGAGTTCTTGTATGATATGTGTCTTTGCTTGTTTTTGTGTGTGTTTTAGGTCATCAATCCTTGCTGGACACACCTATTTGAGAGAGCCAAAATTATGGCATGACTTGTTAGAATTGCTCTCTATGCTTCACTTAAAATCTTTTATGAACTAGGACTTGCTCTAGTGCTTCACTTATATCTTTTTTAGCACGGTGTGCTTAGTATTTTTGAAGAAATGCTCCCTTGCTTCACTTAGATTTATTTGAGAGTTAGTAAAATTTGAAGAAATTCTCTCTTGCTTCACTTAAATTATTTTGAGTGAAAGAAATATTATGCTCATGATCTTCACTTACATTTGTTTGATCTTATGAAAGCAACACATGAAAATTAGTCCCAAAGTGATAGATATCCAAGAAGGATAAATAAAAAATGTCATGAAGATCATTGGACAAAATAAACTTGATTCTTAGTAATAGTTTTGAGATATGATCATGTGATATGTGAGTTATGTTGATGAGTAATTATGCTCTAGTAGGAATATTGGTGTTAAGGTTTGCGATTCCCGAAGCATGCACGTATAGTCTCTCATTATGCTATGATGTTGGAGCATGATTTATTTTTTATTGTCTTCCTTATGAGTGGCGGTCGGGGACGAGCGGTGGTCTTTTCCTACCAATCTATCCCCCTAGGGGCATGCGTAGTAGTACTTTGGTTCGAGGGCTAAATTTTTTTTTGCAATAAGTATATGAGTTCTTTATGAGTAATGTGAGTCCATGGATTATACACACTCTTACCTTTTTGCAATTTGCTAGCCTCTACCGTGCCGTGCATTGCCCTTTCTCACATTGAGACGTGGTGCAAACTTCGCACGTGCATCCAAACCCCGTGATATGATACGCTATATCACACATAAGCCTCATTATATCTTCCTCAAAACAGCCACCATACCTACCTATTATGGCTTTTCCATGGCCATTCCAAGATATATTGCCATGCAACTTCCACCGCTTCCGTTTGATGACTTGAGCATTTATTGTCATATTGCTTTGCATGATCATATAGCTAACATATTGTTTGTGGCTCAGCCACCGTTCATCATTTTTCATACATGTTACACTAGATCATTGCACATCCTGGTACATGCCAGAGGCATCCATATAGAGTCATACTTTGTCATAGGTATCGAGTTGTAATTTTTATTTCTTTTGAGTTATAAGTAAATATAAGTGTGATGATCATCATTACTCATTTTTAGAGCAGTACCCCAGTGAGGAAAGGAAGATGGAGACTATGATTCCCCCACAAGTCGGGATGAGACTCCGGACAATGAGAGAAAAAAAGGGGGAAAGAAAAAGAAAAAAAGAGAAAGAAAGAAAGAAAAAGAAAAAAAGGAAAGAAAAAAATAAAAATAAATAAATAAATAAACAAATAGAAAAGGGGCATTGCTAGTATCCTTTACCACACTTGTGCTTCAAAGTAGCACCATGTTTTTCATATAGAGAGTCTCCTATGTTGTCACTTTCATATACTAGTGGGAATTTTTCATTAAAGATTAGATGCACACCCACTTAGTTTTGATATTGAGCTTTCATACACTTATAGCTCTTAGTGCATTCGTTGCATGGTAATCCCTACTCCTCACGTTGATGTCAATTGATGGGCGTCTCCATAGCCCGTTGGTTAGCCGCATCGATGTGAGACTTTCTTACTTTTTTGTCTTCTCTATATTTACCCCTATCATCATATTCTATCTCAGCCGTAGTGCTATATCCATGGCTTGCGCTCATGTATTGCGTAGGAGTTGAAAAAGATGAAGCGCGTTAAAAAGTACAAACCAATTGCTCGGCGTGTCATCGGGGTTGTGCATGATAAATACTTTGTGTTAAGAAGACAGAGCATGACAAGACTATATGATTTTGTAGGGATAACTTATTTTACCATTGATATTTTGAAAGACATGGTTGCTTGTTGATATGCTTGAGTATCTAAATTATTATGTCAACACTAGACTATTGCTTTGAATCACATAAAAAGTCAAATTGTCCATGCTATAAAGAAAAAGAATATGATATGACATGTTAAACAACACTCCACATCAATTTTTTTTTGTTTTTATCACTTACCTACTCGAGGACGAGTAGGAGTTAAGCTTGGGGATGCTGATACGTCTCCAATGTATCTATAATTTTTGATTGTTCCATGTTGTTATATTATCAATCTTGGATGTTTTATAATCATTTTATAGTCATTTTATATCATTTTTGCTACTAACTTATTGACATAGTGCCAAGTGTCAGTTCCTGTTTTTTCCATGTTTTTTACATCGCAGAAAATCAATATCAGACGGAGTCCAAATGCCACGAAAATTTACCGAGATTTTTCATGGGCCAGAAGGAACACAACGGGCCCTGGCAGTGCCTCGGGGGTGCCCCGAGGGGGCATAACCCACCAGGGCGCGCCCTGGTGGGCTGTGCCCACCTCGGGTGCCCCCGGACCGCCTCTTTGCTCTATAAATACCTAAATATTCCCCAAACCCTAGGGGAGTCGACAAAATATTCATCCAGCCGCCGCAGAGTCCAGAACCACCAGATCCAATGTAGACACCATCTCGGATGGGGTTCACCACCTCCATTGGTGCCTCTCCGATGATGCGTGAGTAGTTCTTTGTAGACCTTCGGGTCCGTAGTTAGTAGATAGATGGCTTCATCTCTCTCTCTCTCTCTTTTGATTCTCAATAGAACGGTCTCTTGGAGATCCATATGATGTAACTCTTTTGTGGTGTGTTTGTTGGGATCTGATGAACTTTGAGTTTATGATCAGTCATATATTTTTATATCCATGAAAGTTATTTGAGTTTCTTTGATCTCTTATATGCATGATCTCTTAACGCCTTGTATTTCTTCTCCGATATTTGGGTTTTGTTTGGCCAACTTGATCTATTTATCTTGCAATGGAAAGAGGTGCCCGGTAGTGGGTTCGATCTTAAGGTGCTCGATCCTAGTGATAGAAAGGGAACCGACACGTATGTATCGTTGCTACTAAGGATAAAAAGATGGGATCTATATCTATGCAATAGATAAACAAATCTTGTCTACATCATGTCATCGTTCTTATTACATTACTCCGTTTTATCATGAACTTAATACACTAAATGCATGCTCGATAGCGGTTGATGTGTGGAGTAATAGTAGTAGATGCAGGCAAGAGTCGGTCTACTAATCTTGGACGTGATGCCTATGTAATGATCATTGCCTGGGCATCGTCATAATTATTTGAGGTTCTATCAATTGCCCAACAGTAATTCATTTACCCACCGCTTGCTTTCTTAAGAGAAGCCACTAGTGAAACCTACGGCCCCCGGGTCTTCTTCCTCATATATTTGCTTGCGATCTACTTTTCCTTTGCATTTTTATTTAGATCTATTAAACCAAAAATACAAAAATACTTTGCTGCAATTTATTTTATTTGCGATATATTATTCCAATCTACTACAATTTTCTGACATCGTTACCCAAAACGGACTGACAACCCCTTTAACACACCGGGTTGCGAGGTGTTGTTATTTGTGTGCAGGTGCTATTTACGTTGTGTTGATTGGTTCTCCTACTGGTTCGATAACCTTGGTTTCTTCACTGAGG
Organism: Triticum aestivum; assembly: GCF_018294505.1. Taxonomy (NCBI): domain Eukaryota; kingdom Viridiplantae; phylum Streptophyta; class Magnoliopsida; order Poales; family Poaceae; genus Triticum; species Triticum aestivum. The sequence goes on from NC_057800.1 coordinate 455,288,178, forward strand.
GGAATACCTACCGTCGCTATGCTGCATCATCCCTTCCTCTTTGGGGAAATACCGATGTAGTCCTAGCAGACATGAGCTTTTCTGGCGCTATAGTCAGAGAGAAATCACGCCCCCTTCTAGGGTCGGCCACCTCTCCTCCCCCCTTTATATACGTGGGAGGGGGCACCCCAAAGGCACACAAAAGTTTCTCTTAGCCGTGTGCGGTGCCCCCCTCCACAGTTACAAACCTCGGTCATATCGTCGTAGTGCTTAGGCGAAGCCCTGCGCCGGTAAACTTCATCATCACCGTCGCCACGCCGTCGTGGTGACGGAACTCTCCCTCGGCCTCAACTAGATCAAGAGTTCGAGGGACGTCACTGAGCTAAATGTGTGCTGATCGCGTAGGTGCCGTACGTTCGGTACTTGGATCGGTTGGATCGTGAAGACGTTCAACTACATCAACCGCATTACTAAACGCTTCTGCTTTCTGTCTATGAGGGTACATAGACACACTCTCCCCTCTCGTTGCTATGCATCTCCTAGATAGATCTTGCGTGATCGTAGGAATTTTTTTGAAATACTGCGTTCCCCAACAGATCTAGCCCCAAATTCCTTCCTCCACATTTCGGCGTTCATCATCGTGTGCGAGGCGCTCCTCCGCATCCCCCACTTCGGCCTATGGCCTAAGGTTTTCAACGTGAAGCCGAAAGTGGTCGACTAGCAACATGCGGACTGCGGCGACGCCATGGTGAGCAAGCTCCCCAACGTCACCTGGCCCCAAGGGGCCTTTGTGGAGACCGTGAAGGGATGGAAACCGGAGTGGTTCTACATCACCGAACCCCATGGCGCCACATGGGCAGCCACTCTTGAGTTTAAATCTGGACCCCCAATGTGGCTCACGTCGTGGATTAACAAGGGCCTGGATTGGGCATCGTCTGATGAAGTGATGGTGCTGCAAAAGCAAATAAAAATATGATAGAGAAGAACACCAGTCTCACTGATGTGATTCAGGTGATGCTTTTCCGCCGGATCCTCCCCTGCCAGTGCTGGCCTCTCCACATGTGGGAGTTCAATCTAGAAGGTCCGCGGATCCTGCAGCTATTCTTCGGCACGATGCACGGAGAGATCTAGAAGTGACTTTTCAAGGCCCAGAAGTCATGGCCAGAGACAACCGATGACATCGGCCTCGACTGCACTCATCCGGCCACCCCGGTAAGTTTTCTAGTTTCTGAACATATCATCAGTTCGTAAATCAAAGGGTATGCTGAGCCTTCCATCCTTTAATCAGGGTTGGACAAAGAAGGCGGAGCGGATCAAGTGTCCGGCTCTGCTACTCGAAGACCCAACCATTCCCCTGCTAATGAGGATGCTGGTCCCGGTGCCGTACTAGGCGGCGGAGAAGAAGGCCAAGAAGAAGGGCAAGGAGGCCAAGAGTGGCCTCCGCCGTAAAGGTACTTCAGACGCTGTGTCTGGAGATACTGAAGCTCCCTCCTCCCACGAGGGAGATGAAGAAGAAGAGGAGGAGAAGGAAGAGAGCAATTCTCCCCTTAAGGGGAGGAAGAAGAAAAAGGCGGCCTCCATGGACCTAGAGGTGGAGGTGTCCAAGAGGGGGAAGATATCCCTTTCGGACGGCTCGGACTCGGATGCCGAAGCCATCCCCGAGTGGCTCCCCAGATCGAAGCCCCTGGCCGCATCGTAAGTATCCTAGGATACAGTACATATATCTAGTTTTTATGATTGTAGTTTTAACACATTATATTGTGTGCTACAGTCGGGCCCGTGATCTTCCCCAACTATCATCATCTCCGGGGAACTCGCTGGAGCCGGGGATGGTGGAGAGCGAGATGCCTCCGTGAGCCTCTCCGCTAACCGCCATGGACAACACCGAAGTGTTGTCCGCAGGGCCTTTCTAGGCCATGGAGAGGTGCGGGAGGCCGCCAAGACGACGCCAGAGGGTAATACCTCGGCTACCGAGAACATGGGGGAACCAACCCCATGAAGACTAGCGACGGGGGCCATGACCAATCCGGCCCCCGGCCAAACATTATTCCGGAGACCCATACGGCTCCGAAATTGAGCGAACAACCCTCTTTAAAGGAGGGGGGAGTGTCGACTCCACCGACAAACTCTATCAATCCAGAAGCGTCGGACACTTTGCTGGAAGCACTTCGACGTACTTCCATTGTGGAGGAGCATCGTACCCTCATGGGTACGGTGGTTGAGAAGGTTCAGTCCGCCAAAAGCGGGCTGAACAAAGCCTTCACCAGCCGATTAACAGGCTTTGAGGTACGCAATGTAATATTCCTAGCCACTTTGCATATGCAAAAATATGCCTGTGTATAGATAGTAGCCCCTGAGACTCTATTTGGTTTTTGAAAAAAGTCCGAACAGAGGATCAAGTAAAATTCGCATGAGATAACATACTTGTCCATTTTGATAAACAGGCTTCACTATTAGCGGTGACCGCCCAGGCCGCCGAAGTATCTGAACTCAAGCGGAAGCTGGAGCAGGCCGATGAGGACCTCGTCCGCATCAACAAGCGGTTTGATGAGGCGCAAGGTATGTTTGAAAAAAAATGTTTACACACCTGAAGTAATATGCCAATGCATAGTCTAATCTCCTATGTTGCCCTGATTATATTTGCAGGTAGTGCGGCCGAGGTTGAGACCCTGAAGAACGCCCTCTCTCAAGCCAAGGAGCAGGCACGAGTGAGCCAAGCGGCCGCTGACAAAGCGGCTGCGGATTTAAAGGCCGAGCAGGTCACTCGTCGCAAGTATGATGAGCGGGTGACCGAAGTGGAGCAGGAGCTCAAGGATGCCGCCAGCAAGTGCGAGGCCTTGGAGGAGAAGAATAAGGCCCAAGCGGTCAATCTCACCAAGGCTCTTCAGGAGGCCAAGGAGGCACGGACCGAGTCCCGGGCAGCTCACGAGGAGATCAAGCAGGACAAACAGATAGCTGCTGGTAAGCCCTTTCTATTACAGAGTATATTTGGCGGTCGGAGCTATGCTTTACTTAATCGACTATGGAGTTCTCCAGACACCTTTTGCGGACCTTCCGAGGAGTGCTGCCGACGCCGCACAGTATTTCCGGGCCCAAGAAGGGAACATGATGGAGAAACTCTTCTAGTCACAGTACCTGGCGCCGGAGCGGCCAGCGCTGCTGAACAGCCAGATGATGCAACTGGCGGAGCTGCATAGTGTTGGAAATATGCCCTAGAGGCAATAATAAATTAGTTATTATTATATTTCCTTGTTCATGATAATCGTTTATTATCCATGCTAGAATTGTATTGATAGGAAACTCAGATACATGTGTGGATACATAGACAACACCATGTCCCTAGTAAGCCTCTAGTTGACTAGCTCGTTGATCAATAGATGGTTATGGTTTCCTGATCATGGACATTGGATGTCATTGATAACGGGATCACATCATTGGGAGAATGATGTGATGGACAAGACCCAATCCTAAGCCTAGCACAAGATCATGTAGTTCGTATGCTAAAGCTTTTCTAATGTCAAGTATCATTTCCTTAGACCATGAGATTGTGCAACTCCCGGATACCGTAGGAGTGCTTTGGGTGTGCCAAACGTCACAATGTAACTGGGTGGCTATAAAGGTACACTACAGGTATCTCCAAAAGTGTCTGTTGGGTTGGCACGAATCGAGACTGGGATTTGTCACTCCGTGTAAACGGAGAGGTATCTCTGGGCCCACTCGGTAGGATATCATCATAATGTGCACAATGTGATCAAGGAGTTGATCACGGGATGATGTGTTATGGAACGAGTAAAGAGACTTGCCGGTAACGAGATTGAACAAGGTATCGGGATACCGACGATCGAATCTTGGGCAAGTGTCGTACCGATAGACAAAGGGAATTGTATACGGGATTGATTAAGTCCTTGACATCGTGGTTCATCCGATGAGATCATCGTGGAACATGTGGGAGCCAACATGGGTATCCAGATCCCGCTGTTGGTTATTGACCGGAGAGTCATCTCGGTCATGTCTGCATGTCTCCCGAACCCGTAGGGTCTACACACTTAAGGTTCGGTGATGCTAGGGTTATAGAGATATTAGTATGCGGTAACCCGAAAGTTGTTCGGAGTCCCGGATGAGATCCCGGACGCCACGAGGAGTTCCGGAATGGTCCGGAGGTAAAGAATTATATATAGGAAGTGCTATTTCGGCCATCAGGACAAGTTTTGGGGTCACCGGTATTGTACCGGGACCACCGGAAGGGTCCCGGGGGCCACCGGGTGGGGCCACCTGCCCTGGGGGGCCACATGGGCTGTAGGGGTGTGCGCCTTGGCCTGTATGGGCCAAGGGCACCAGCCCCAAGAGGCCCATGCGCCAAGAGAGATAAGGAAAGGAAGAGTCCTAAAAGGGGAAGGCACCTCCGAGGTGCCTTGGGGAGGATGGACTCCTCCCTGGCCGCACCCTTCCTTGGAGGAAGGGCCAAGGCTGTGCCCCCCCTCTCCCTTGGCCCTATATATAGTGGGGGGAAGGGAGGGCAACCATACCTAAGCCCTGGCGCCTCCCTCTCCCTCCCATGACACATCTCCCTCCTCCCGCAGCGCTTGGCGAAGCCCTGTTGGAATCCCGCTACTTCCACCACCACGCCGTCGTGCTGCTGGATCTCCATCAACCTCTCCTCCCCCCTTGCTGGATCAAGAAGGAGGAGACGTTGTTGCTCCGTACGTGTGTTGAACGCGGAGGTGTCGTCCGTTCGGCGCTAGGATCATCGGTGATTTGGATCACGACGAGTACGACTCCATCAACCCCGTTCTCTTGAACGCTTCCGCGCGCGATCTACAAGGGTATGTAGATCCACTCCTCCCTCGTTGCTAGATGACTCCATAGATTGATCTTGGTGACACGTAGGAAAATTTTGAATTATTGCTACATTCCCCAACAGTGGCATCATGAGCTAGGTCTATGCGTAGTTTCTATGCACGAGTAGAACACAAAGTAGTTGTGGGCGTTGATTTTGTTCAATATGCTTACTGTTACTAGTCCAATCTTGATTCGGCGGCATTGTGGGATGAAGCGGCCCGGACCAACCTTACACGTACACTTACGTGAGACTGGTTCCACCGACTGACATGCACTAGTTGCATAAGGTGGCTAGCGGGTGTCTGTCTCTCCCACTTTAGTCGGATCGGATTCGATGAAAAGGGTCCTTATGAAGGGTAAATAGCAATTGGCATATCATGTTGTGGTCTTTGCGTAGGTAAGAAACGTTCTTGCTAGAAACCCATAGCAGCCACGTAAAACATGCAAACAACAATTAGAGGACGTCTAACTTGTTTTTGCAGGGTATGCTATGTGATGTGATATGGCCAAAAGGATGTGATGAATGATATATGTGATGTATGAGATTGATCATGTTCTTGTAATAGGAATCATGACTTGCATGTCGATGAGTATGACAACCGGCAGGAGCCATAGGAGTTGTCTTTATTTATTTATGACCTGTGTGTCAACATAAACGTCATGCAATTACTTCACTTTATTGCTAACCGTTAGCTGTAGAAGTAGAAGTAATAGTTGACGAGACAACTTCATGAAGACACGATGATGGAGATCATGATGATGGAGATCATGGTGTCATGCCGGTGATGATGATGATCATGGAGCCCCGAAGATGGAGATCAAGAGGAGCAAAGTGATGATGGCCATATCATGTCACTATTTGATTGCATGTGATGTTTATCATGTTTATGCATCTTGTTTACTTAGAACGACGGTAGTAAATAAGATGATCCCTCATTAAAATTTCAAGAAAGTGTTCCCCCTAACTGTGCACCGTTGCGAAAGTTCGTCGTTTCGAAGCACCACGTGATGATCGGGTGTGATAGATTCTTACGTTCACATACAACGGGTGTAAGACAGATTTACACACGCGAAACACTTAGGTTGACTTGACGAGCCTAGCATGTACAGACATGGCCTCGGAACACAAGAGACCAAAAGGCCGAGCATGAGTCGTATAGAAGATACGATCAACATGAAGATGTTCACCGATGTTGACTAGTCCGTCTCACGTGATGATCGGACACGGCCTAGTTGACTCGAATCATGTAATCACTTAGATGACTGGAGGGATGTCTATCTGAGTGGGAGTTCATAAGATGAACTTAATTATCCTGAACATAGTCAAAAGGTCTTCGCAAATTATGTCGTAGCTCGCGCTTCAGTTCTACTGTTTAGATATGTTCCTAGAGAAAATTTAGTTGAAAGTTGATAGTAGCAATTATGCGGACTAGGTCCGTAAACTGAGGTTTGTCCTCATTGCTTCATAGAAGTCTTATGTCCTTAATGCACCGCTCAGTGTGCTGAACCTCGAACGTTGTCTATGGATGTTGCGAACATCTGACATACACATTTTGATAACTACGTGATAGTTCAGTTAAACGGCTTAGAGTTGAGGCACTGAAGATGTTTTGAAACGTCGCGAAACATATGAGATGTTTCGAGGGCTGAAATTGGGATTTCAGGCTCATGCCCACGTCAAGAGGTATAAGACCTCCGACAATTTTCTTAGCCTGCAAGAGAAAAGCTCAATTGTTGAACTTGTGCTCAGATTGTCTGAGTACAACAATCGCTTGAATCGAGTGGGAGTTGATCTTCCAGATGAAATAGTGATGGTTCTCCGAAGTCATTACCACCAAGCTACTTGAGCTTCGTGATGAACTATAATATATCAGGGACATATATGATGATCCTTGAGTTATTCGCGATGTTTGACACCACAAAAGTAGAGATCAAGAAGGAGCATCAATTGTTGATGGTTGGTGAAACCACTAGTTTCAAGAAGGGCAAGGGCACGAAGGGATACTTCATGAAACGGCAATTCAGCTGCTGCTCTAGTGAAGAACCCAAGGTTGAACCCAAACCCGAGACTAAGTGCTTCTGTAATAAGGGGAACAACCACTGGAGCAGAATTACCCTAGATACTTGGTAAATGAGAAGGCTGGCAAGGTCGACAGAAGTATATTGGATATACATTGTGTTGATGTGTACTTTACTAGTACTCCTAGTAGCACCAGGGTATTAGATACCAGTTCGGTTGCTAAGTGTTAGTAACTCGAAATAAAAGCTACGGAATAAACGGAGACTAGCTAAAGGTGAGCTGACGATATGTGTTGGAAGTGTTTCCAATGTTGATATGATCAAGCATCGCATGCTCCCTCTACCATCGAGATTGGTGTTTGCGTTGAGCATAGACATGATTGGATTATGTCTATCGCAATACGGTTATTCATTTAAGGAGAATAATGGTTACTCTGTTTATTTGAATAATACCTTCAATGGTCTTACACCTAAAACGAATGGTTTATTGAATCTCGATCGTAGTGATACACATGTTCATGCCAAAAGATATAAGATAGTAATGATAGTACCACCTACTTGTGGCACTGCGACTTAAGTCATACCGTATAAAACGCATGAAGAAGCTCCATGTTGATGGATCTTTGGACTCACTCATTTTTGAAAAGTTTGAGACATGCGAACCATGTCTATTGGTGTATATGCATGAAGAAACTCCATGCAAATGGACCGTTTGGACTCACTTGATTTTGAATCACTTGAGACATGCAAATCATACCACATGGGCAAGATGACTGAAAGCCTCGTTTTTCAGTAGAATGGAACTAGAAAGCAACTTGTTGGAAGTAATACATTTTGATGTGTGCAGTCCAATGAGTGCTGAGGCATGTAGTGGATATCGTTATGTTCTTGCTTCACAGATGATTTGAGTAGATGTTGAGTATATTTACTTGATGAATCATGAGTCTGAATTATTGAAAGGTTCAAGTAATTTCAGGGTGAAGTTGAAAGATCGTCGTGACAAGAGGATAAAATATCTATGATATGATCATAGAGATGAATATCTGAATTACGAGTTTGGCACAGAATTAAGACATTGTGGAAATTGTTTCACAACTAATACAGCCTGGAACACCATAGTGTGATGGTGTGTCCGAACATCATAACTGCACCCTATTGGATATGATGCATACCATGATGTCTCTTATCGAATTACCACGATAGTTTATGGGTTAGGCATTAGAGACAACCACATTCACTTTAAATAGGGCACCACGTCATTCCGATGAGATGACACCATATGAACTATGGTTTAGAGAAACCTAAGCTGTCATTTCCTAAAAGTTTGGGGCTACGATGCTTATGTGGAAAAGTTTCAGGCTGATAAGCTCGAACCCAAAGCGGATAAATGCATCTTTATAGGACACCCAAAACAGTTGGGTATACCTCCTGTCTCAGATCCGAAAGCAATAAGGGATTGTTTCTAGAATCGGGTCCTTTCTCGAGGAAAAGTTTCTCTCGAAAGAATTGAGTGGGAGGATGGTGGAGACTTGATGAGGTTATTGAACCGTCTCTTCAACTAGTGTGTGGCAGGGCACAGGAAGTTGTTCCTGTGGCACCTACAACAATTGAAGTGGAAGCTTATGATAGTGATCATGAAACTTCAGATCAAGTCACTACCAAACCTCGTGGGATGACAAGGATGCGTACTACTTCAGAGTGGTACGTGATCCTGTCTTGGAAGTCATGTTGCTAGACAACAATGAACCTACGAGCTATGGAGAAGCGATGGTGGGCCCGGATTCCAAAATGGCTCGAGGCCATATAATCCGAGAGAGGATCCATATATGAAAACAAAGTGTAGACTTTGGAAGAACTACTTGATGGTCGTAAGGCCGTTAGGTACATATGGATTTTAAAAGGAAGACGGACAATGATGGTAAGTATCACCATTAACAAAGCTCGACTTGTCGTTAAGATTTTTTCCGACAAGTTCAAGGAGTTGACTATGATGAGACTTTCTCACTCGTAGCGATGCTAAGAGTCTGTTGGAATTATATTAGCAATTACTGCATTATTTATGAAATCTTGCAGATAGGATGCCAAAAACCATTGTTTCCTCGACGATTTTTGAGGAAAGGTTGTATGTGATACAACCGGAAGGTTTTGTTAATCCTGAAAGATGCTAATAAGTATGCAAAGCTCCAGCAATCCTTCTAAGGACTGGAGTAAGCATCTCGGAGTTGGAATGTATGCTTTGATAAGATGATCAAAGTTTTGGGTGTATACAAAGTTTATGAGAAACTTGTATTTCCAAAGAAGTGAGTGGGAGCATTATAGAATTTCTGATGAGTATATGTTGTTGACATATTATGGATCAGAAATGATGTAGAATTTCTGGAAAGCATATAGGGTTATTTGGAAAGTGTTTTTCAATGGAAAGCCTGGATTAAGCTACTTGAACATTGAGCATCAAGATCTATAAGAATAGATCAAAACGCTTAATGGTACTTTCAAATGAGCACATACCTTGACATGATCCTGAAGGTGTTCAAGATGGATCAGTCAAACAAGGAGTTCTTGCCTGAGTTGTAAGGTATGAAGTTAAGACTTAAAGCTCGACCACGGCAGAAGAAAGAGGAAGGACGAAGGTCGTCCCCTATGCTTTTGTCATAGGCTCTATACAGTATGCCATGCTAAGTACCGCACCTGAAGTGTGCCTTGCCATGAGTTAGTCAAGGGGTACAAGAGTGATCCAAGAATGGATCACAGGACAGCGGTCAAAGTTATCCTTAGTAACTAGTGGACTAAGGAATTTTCTCGATTATGGAGGTGGTAAAAGAGTTCGTCGTAAAGGGTTACGCCGATGCAAACTTTGACACTAATCCAGATTATTCTGAGTACTAGACTGGATTCGTATAGTAGAACAGTTATTTGGAATAGCTCCAAATATAGCGTAGCAACTGCATCTACAACATGACATAGAGATTTGCGAAGTACATACGGATCTGAAAGATTCAGACCCGTTGACTATAACATCTCTCACAAGCATAACATGTTCAAACCCAGAACTCATCGAGTGTTAATCACATGGTAATGTGAACTAGATTATTGACTCTAGTAAACTCTTTGGGTGTTAGTCACATGGGGATGTGACCTTGAGTGTTAATCACATAGCGATGTGAACTGGATTATTGACTCTACTGCAAGTGGGAGACTGTTGGAAATATGCCCTAGAGGCAATAATAAATTAGTTATTATTATATTTCCTTGTTCATGATAATTGTTTATTATCCATGCTAGAATTGTATTGATAGGAAACTCAGATACATGTGTGGATACATAGACAACACCATGTCCCTAGTAAGCCTCTAGTTGACTAGCTCGTTGATCAATAGATGGTTATGGTTTCCTGACCATGGACATTGGATGTCATTGATAACGGGATCACATCATTGGGAGAATGATGTGATGGACAAGACCCAATCCTAAGCCTAGCACAAGATCATGTAGTTCGTATGCTAAAGCTTTTCTAATGTCAAGTATCATTTCCTTAGACCATGAGATTGTGCAACTCCCGGATATCGTAGGAGTGCTTTGGGTGTGCCAAACGTCACAACGTAACTGGGTGGCTATAAAGGTACACTACAGGTATCTCTGAAAGTGTCTGTTGGGTTGGCACGAATCGAGACTGGGATTTGTCACTCCGTGTAAACGGAGAGGTATCTCTGGGCCCACTCGGTAGGACATCATCATAATGTGCACAATGTGATCAAGGAGTTGATCACGGGATGATGTGTTACGGAACGAGTAAAGAGACTTGCCGGTAACGAGATTGAACAAGGTATTGGGATACCGACGATCGAATCTCGGGCAAGTGTCGTACCGATAGACAAAGGGAATTGTATACGGGATTGATTAAGTCCTTGACATCGTGGTTCATCCGATGAGATCATCGTGGAACATGTGGGAGCCAACATGGGTATCCAGATCCCGTTGTTGGTTATTGACCGGAGAGTCATCTCGGTCATGTCTGCATGTCTCCCGAACCCGTAGGGTCTACACACTTAAGGTTCGGTGACGCTAGGGTTATAGAGATATTAGTATGCGGTAACCCGAAAGTTGTTCGGAGTCCCGGATGAGATCCCGGACGCCACGAGGAGTTCCGGAATGGTCCAGAGGTAAATAATTATATATAGGAAGTGCTATTTCGGCCATCGGGACAAGTTTCAGGGTCACCGGTATTGTACCGGGACCACCGGAAGGGTCCCGGGGGTCCACCGGGTGGGGCCACCTGCCCCGGGGGGCCACATGGGCTGTAGGGGTGTGCGCCTTGGCCTGTATGGGCCAAGGGCACCAGCCCCAAGAGGCCCATGCGCCAAGAGAGATAAGGAAAGGAAGAGTCCTAAAAGGGGAAGGCACCTCCGAGGTGCCTTGGGGAGGATGGACTCCTCCCTGGGCGCACCCTTCCTTGGAGGAAGGGCCAAGGCTGCGCCCCCCCCCCTCTCCCTTGGCCCTATATATAGTGGGGGGAAGGGAGGGCAACCATACCTAAGCCCTTGCGCCTCCCTCTCCCTCCCATGACACATCTCCCTCCTCCCGCAGCGCTTGGCGAAGCCCTGTTGGAATCCCGCTACTTCCACCACCACGCCGTCGTGCTGCTGGATCTCCATCAACCTCTCCTCCCCCCTTGCTGGATCAAGAAGGATGAGACGTCACTGCTCCGTACGTGTGTTGAACGCGGAGGTGCCGTCCGTTCGGCGCTAGGATCATCGGTGATTTGGATCACGACGAGTACGACTCCATCAACCCCGTTCTCTTGAACGCTTCCGCGCGCGATCTACAAGGGTATGTAGATCCACTCCTCCCTCGTTGCTAGATGATTCCATAGATTGATCTTGGTGACACGTAGGAAAGTTTGAATTATTGCTACGTTCCCCAACACATAGGATGTCCGGTTTTTCCATGAAGGACATCATAGTCTGGTTATGGCCAGCCGGACCCATTCCTAGCAGCTACTTCGGCCTGGTCAAGTGGCTCGGCGACGCTTTGCCCCGAGTTGAAGCTGTAAAGCGCTCGACGTGCATAGGGGGCGCTCGGATGGCCTTTGCATGTGTCAAGATGCACTGGGCGAAGATGAAGGCCGTCGTCGTGGTACTTGAGGGCCCACCTGAAGGCAAGGACTACACAAGCCGGAGTGATATTTCGAAGACGTCCTAGAGCGTGCCCGTTTAATAGAGGGTCAATGCTCAAAGAATATTATGTTTGAATGAATGTATCCGGGTTGCCCAGACTTTGTGTTATGAACCAAGGCTTTTATAATATATTTGTGCCTTTATCTAAAATTATTTTCCTCCTGTGCGGCCGTTTTTATATCTGAAAGTTTGCCAGTCGTCGGCTTCAGCCCCCACGTAGATACTACGGGGGTGTTCGGAATAGCACATGACCACACTTGACCCAACGTCTTGGTCCGTAAAGGAGGTGATCGTGCAGCGAACCAGGCAATCAGACTATGCTGCTTTATCACTCTCACTTGGCCATAGGAGTTTGACAATGGGACTATGAGCTAGCCCTTGGTGCGTGTGCGGCTATCCGAACTTGGATGCCTTAGGCGTGTGACTGGGTGGAGGCCAGTCTATCATATAATACGAAAAAATCGCAAAAGATTTAGTAAGTCGTCGAACCGCTGACCAGCTCTCGCTATATCATGATAGTCAGTTTTCGACTTTCTCTATTGAGGTGTTTGACCGGATGAACCAGAAACACAATCGCAGTAGTTCTCCATTTACTACCTTAGCCGAACAAGCGGAATGTAAGGAGGTAACCACAGGAGTCGGGCAACCCAACTATTGACCAAAGACATGATTCGGAGCCGATGCATATAATGCAGTATTCGGGGCGCCGAAGTTTACTATAAAATTATTCGGACTTTTTAGTTTTGAAAAATGTGTGGCTGAATAGAGCCCCTGGCAATTTATGCCAAGGTGTATATGCCAATCTGTCATGAAGACGGAATACAGATTATGAAATAAGCCAACACCAAATAGGGTTGGACAAAACTGTTTCCACTATAGTTTGATTGATACGTCAAAACATGCTCTTACAGAGAATGCCATAAGCATCAAGGCTATTTTACATGCCAAGAATTTGTGAATAAGGGAAAGTTGTATACAAATCCTAAAAAAGGTGGTCTTGAAGATCCTTTGGACACCCTGCCGCACGCCTGCGCCGCTTTTCACCTTGGTGAAGGATCCTTTGAAAGGATCAATGACCGTATATATAGAAGGGGCCTGGGAAAGGGCCCTTGTACCACCAAAAAGTGATCTAGGTTTTAAAGAACATGAAATAAGAGAGAAAAGATAAAATAGAAAAAAAGATGAAGATTAAGGTCCGAATAGGGCCGAGCCGTATTGTGGACCTTGTCCTTAGTGTGCCTCCGTCCTTCCCCAAGGTATTTTCAGTGTGTAGTTATGTACGTGCGGTATGTATGCCATGATTAGATGGGGGTTTTGACGCAGGCCAAATTGCTAGTCCAGCTCTGGATGAACTGAACTGTCATTCTGCAGGGTAAACCGGACTTGTCTGACACTGTCCGGGGGCGCAATGGCCGATGAAGTATTTGGCTTGATAAGGCCACCCCGTACCTCAGCCGCGAGAGCCGCGGTATGCTCCTCGGTACAGAGGGAGCGCTCCATATTTCCATTGACTATTATAACACTACGTGGTCCAGGCATCTTGAGCTTTAGATAAGCATGGTGCGGGACTGCGTTGAAACAGGCAGAAGTGGTTTGTTCGAGCAGTGCATGATAACCACTGCGGAAGGGGACGATGTCGAAGATCAAATCTTTGCTTCAGAAATTATCCGGTGAGCCGAAGACTACTTCCAGCGGTATTGACCCTGTGCAGCAGGTCTCTACGCCGGTATTACTCCTTTAAAGGTGGTTTTAGTAGGCTTGATCCTTGACGGATCAATACCCATTTTACGGACAGTGTCCTGATAAAGCAGGTTAAGACTGTTGCCGCCGTCCATGAGGACTCGCGTGAGATGGAATCTGTCAATGATTGGATCGAGGACCAATGCTATCGAACCTCCATGACGGATACTGGTCGGATGGTCCCTGCGATCAAAAGTGATCGGATAGGCCGACCATGGGTTGAATGTTGGGGCGACTGGCTCTATGGCGTAGACGTCCCTTAGTGCGCGCTTGCACTCCCACCTAGGGATATGAGTGACGTAGATCATATTCACTGTTTTTACCTTGAGGGGAATTTCTTTTGCCCCCCTGTGTTCGTTGGGCGAGGCTCATCGTCATCCTCGCTAGGCAGCCCTTTCCCCTTATGTTCGATGTTTAGCTTACCGGCCTATTTAAAGACCCAACAATTTCTGTTGGTATGATTGGCAGGCTTGTAAGGGGTGCCATGGATCTGGCAAGGCCGATCGAGTATTCTGTCCAAATTGGATGGACCATCTTTGTTTCCTTTTAATGGTTTCTTCCGCAGACCGGGTTTAGAGCCACTGAATCTAGCGTTGACCGCCGTGTCTTCGGTATCTTCATTATTGCTTCGACGCTTGTGTTTGTTGCGTCGTGGCCTACCGTTGCCATCTCTGGCTTCGGTGGTGCCAGGGTCGCTTGTGTTGTTGCTTCTACGAGCTAGCCAGTTGTCTTCTCCCGCGTAAAAGCGGGTCATGAGTGTGGTAAGAGCTGCCATGGACTTCAATTTTTCTTGGCCGAGGTGTCGGGCAAGCCATTCGTCACGGACACTGTGTTTAAAGGTCGCGAGGGCTTCGGCGTTCGGACAGTCAACAATTTGGTTCTTTTTAATTAAGAACCTAGTCCAGAGTTTTTGGGCTGACTCTCCGGGTTGCTGGACTATGTGACTAAGGTCATCGGTGTTCGGAGGCCGGACATATGTACCTTGGAAGTTGTCTCTAAAGGCATCTTCCAAATCTTCCCAGCTACCAATGGAGTTCTCTGGGAGGTTGTTTAACCAGTACCGCGCTGGTCCTTTCAGTTTTAAGGGGAGATATTTGATGGCATGGAGATCGTCACCGCGGGCCATGTGGATATGGAGAAGGAAACCTTCAATCCATACCAGGGGATCTGTTGTGCCGTCGTACGATTCGATGTTTACGGGTTTAAACCCTTCTAGGAACTGGTGCTGCATTACCTCATCGGTAAAGCATAAGGAGTGTGCGGCGCCTCTATATCGGGCAACGTCATGACGGAGTTCAGATGACATCCGTATGCGTTTTTTGGCCCTGGTGAGGTTAAGCCTATCGCGCCTAGCCCGATGGCCGTCTTCTCACGTTGGGGCACACCCCCTTGATCCATAGTTTGATCTGGCTTGGCCCGCTCTATTGTCCAGGTCCTGCTGTAGGTCGTAGTTGTATCCTGGAGCCATTGTCTCTCTGCCTCTAAGACGAGGTGGTGCGGGTTGGTGTTCGACATAGGTGGCCGCTTTATCTCGCCCACGTGGTGGCCGGTCTGGTTCATAAGCACAGTCATGTCTTGATAGTATTGGCTCGAGGGCCTCGTCGTCAAATTGTGGTAGTAGACGATGCTTCGAATAACTCTTTGTTGAGCATTGGAGGCCATATTCTTCGGCAGCTAGGACCTGGGTCCATCTGTCATTGAGTGTATCCTATTCGGCTTGGAGCCGTTGCTGCTACTCTTTTAGGCTTCTCACACTGGCGATTAGTTGGTGCTTAAAGCGCTCCTGCTCAAGGGGTTCCTCTGGCATGATGAAATCTTCGTTGCTGAGGCTGACATCATCCTCGGAGAATGGTAGATAGTTGCTATCTTCCAAATCCTCATTCCCGACTGGATCGTCGGGGTTAACTTGCCCCTCCTTCATATCACCCTGTTCGGATGCGGGCTCGACGGGGGCTTCTGGGTCTTCGGTGTTCTCTGGAGTGTTATTGTCTCTGGTGCCGGTATTACTGTCTTTTTCATGACGCCATTTTGAGCGGCGTTGCTGGCATCGATGCTTCGGTGGTGCCTCTGCAGGTTTGTCCTCCACCGGATCCTTACTGCCTTCGTCGTCATCCTCTTTGGGTGTATCCACCATATACACGTTGTATGTGGAGGTGGTCGTCCAACGTTCGACAAACGGGTGGTCTTGGCTTTGTTCTTCTCCGGCATCGTCGTCCATGCCATCGATATCTTCAGAGGTGTAATCCAGCATGTCGGTTAAGTCCTCGACGATGGCTATGAAGTGGGTGGTGGGTGGGACGTAAAATTCCCTACTCTCAGCCCCTAATCCTGGTTGGGCGTAGTTTGGAGGTGATCCCGCTGTAATGGCGAGGGATCGCATTAAGTCTAGAGCCTCGTTTAAGAGCGAGGATTGGACAGGGAAATGAGAGTCCGCGGAGCCAGCCAGGGCAAAAGCCTCTTGGCCATGCTCACTTGGCGTGGATTTCGAGAGTTCGGAGCTAGAGTCCGGGGGCGAGTCCGACCTTTCAATGATAGGGGGAACCCAGTTTGACTCCGGGCTTGCCGAGGAAATAATCGCCTCCGGATCTCCGATAGTGAGCTTCATAGCAGAGAGTCCGGCGGTGATGCGGAGCATCCCATGATCATCCCCATGAACGCACCTACATCTCCAACGACACCACTTGGACCAATGACAAGAGCCCGAACCAAGGCTATCGAAGATAAGGTGAACTCACTCCTCTCCGAACTTCCACTTCCTAGGCATGAGACATGGCTACTACCTAAGTCCGAGACGTTGTGCATGATCAGGTACCAAGAGGACCCTCCCGAAGATGCACGTGAAGATGTACAAGCCCCCAAGTCCACGGATGAAGAGACTCAACGGAAGAAGACAAGTACACCTCCTAGGCCCCGGACAATCGGCCGCGACCCTGGACATCCGGCCCCTGGAGCGTCGCCCACTACAGCAGCCAGCCGCCGAGCATCTACAGGCCCCGGACATCCAGCCCTAGCCCGGACATCCGACCCTGCCTGGAAATCCGGCCTCAAGCCCAGATATCCAGACACCACCGAACCAGGGAGCAGCAAGGCCAACGCATCCAGCCCGGACATCTGGCCACCCAGCCCGGACATCCGGCTCCTCGTGAAAGCCCGAACATCCGGCCTGATGCCCGGACATTCGGCCTCCCCTGTCTGCGCACAGTGAAGGGCCGAGGCCCGTGTACTCCTTCTCCCCCCTATACTATATATACTCCATCTCGTCCAACTTTCTAGGGTTAGCAAAGGATTAGCTTCTTTTTTGTGTGAGAGCTTTGCTCATCCACTTGGTTACCTTCTCCTCGGAGATTCGAGCCTCCACCGGAGAAGATCCCCCAAGCGGATTCAAGACCCCTCTTTAGGGAAGAACTCAAGACCTCCTCACGGAGAAGACCGGTTACCGTGTATCGTCCGTTGTTGACTTTGGATCGTGTATCTTCCCCTTTGTACACGAGGATCTAGCACATGTGTGACTTGTTCTTGTTAGTTTGAGTGTTCCTCTTGTGTTTCCCCTTGTGTTTTCCCTCGTTTCCCTTCTCGTGTTCTTCACGGGATTCGCTCCTTTCGTGAAAGATCGGCCGATTAGGGTTCCACCCTACATCATCTTGGTATCTAGAGCCACGTTGATCATGATTTCGGAGCCTCCCCATTGTGTTTTATAGCCTAGTTTTGTTGATTTTGTCCCTAATTCGAAAATTCCCCCAAAAAATAGCCCCAATTTTTTTTGTGATTTGTTGGTGTGATGAAGTTTTGCTGGATTTGATCCGTGGATTTCGTGTGTTGCAGGTAGATCTAGCTTTCCATCCACTTTTCCCCAATTTCCATCCACAAATTTCTCCGAATTTTGCCCGGATTTGAACTCTCCTCGCGATGATCTTCGAATCCACCCATGGATCCAGAGCCCGGACATCTGTCCCAATAGCCCGGACAACCGGCGCCCCGGACATTCGGCCACGACCCCGGACGTCCGGCCCCTGGCAGCACCACTTCCTCTCCACCGCCCGTTTTCCGCCCATTTTTCGCCAAATTTTGTTCCGGTGCCCACACATACTTCTGCATACCCCCCACCACTTCCGCATACCACCACCATCGCTTACCACTTCCAACTCCGACAATTTTGGTCCAATTTTGCTTTGAGAATTTGAGTTGCGGTACTACGTCCTACTTGTGTTTCAGCTATTTAGATACGGTTCGACATCAACATCACCACCGCTCATCTTCGCCACGGACACGTCACCAACAACGACCACCTCGACTACATCTTGGTATTCGGTCCACCATTTTGACACCATATCATAAGCAAGAACGGTAACCTCGTCTTGGTATCGTGATACATCATTCTTGCCATTACATTGATAGCCATCATCGCCTTACTCCTTTGCGTTGCTTACCCATCGAGACTAGCCATTGAGTATTGCCGATAACGAGACTTGTGCACATTAGTGATCAAACTTCCCATAGCATACATACATCATTGTTGCATATCTTGGTATCATATCTTGTGTCACAAAGTTGTCATCGCATACACAATTGCTATCTTGGTTCGTCAAGCATTGCATGAGAAAAGAGCTCAAACATCAAAGAGCCAAACAAGCTTTTAAGCAAAGAGGGAAAGATAAGCAAAGAGCTTTTAAGCAAGAACCATAGCATCATACAACATTAAGATTGTCATACTCGATCATTTTGGATCATTGCATAGAAACACCTTGCATAGAGCATACTGGGGATATGAGTCGTTGCATTTTTGCTAAGTAGGTTGTTCACACGTTCTTGTATCAGCCTATTGTGCAATCGTGCTAGTGTCTCTCTAGTGTTGTGCAATAAGAGCACTTTTGTGGATTCCACATTTTGGCTCATCCTTGGTTGCACGACCACACTTATCATTTTGCATGTGTGTTTCCGTGTACCTTATATGCTTGGTCTACTTGTTACATTGCATCTTGCGTATCTTTTCCAACATTATTGAAGCTCACTTACAATTGCATCAAATTTTTGTGCCACCATCCTAGCCAAGCTCCACCATAAGCTTTTCTTGTGTAGGTGTGAGAAACAGACAAGAGCTAGTACTAATTGTGCTATTTTCTTGCCCTACATTGGAGTGATCATTGATCCACTTTCAAATTCGGTCAAGGTACATTTGGTATTCGTTGTTCTCTTTCTACCACTCACATTTTTCTTGGAATGATGGATAGGCCAAGTACTTCTACCAAACCACTCTTCATTGAGCATGACGACATGAACTCCTACGTCACCAAGAGCCACCTCTTTGGTGCACAACGTGCTTTGCATCAAAAGCAACAAGCAATGAGTGAACGCATCGACAACCTCGCCGCTGACTTGCGACTCTCCGAGCAACATACAAGGGACTACTTCGACCACAAGCTTGACGATCACAAGCAAGAGAATGATGCAAGGATGGACGAGAATCGTGCTTTGTTGCTCAACCGCTCTTCTTCCACTTCGTCTTCATCATGAAGGACCCGCTCAAGTTGACACTCCAACTTCACCCTCTCCGGCTCAAGTACACCGACATCGAACACTCTACGCCGTGCCGCGCGCAATGATCGTCAAGCAAGCCTCAATACCCTACGTGACACCGACTCTCAAGAGCGCCGACAACATCAAACTCAAGAGGCTTTTGCACTAGCACGAGAACGGCAAAGACAACGCCAACATGAAGGGGAAGAGCGTGCGCGTCTACATCAAGATGCACAAGATGCCGAGGCACAACGCCAAGAACAATAACTCCATGAAGCTCAAGCACTTGAGGCGCAACAAGCCTCCGATATTCAAGTTGAGCCGTAGCCGACCGAGGCTGACAAGCTCGTGAACATGAAGAAGCACTTCGCGACGAAATTCAAGAACGAAGATTTCAAGCTCGCGTGCATCGTCAAGTTCCTCAAGTTCCTCATCGAGCTCGACAAGCTCCTCCACAAGCTCGCCAAGAACATCAAGTTCATCAAGAGCATGACGGCAATAGAAATCCTCCATGACAAGAGCAACATGAGGTTGACAACCCTCCTCACCAAGAGCGACACGAGCTTGACAATCATCAACAACATGGACGTCACCATCCCTGACCCCAACACAATGAAGAGCAACGCTACGGCAAGCTCAAGTTCACAATGCCCAAGTTCAACGGAAGCAACGATCTCGAAGAATACCTATCATGGCATTGAAAGTTGACAAGATCTTCCATTTGCACAACTACGACGAAGAGAAGAAGATCGCGATGGCATCACTTGAGTTCCAAGACTATGTCCTCATTTGGTGGGAACAAGTTATCAAGTGCCGAGAGGCAAGAGGTGAACCACCTATCACTACTTGGGCGCAAATGAAGGATGTCATCAGAGCATGCTTTGTGCCTACCTACTACAACCGCGACCTCTTCAAGAAACTCCAACTACTCAAGCAAGGAACCAAGAGCGTTGAAGAGTACTACAAGGAGATGGAGATTGCCATGATACAAGCCAATGTCACGGAAGCCGATGAGCAAACTATGGCACATTTCTTGAATGGACTCAACCATCCTATCAAGAAGATCGCCGACTTCCAACCATACTCGAACCTCATCGAGCTAGTGCATCAAGCTACAAAGGTGGAACGTCAAGTGCAAGACGATTTCAAGTATGCCAAGTTCTCATCCAAGTCCTACGGCTTCTCCAACAACCAAGCTTCAACGACTCCAACACTGTCTATCAAGCCTTCTACTAGCAACGTTGACAAGTCGAGTTCCAAGAAAGCTTCATCAACTCCAAGTCATCCTCCTACTGCAAGCAACTTTAAGCCGAGAGCTTCATCATCCTCAACCCCCACCGATGAGACCGTCAAGGCAAGTTCCTTCAAATGCTTCACATGCGGAGGCCGAGGCCACAAGTCCTATGAGTGCACCAACAAGCAAACCATGATCGAAAACGACGAGGCACCTACGACTCGATGAGTGAAGGAGAAATGGACGCTCTTGAGCAAGTCGCCATGCACCGGCAAGTGAACGATGAAGAGGAACAAGTCTTTTGCGATGAAGATTCAAGTCCCGCTCTTGTTGTCTCCAAGGCCTTGACTCTCCAACATCACCAAGAAGAAGACCAAAGATGCCACATTTTCCACACCAAGGCCGACATCAATGGACGATCCGTCAAGGTCATCATCGATGGAGGGAGTTGTCATAACCTCGCAAGTGAAGAACTTTTCTCCAGGCTCCAATTGCCCAAGATGAAGCACCCACATCCATACAAAGTGCAATGGCTTAGCGACTACGGCACTATCCAAGTCGAGCATCGAGTACAAGTCTCCTTCAAAATTGGCGCCTGTGAAGACACTTTGGAGTGCGACGTCATTCCAATGACCGTTTGCCACCTTCTCCTTGGACGGCCATGGCAATTTGATAGAGGTGTCATTCACAATGGCCGAACGAACCACTACATCTTCAAGATGAAGGGCAAGGAGTACGTACTTCGTCCCATGTCTCCAAGCCAAGTTGTCGCTGACAAGCAAGCCACCCATCGTGGAGATCATAGTGAGAGAGCGAGCCACCAAAAAGAGAGTGAGCGCCACAAGCCCAAATCGCACACCTCCACGATGAGCGAAAAGAAGAACTTAGTCCTATTTGCCACCAAACGTGAGATAAGAGGAGTGTGTGAGAACCCATCTAGTGTCCTACTCTACGTCCTTTTGTGCAAAGACAATGCACCACAAGCTAACACTTCTCACACCCTTCCTCTAGTGTTGTCTTCTCTTTTGCAGGAATTTCACGATGTTTTCCCCGACGAGCTACCTCCGGGACTACCTCCACTACGAGGCATTGAGCACCGCATCGACCTCATCCCCGGAGCACCGCTTCCGAACAAAGCTCCCTACCGCGTCAACCCCGAAGAAACCAAAGAACTAGAAAGGCAAGTAAAGCATCTCATAGACCATGGACATGTGCGTGAAAGTTTGAGACCTTGTGTTGTCCCAGTCATTCTTGTGCCAAAATGAGACGGTAGCTTTCGCATGTGCTCCAATTGTAGACCTATCAATGCTATCACTGTTTGTTATAGGTATCCCATTCCACGCCTTGATGATATGCTTGATGAACTTAGCGGTGCCACTATCTTTTCCAAAATTGATCTTACGAGTGGTTACTATCAAATCCGCACACAAGAGGGTGATGAATGGAAAACTGCCTTCAAAACCAAGTTTGGCTTGTATGAGTGGTTAGTCATGCCTATGGGTCTATCGGAAGCACCGGGTACTTTTATGCATCTTATGAATCATGTCTTTCGCCCTTACATTGGTGTGTTTGTTGTGGTCTACTTCGATGACATCCTTGTTTTTAGCAAGTCTCTCAAAGAGCATGCCACCCATGTCCGAACCGTTTTACAAACTCTTCGAAAAGAGTGTCTCTATGCTAATATGGAGAAATTCCTTTTTGGCGTTGACAAGCTCGTTTTCTTGGGTTTTGTTCTATCTTCTAAGGGTGTTCATGTTGATGAGTCCAAGATCAATGCTATTAAGACTTGGACACAACCAACCAATTTGCAACAAGTGCGTAGCTTTCTTGGCCTTGCGGGTTTCTATCGTCGCTTTGTGAATTTTTGAGCACCATTGCTTCGCCTTTGCATGCTTTGAGCAAGAATAATGCGCCTTTTGTTTGGGGACCATCCCAAGATATCGCTTTCAATGAGCTTAAGATTTGCTTACTCATGCTCCTGTGCTTGCATTACCCAATTTTGACAAGCCTTTTGAGATTTATTGCGGTGCTAGTGGTAATGACATAGGAGGTGTGTTAACACAAGAGAAGCACCCCATAGCTTACTTTAGTGAGAAACTTTCTGGCGCGCAACTCAATTACCCCATATATGACAAAGAGCTATATTCTTTAGTCCGCGTTTTACATGAATGGGAACACTATCTTCGCCCTCATGAGTTTATCATTCATACCGATCGTGAAACGCTCAAGTATCTTAAGGGCCAAACCAAGTCGAACAAGTGTCATGCTAAATGGAGTGAATTTATTGAGTCTTTTTCTTATGTCATCAAGTACATTAAAGGTAAAGAAAACATTGTGGCGGATGACCTTTCCCGCATATGCATGCTTGTTACTCAACTTGGGTTAGATGTCATTGGCTTTGAGCATATAAAAGACTTGTATGAGCATGATCCTACCTTTGCTACTCCTTATGCCAAGTGTTTGACGCACACCTCTTGGGAACGCTATTACATCAAAGATGGATATCTTATGAGAGCTAACAAGCTTTGCATCCCCGAGTCCTCTCTTCATTTGTTGCTTTTGCAGGAATCTCATGGAGGAGGCTTAATGGGACATTTTGGACGAGACAAGATGTTCGCCACGCTCTCGAAGAACTACTTTTGGCCCAAGATGTTTCGTGACGTCAACCGCTTCACCAACCGATGCTCTACGTGTCGCAAAGCTAAGTCCAAAGCTCAATCCCATGGCCTTTATATGCCTCTACCAATTCCATGTCAACCATGGGAAGACATTAGCATGGGCTTTGTACTTGGTTTTCCTAGGACTCGAAATGGGAAGGATTCCGTATTTGTCGTTGTGGACCGTGTCTCAAAAATGGCACATTTCATTCCTTGCAACAAGATAGACGATGCTTCACACGTTGCCAATCTCTTTTGTAGGAAAATATTGCGTCTTCATGGAGTGCCAAAGACGATCGTCTCAGATCGCGACGTCAAGTTCCTTAGCTACTTTTGGAAGACCCTATGTGCCAAGCTCGGAATCAAGCTACTCTTCTCCATGGCGTATCATCCACAAACCTACGGCCAAACAAAAGTTACCAACTGCACACTCTCCGCTCTACTTCGAGTACTCATCGAGAAGAACATCAAGGAGTGGGAGGAGTGTCTACCTATCGCCGAGTTCGCCTACAACCGCACAAGACACTCAACAACTGGCAAGTCCCCCTTCGAGGTCGTCTACGGATTCAACCCATTGTCCCCATTGGACATTCTCCCTCTACCACTCCAAGAGCGCATTAATTTGGACGCAAGTGCACGTGTGACTCATCTCAAGAAGGTGCATGAAGATACAAGACATGCTATCGAGCGCCAAGTACAACGACTTGCGACCAAGCTCAACATCAACAAGCACCCCATGGTCTTCAACATTGGTGATCTCGTGTGGCTACACCTTTGCAAGGACCGCTTCCCCCAAGAACGCAAGTCCAAACTTCGACCACGAGCGGACGGACCCTTCAAGGTGCTTGCACGCTACAACGAAAATGCTTACAAGATCGACATCCCATGTGACAAGTACTCCGTGAGCGACATCTTCAACATCAAAGATCTCTCGCCATACCATGGTGATGAGGATTTCGATCCGAGGACGGATCTTCCCAAAGGGAGGGGAGATGATGCAGAGCATCCCATGATCATCCCCATGGACGCACCTACACCTCCAACGACACCACTTGGACCAATGACAAGAGCCCCAGCCAAGGCTATCGAAGATAAGGTGAACTCACTCCTCTCCAAACTTCCACTTCCTATGCATGAGACATGGCTACTACCTAAGTCCGAGACGTTGTGCATGATCAGGTACCAAGAGGACCATCCCGAAGATGCACGTGAAGATGTACAAGCCCCCAAGTCCACGGATGAAGAGACTCAACGGAAGAAGACAAGAACACCTCCCAGGCCCCGACCATCCGACCGCGACCCCGAACATCCGGCCCCTGGAGCATCGCCCACTATAGCAGCCCCCAGCCGCCAAGCATCTACAGGCCCCGGACATCTGGCCCTGCCCGGAAATCCGGCCTCAAGCCCGGATATCCGGACACCACCGAACCAGGGAGCAGCAAGGCCAGCGCATCCAGCCCGGACATCCGGCCACCCAGCCCGGACATCCGTCTCCTCGTGAAAGCCCGAACATCCGGCCCGACTGCCCACACGTCCGGCCTCCCCTGTCTGTGCACAGTGAAGGGCCGAGGCCCATGTACCCCTTCTCCCCCTAGACTATATATACTCCATCTCGTCCAACTTTCTAGGGTTAGCAAAGGATTAGCTCATATTTTGTGTGAGAGATTTGCTCATCCACTTGGTTACCTTCTCCTCGGAGATTCGAGCCTCCACCGGAGAAGATCCCCCAAGCAGATTTAAGACCCCTCTTTAGGGAAGAACTCAAGACCTCCTCACGGAGAAGATCGGTTACCATGTATCGTCCGTTGTTGACTTTGGATCGTGTATCTTCCCCCTTGTAATCGAGGATCTAGCACATGTGTGACTTGTTCTTGTTAGTTTGAGTGCTCCTCTTGTGTTTCCCCTTGTGTTTTCCCTCGTTTCCCTCCTCGCGTTCTTCGCGGGATCCGCTCCTTTCGTGAAAGATCGGCCGATTAGGGTTCCACCCTACATCAGGCGGGCTGCAAACTCCCATCTTCGGACTCGACAGTTTGCTCCAGAGCTAAGGCCAGAGCGGTGGTCGGGGCTGCGAACCCTTCGAATATCAAGTCTCCTTAGATATCAGCGACATAATTCAGGTTCCCAAAACTGATCTGATGACCAGGGGCGTAGCTGTCAATCTGTTCGAGGTGGCCAATTGAGTTGGCACGCAGAGCGAAGCCGCCAAACACAAAAATTTGACCGGGGAGGAAAGTTTCCCCCAAAACAACATTGTTGTTGATGATCGAACGAGCCATCGAACCTTCTGTCGACGACATAGTGGAACTCTCAATGAAAGCACCAATGTCGGTGTCAAAACCGTTCGATCTCGGGTAGGGGGTCCCGAACTATGCATCTGAGGATCATAGGTAACATGAGACAAGGGGGACACGATGTTTACCCAGGTTCGGGCCCTCTTAATGGAGGTAAAACTCTACGTCCTGCTTGATTGTATTTGATGAGTATAGGGGTTACAAGAGTTGATCTACCTCGAGATCGTAATGGCTAAACCCTAGATGTCTAGCCTATATGAATTCTGATAGCCTCTACGGACTAAACCCTCCGGTTTATATAAACACCGGAGGGGCCTAGGGTTGTACAGAGTCGATTTACAGAGAAAGGAAACTACACATCCGGACGTTAAGCTTGCCATCCACGCAAAAGAGAGTCCCACCCGAACACGGGGAAGGTCTTCTACCTTGTATCTTTACGACCCATCAGTCTGGCTCACAACACACGGGCCGGACTCTCGAGGACCCCTTAGTCCAGGACTCCCTCTCACACCACCTTGGTACGGTCCATAGCGGCATGCGGACCGCTACGACGGACAATGAGCTTGTATTGGAAGTGGAAGAGGGAGCAACGACATGGATGGGAGGAAGAGAGGAGGAGAATGGGGATGAGGCTAGGGTTGCCTCACCATCCATCTTACATAACCGATTTTGGTTCTAGTAGCGCGTAGAAGCGACGCCATGAACACATTCACACCCAACCGGAGGAGGCGCTAGTCGGACCGGTGGGCTTTGGCACGGTCCCGCCTGTCAATCCAGTCCGGACGTATAGAGCCGTCTTGAGGGGTCTGGTTGGGTGTTGTTTTTGTGACCGGGCCGTGCGCCCATACGTACAAGAAGTTTTTTTTAACATGGTACAGACACAAACACTTACATATACGCACATACACTCACCCCTATGAACGCACATACACACACCCTGCCCCTGGAGCATCTCCGAGAGATTGAACCAAACTCGCCACAGACGCCTTCGTAGTTGACGGAAACACCTTCTCATACTGAACACACATCGTCGGAAGGCCTGAAATAAATTCAGAAAATATAAGCACCAACGTCAAGTCTATAACTTGAACCCTGGTGGTCTAAGGATACCAGGGTCCTTCTAATCATCCAACCACACAAAATGATTCACACATACAAAAAGGGTTTGAGGGGTGCAGATGCTCTTGAAGAGCAAGTGTAATAAGATGGTCTAAGCGGGCAATAAAGATTTAAGTAATATACTTTTGCTGAGTTGGAAAATGAGAAAATGAGAGAGAAGATAAGCAGGTTGTAGATTAACAACCATCTGCAACACTGTTCATAGAAGCAGTTTTGAGAATGTAAGGTGGGCCATAGTAGTACATATTTATAGCTAACTATTATATGTGCTGACAACAAGATCGGCTATAGATGATATGACAACAACATATACTATTAACCATGCTCAAAGCGCGCTATTGGCTCGCTGCTGAACTTACCGAAGCTGCACGTAATAGGTAGTATCATGCATATGATACTAGTATATGATGTTACCTCCATAATACATAATATCATACATTAGTGTCATATAAATGACCTTATTTTATTGTCATGTGTGATGCGTAGTAGCATAAGATACGTTATCTATACCTAACAATAAAGGGATTAGAGCTTCTGTCCGTCCATTTTAAATTTACCCCAAAAGTTGGCACAAATTATCCACTTTGCCACCCGTAAGTCAGAAAATTTCCTTCACAAGGCGCCTTTGGTTGGTTCATTTAGATGAAATCCCATTAGATATCACAAGCACGCACCGCGCTCGGTAGAGCTTCTCTCTTCCACCCGATAGACCCAGGTTTGGTCCCACCTTTCTGCGCTTTATCCTCCCTTCTCTCTTTTATAAATCGTGAACACCAGAGAGCCGACGCCCTATTGGGCTGGCCCATGAGCGGGGCTGGACTCTGTTTTTTATTTGTTATTTATTTTTTCTTTTCTGCTTTTTCTTTTCTTATTTGAAATAATCCGGGATTTCCATAAGAATCCAAGTTCCAAACAAAATGCGAATTTATGAAAAATGTTCCAGAAATTATAAACAATTTGTGGACTAAAAAATGTTCATGATTTTGAAAAACTATTCATGTACTCAAAAAATCTTTATGAATTTGAATCAAATGTTCGTGAATTCAAAAAAAATCATGATCTTTTTAAATGTTTAGAAAATAAAAAATGATCGTGAATTACAAAAGAATTTCATGGATTGAAAAAATGTTCATGAATTCAAAAAATGTTCATGCATTTCCAAAAAGTGTTCACTGATTCCAAAAAGTTCCATCTATTCAAATAAATGGTCGATTCATACTTTATTTTATCAATTCAAAAATGTTTGCCGAGTCAAAAAATGTTCATCAATTAAAAAAATGTTCGTTGATTCAAAAATTGTTCATGAATTTGTAAGCCAATACAAAAAATGTTCATGATTTATAAAATGTTTATGCATTTGTAGAAAATGTTCTTGAATTTGAAAAATGTACTTTGTTATTTTCATCCTAGTGTAATTTTTGTTGGGTATGACTGAGGAGTAACGACAGAAAAAGCATAAACAGTTACAGGCAACTAGATAGGTATTTATTTTGTCTAATATAATTTGGAAACACGTACCGGCAAGTAGATAGATATTTATTTTGTCTAATATAAATTGGAAACACCTTGAGTACACTTAAAAATTCATCCCATATTTATTTAGTTGTGCAACACCATTGGCTCCTAGGAGCATGTGCTCCCGGATGAACAGTAAACTCAAAAGAATGTAAAGAAATTCAAAAAATTCTGATCTTTTTGTAGATGTTCGTGTTAGTATCGCAAGCATGTTTGACAAATTTCATGCGAAACAGAGCAGCGGTGTTTCGTTGGTGAAAAACAAATAAATTTGAAGTGACTTTTGGTCTTTAATTTGTCTTTTTTTCATAGGCCAAAATGCTTAACCTTTTTGCCTTCAAATTTGCAGGTAGCATTTTTTGTGACTAAGATCACATAATTTTTTTGTCTTGATTCTTTTGACATCTGAAAAAATATATATTTTTGGGCCCGGAAGCCAAATTAATTTTTCTCATTTATCATGTTGTTTGTCATGTAGTACAGTGAAATATTTCAAGAGATTTACTGATGTCGTCGGGTGTTTTTATGAGGGATGCCTTTCTTTTTTTCGTTACAACGCACGGGTATGTTTGCTAGTCATGATAAGATGCTCGACCCTTTCTTTCTTTATTTAATTCTATATATACCATCTAATTAATATTGTCTAGTGACACACATAATAACAATACACCCGGTACACGCATGGCTTTACGGCGGCCGGATTCGACTCGATTTCGTAGTACGGACATTCGACTACCGAAGGACCCGCGGGCGACGTGCATCGACTCTCGTGTCTGTCCAATCCCGCCCCGGCGCCCCTACGGCCGCACGCAAGCAAACCACCCGCCCCCGGGCCAACGAGACGAACGCACCGCACCACACCACACCAAACCCCCTCCAAATCCAAAGCCGAACGAAACAAAACTGAACCATTTTCTCCACGCACGAACTCGTCGTCGCCGCCGCCTCCACTCCTCCCACCCTGTTTCCCCACCACACCAAAACCCTAGCCGCCCGGGGCCAGGGTCCACTCTCTTCCTCCCCTCCCCCGCCGCCACGACGGCCGCCTAGATCCCCTGGATCTCGCGCGCCCTAGGGTTCCGGCTTCCCTCGCATCCTCGCCGCCGCCCCGAGCGCGGTGCGATTCGAGGCGGGGTTCTGGCTGGCGCCACCATGCCCCGGAGCTCGCGCCACAGGTCGTCGCACCGGTCGCACAGGCGGGGCGGCTCTGCGGAGCGGTCGGAGTCCGAGGGCGAGGATGCTGGCGCCCCTGGCCCGCGGGAGGAGGCCCCGGCCGTGGCTAGGGTTCCGCGAGATCCCGAGCCAGAGAGGCGCAGGTCGTCGTCGGCCAAGGAGCTGGTGAGCTCGGGGAACGGCTACTCGGAGCACGGGAAGAAGAGGAAGGATAGGGTCGAGGAGACGGTGGTGGATGTGGTCAGCGACAGGTGGAACAGCGGCGTGTGCGAGGATCACTTGGTCGAGAAGAGGTCTAAGAGTGAGGTGTTTGGGCCCGTCGATGTGGAGAAGCTGCCGGAGAAGCCCAAGGCTTCAGGGGATGAGCCCAAGAGGTCAAGCAGACGGACGACGGGATCGGATGAGAGGGTTGAGGAGGTTGTGTCCAAGAGTGATTCCGGGAAGCGGCGGTCGGAGAAGGAGAAGGAGAAGAACCCGGGGAGGAGGGAGAGTAGTGGGCAGCATAAGGATGACAGAGATAGGGATAGGGAGAGAGATAGAGAAAAGGAGAGGGAAAGGGAGAAAGAATGGGAGAGACTGAAGGAGAGAGAGAGGGAAAGGGGTCGGGACAGAGAGAGGGAGAAGGAGAAGGAAAGAGAACGGGAGAAGGAGAAGGAGAGAGAACGGGAGAGGGAGCGGGATAAAGAGCGTGACAGGGAACGAGAGCGGGAGCGTGACAGGGAACGGGAGCGTGAGAGGCAAAAGGATAGGGAGAGGGACAAGAAAGACTATGATTCCAAGCATGAGAAGTATGAAGATAGCAGTGCCAGGAAGAATGGCTCGAAGACTAGTAGAGGGGAGGATGAGGGTTACTCATACAAGAGACACATAGAGATCAATGGTAAGGTAACCCTTGTTTGAAGTGTTCCTGACAATGCTGATAATATTCCAGCTACCTGTGCTACTGTTTAGTTATGCATGCTTTAATTTGTGTAACACATTACTTAGTTTGATACTGTGACTGCATTTGGACTTGTGCTGCTTTCCTCCACCACCATTTTAATCATATAACGAATATTAGTGGCCCCATAAGATGAGAAGTGTTGAACTTTACTGTTTCGTCTCTACTTGGTTGCAAAGAGTCCATTTTTCAGTTAGTCTTTGTTTTTTCTTGTGCTTTGTCTCCATCCATCGTACCTATTTGGTTAACCAAACTGCTGAAGAAAAAACCCTGTCCTACCATAGAAATTTAATAACGTTATTATCATTGGATATTAGCATTGGAGAGCTGATTTGAGATTTCCTTAGCATACTGATAATCTTATTATATTCATATGATTAAACTTTGCCTTGCTCATATGCTGATCTTCTGGAACTTATGCAAGTAGCTTTTATATTTTTTCTGCAATCATATTTTTCTATATCTGCTCCAGCATTTTTGGAACGGGTGTGAAGTTGTGAACAAATTACCAATTAGTTAATTTACTTGTTCTGTTTGTTCCTTCCCGCCCGCCTCTACATGTTTTTTATTGTTTCATAATATTCTTCCTTATGTCGGTTTCTAAAGTGCACATTTTTGAAACAGATACTCCAGCTAAAGAGAGACACAGTAACCCCGATAGGGATAGGGAGACTGATAAACACAGCCGACGAAAAGACGACTCGGAAGACAAAGATAAGTGGCCAATTGACAATAGAGACAGTGATGACAGGAAGACTCTGTCCAGGTATGATCATGGGAAGGTTAGGAGCTCTAAGGAACAAAGGTTTGATGATGAGAAGTATAAACAGAAGTACAAGGATGATTATGAAAGGGATAAGAGACAGCAAGATGACAAGTGTCTGGATGAGCGCATGATCCGAGATCATGGAAGTGACAGGGTTGATTACAAGAGCACAAAAGATGGGCACCGAATTTCAGAGGGCCATTACAGAAAAGATATAGTTCAAGACGGTGATCGTTATGATGAGTATGGCAGTAGGTACAAGGAAAATAGAGGTAGAAAAAGACTTCCTGAGGAAAATGATGACCATTATGATCTGAAAACTCCAAGCGCACGGGAGCAACGTGGAAATTTGGAAAAATCTTCAGGCAGTGGGCGACTCGATTCTCTGATTGAGAGAGCAAGGTCTGAACATAGACATCAAGAAAATCTTGATTCTAGTCCGAGTAAAGTCCATGCAAGAACTTCGCCTGGCTCAAATCCTCATCATGAAAAAGATCAAAGCTGGTAACATTTCTTCTTTATCATTCATCATACGATAAGTCCGTAGTAGATTAGAAGACTTAAGCTTTGTACTGTATCTTCTCTTGTTGTTGGAGATATCATGTTCCACTTTAGCATCATAACTAATCTAAATAGCGAGGTGGTATGTCTTTGTCATGCATAATTATAGATATCATTTAAATTTAACCATGCAAATTTTGGCATGCTTATTGATGTCATATATAGGTGTATTGAGTAAGTGTATATCACTCAATCGAGGGCTGTAAGGTTTCTACATGGATTTGGTTGCTGATTAGCAGCATTAGCTACTTGGCATCTCAGAGTGAGATAATACAACTGCTTGTTAGGTAAATATTGGTCATGAATGTGCAGGTAGGAGTATGACTAAAAGTGTTTATTGCGGTTATTGATGGTGAGAAATGGATAAATGCAAATAGAAGAACTTGCATGGAGTGGAATTTATCATTTGGTGTATTTCAGAGAAAAAGCATATTGTAGTTTTGACTGTTTGTATATGTGTTGCACATTTGCCTATCAGAAGGTAAATACTTGTAGGAATCCTTGTATTGTGATCTTTGCCCTAGTTTTTTTTTCTGGTTGATAAATAGTCTTAGAAATTCAGGACTAATAAAACAATCTGATGCAGTTCATGATGCCTACATTTCTCTTTGATGCTTGCTTCTTCTAAAGTTGAACTGACCAATCAATTATCTTCAGGCATGGATCTAAACTGGCAGATAATACAAAGAGAGAGATACAATATGATGAAAGAAGTATTCGACCAAGGACATCCTCAGGGAGAGAACGGACACCTGCTTCTAGACTGCGTGACAGGGATACAGACAATTGGTCTTCGGATCTCCAGTCACGTGACATACCATTGGAAATTTCTACATCGTCACAATATGATCGAACACCAAGGAAAGATACACATCCTTCACCAAAACAGCTATCTGATAAATCCCCGTCTTCAAACGACCAAAGGTTTTCAGGTAGGCTTAGCAGTGGCCGTAGTCTTGATAACAAAGGGGAAAGGAGCAACCTGACTAAATATAGAGATCGGGATGGTGATTTATCCTTAGAGCGGTCACTTCATCAAGATCGAACACCATCTAAAATTCCATACAGAGAATCAACACCCTCTGCATCATCCATAAGCAGAGGTGGGCATTTTTCAGGCACTTCTCCAAATCGTCCACTGCTGCCACCTGCGAGGCACAGAGATGATTCTTCCTTCTTGGGTTCACATGATGATGACCGTAGACCACAAAGTGGAGATAGGAGGTTCCATGGCCATCAGAAGAGGAATGATATGAATTCTGGGCGCGGCCATGGGCATGCCTGGAATAATGCACCGAGCTGGCCATCTCAAGTTGCAAATGGTTTTGTCCCCATGCAGCATGGTGCTCCTGGATTTCACCCACCTGTACATCAGTTTCACCCCCCACCTATGTTTAACCTTAGGCCCCAAATGAAGTTGAGCCAAACTGGAGTTTCATATCCTATGCATGACTCGGTTGACAGGTTTTCGCCCCACATTCGCCCATTTGGGTGGCCTAATCCGCTTGATGAATCATGCCCCCCTCACCTACAAGTTTGGAATGGGGGCACTGGTGTATTTGGTGGTGAACCTTATATGTATGGCAGGCAAGAATGGGATCAGAACAAGCTGCATGTCGGCAGCAGACGGTGGGAGGCAACTGGTGATGCATTGAAGGGACAAAATGAATTGCCTGACACTGAATTTCCTGTTGCTAAAAAGGAGCTTGACTCTTTAGCAACCCCTGTTTCAGAGTCTTCAGGTGGACAATGCAATCTTAATCCTTATGAGCAGAAAGAAGCAAACCATTTGATTTCAGAAAAACGTGAAGCAAAGGGTGATGTCATAAGTGCTGTAAAAAGTTCTGATGCTCCCAGGGGAACAACACTCATGGCCTCCATGTTGTCAAGCAACGGTACTGCAGTATTTTCTAGAAACTATTTATCGAGAGTTAGTGTGTCGCATGATCTTGTTGAGTCGGAGTTGTACAAAAGGTGCACATCTCTGCTGGGAGGCTTGGGCATAGCAAATGGTGGCCCTGATGTTTGGAATGGCTCTATTCAGGTATTACAGTGCCTATTTTAATGTATCTGTTTCCTCTAATATGGTTTTCCTATTTTCTCACTATGGCTTTTGCTTTTTTTTTCTCAGAAGAATGGAAATGCTGGAAAGATAAGTAGAGAACAGGGAAGCCCCAATCTGTTGGGTTTATTTTATCTGAAGAACAACGATGCAACTTTTCAGGCAAGTTAATCCAATCTACTCTTGAAGATTATTCAATTCTGATTTTGAATCCAGTAATTCATTTTTATGTTACTTGTATATACCAGTCTTTACCTATCAATTTTTTGACATGGGTGTTAACATTTTTTTTAACCATAACAGAGAGCTATGGCCCTTCACAAGAATCAGACAGAGAGAGCTGTGACTCCTACCCAAGCGCAAACTGATGAGAAAATGGACTTAACACAAGAGAATAATGAGGACACAGAAATGCTTGACCATACGCCACTGAAGGAATTGACGGTGAGTAACCCTGTCTTGCACCACCCTACTGGCATTATTGAAGGGCCACCTGCAACTACAGAATCTGGTGACGTGGATTCACCTCCAGCAATCACAGAATCCGGTGATGTGAATGCACCTCGAGCAATCACAGAATCTGGCGATGTGGATGCACCTCCAGTAATCACAGAATCTGGTGACACGGAGATGGTGGCACCTCCTGTAACCGCAGGTTCTGATGAAGATATGGAGGTGACCGCCTCTCCATCAATCACAGAACCTGATAAAAACATGGAG
Organism: Triticum aestivum; assembly: GCF_018294505.1. NCBI lineage: Eukaryota > Viridiplantae > Streptophyta > Magnoliopsida > Poales > Poaceae > Triticum > Triticum aestivum. The sequence continues at coordinate 455,322,481 of NC_057800.1, forward strand.
GATGTGTCACCGCCTGCAGTTGCCGTACCCGCGGATGGCCCAGCAGATGGTGCAACAGGAATAATCATAGAACATATTGATGGCTCGCAGGAGGTTCCTTCTGCAAATGAAGAACCAGGTGATACCCTAGAGGTTGTGCCTCCAGCGTTCACAGAACAATCTGGCCAAGTCAAGGATGATCCTCCTTCTGTGGCTACTCCTAACAGTGGAGAGGCTGTCTCCATGCATGCAGCAGTTGAAAAAGATATGGACGAGGTTACTGATGACAGCCCTGGGGATGGTGAAGTGAATGCATCTAACTTTGTTTCTGAGTTGGATGTTGTTGCAAGTGGCGCTCAGGATTGTGAAGGTGTGTTGGTGGAGGGTAGCTTAAATTTAAGCCGGATACCTAATTCTCCAGAAAGTACACATTGAAACACCTTTTATTTAATTTTTAATTCCTTATTCTCCGAGGGGTTTGTGCCTAACGCCTGGAGTTATTTTGAGTTGCGTCGGTTTTTATATACCACCCATTGTTTTTTCCGTCTAGTGCAGTGTTTGCCGGTGGGCTGGCTTGCTGGTATGAGCTTAACGTGCCTGTGGGGGATCCAGGAGCTGCTGGTGGGGCATCTGTCGCGTTCTTGCGCTACAGTTGTCCTTTCAGCATTTTTCCGCGTGCACGTACTACTAACCTTAGGCATGCGCTTTCAATTTCATCCTGCAGAAAAATTTAAAATTACTGCCAATTTCGCTACGTTGCCGTGTTAATAATTTGTTTGTAGGCTAGTATAGTCTACACATTGCAACGCTTAGACTGAAATAGAGGTTGATTTTTTTTATACTTGCACCCTTAGCTTCATGATGCAAGTAGTTTTACAGTTAAACCTCAAAAACATTTTTCAGTTACACTATATTGTAGGAAGTTGATAACGTGGACAATATCACAACAGTATTACTCCCTCCATTCCTAAATACAAGTCTTTTTAGACATTTCAATATAGACTACATACGGAGTAAAATGAGGTGAATCTACACTGCGTCTATATACTACACCATTTGTAGTAGGTGAAATCTCCAAAAAAACTTATATTTAGAAACGGATGGAGTACTAGATTTATCATGAAACAGTACTTGATATCACTAAACGGAAGAAAACGTAGGAAGAGTTTCTACTTTCCTACATACAAGTCTTAGGTGTATTTTGTACTTTGCCGCAATTTTTAAGCTGGGTATTTGGGTGCAGCTGATTCACATGCAATTTAGACTTTTTTTTTGTCAAACTGGACTCCTATGTCCTTGGGGTTCGATCCATTAATATAAATTATTCGGTTAAGAAGTGAAAAATCAGAAATGGTGGCACAACGACCGCACCAGCCCACAGGGCACCCCGTATACCCACAGATGCCACCAATGAGAGAAACACTGTGGAGGTTAGGCTTGTACTACCTCCGAGCGTTTAGATCGTGTTCGTACTCCCTCCGTAAAAGAATATGATAGCGTTTAGATCGTTAAAATAGTGTTTTAAACATGTTTATATTTCTTTATAGGTAGTGCAAAGTGCTTAGAGAGATGCTTCGTACAATAAATCAAGTACTTTTTAGCATTAGTGCTTATAAATAAACACCGGTGCTTAAAAAACTGGTTTATTTCTCTAGGCATTTTATCTAAGCACCTTGCATTATAGAAGCCCTTACTATTGTTACTTATCGTGAGCGACAACAAAAAAAACCCTCGTTGCGACAAACACATGAGATCCCTCACGACCCATGCTTACTATCCTGTCAAACCCTTTTAAAAAACACTATTCGATCAAATACATCAAGGACTGGGCATCTCTGACTTTATTCATAAGCCTCGAGCGAGAGATACACACTTTGCATCGACAAAGCATGACATTCCATCGCAGTGCATTATTTTTTTTAATAAGGGGAGGCACCAAAGGCAATTTACATGAAGGATTCAAAAATCCTTTACATTTAGATTGCTTAGATTTAAGACCATTGGACATTGGACATATGTACATTGAGCTACTACATCTCACTATTGTACTCACACTCCGATTAATCCACTTTTCTAAACATCTCAAAAACTTTGAATTTGAATTTGAATTGAAGAATTTGATTATGCAATATCCGACTAGAGTGGATTCACAATAATTCAAAATATATTATGATATGAGTTTTTTATTTCACAATCATTTCTAGTTTTATTTTTTAGAAGATAAAGAACCTATATTATAATATGGGTTATGTGATTAATCATTTGCTATGTCAGTATCTATACGTGCTTATTAAATGTAAAGCATAAAACCCCTCTTTCTTTAATTTAGAATTGAGTCTCTGCAGCTATCCTTTTCCTTTGTATTTTGGTTAGAGAGCCCCTTTGTTTTGTCAAAACACGAATTTGGCTCACTATTGCCCTTTTTTAATTCCAGGGTTTCTGTGAAATTTGATCAAGCCTATAAACATTGGATGCACAAGTTTGTGCTTCCCTATTTATTAAGGTTTCTAGGGATATGAAGCACCTGAGTATGAACTGGAGAAGTTGTAGCAAAGAAACTTGCTAGTTGACCTCTAATTTCCCAATGCCCTAGGAAGAGAAGAGATCCCTTGAATTTGTAGCCTGGGCAAGGGTGATGCTGTCTGTGAAGAAAGTGATGGTCAAGCTTTGAATCTGGGACACCACCCGCGCTACAAACGGGAGAGCCATCGCCTCAGCTTGCAAAGGAGAAGATATTTTGCGCCCAGTAACCCAAATGGGGACGCTTACTTTGACTCCTGCATTTTCAAACAATATACAAACTCCTACACCTGTTGTGTTGACACCCGCCGAAGCTATGCTTGCATTGTTTGTCCATGCAACATCCGAAAAAACCTTGCAACCTATTGTTTGCATTTCCCCTGCATTCTTGAATTGTCGCAAATTGCTTTGGGATCTCAGTTGTGCTGATTAAGGCAACTGTATTGTTGTATTTGGTCTTCTTAGTAGGCATACTCTTGATTCATTAAAATGGCTTGCATTATTTGATGGATCTGGAAGGGAGTAGTGTTTTTCTTGCCAAAGAGGGTGTCATTCCTGGCTTTCTAGATACACCACAAAAATGTCATGGTATTAAGGAGCAAAGCATGTGGGTGATTTGAATTAAGGAAAGCCTGATAATTTTCTTGATGTTAGTAAGGGTATGAGAATGGGTTTCAGAACTGATATACCAAAGTTCAGAGATCCAAGCGACCTTGGCAAACAGACATGTAAGGAGCAGGTGCATGTCATCTTCTGGCTGGTCACATCTAACACATTCCTTTTTAACATGCCCAGTCACATCTAATGCATTCCTTTTGAATACGAATGGAGTATTTTCCTGCTCTCATACCTATTGGGATTGCTTTTCTCAAGAGTCTCCAAGCAAATGCTTGCACCTTGGGCACCATGGCCTTTTCTTTCCATACCTGTTTTATTAGCTGCTTGGTTTCCTGTGGCACCTATCTAGGCATGGGTGCTCCCTGCTTCTGCATGTCCTGTAAGCATGCCCTATGGGCTGTTTTGGAGGTACATTTCCTAGATGGGTGAAGTTTCCAACAAAGAATCTCCGCACCTTCCTGTTGGATTATTGGAATCTGCATAATGGTATTAACTACCTGGTGGTCAAACAGAAAGAAGATGAAATGCATTCCAATCTTTATAATTTTACAGCCACAAGCCCCTAACCCGAGATGGATAAACATAATGCCCTGGTTGAATTTGCAAATGGTCATAAATAGAATGTTAGTAGAGGAACCAGGGAGGAGTTTCCATCAAGAATCTAATAACTCACATTTTCTTGAAGAATGAGCCTTGCCTTGAGGACGGAGGCCCAATTTCCTGTTTTTGGGATGTTGGTCTTTTCTCTCCATATAGATGTGCCTGGAAAGTATTTGGGAGAGAAAGCTTTAAGGATCTTTTGATTCCATGACATTGAGAGGATCAACCCTCTATTTATTATTTGAATATACCTGATTACTAGTCCTCCTTTTGCTTTAGGCATGCAGATGTGTTTCCAGGCTCTAAGGCAAAGAGCTTTCTTCAAGGGTTCTTATTTTTTTTCCTTTCTGCCAAAAGTTTCTAAGAATGGAAATAATATTTGCAGTAAGTTTTCTAGAAAAGAGAATGCTTGACATGCATTAGACAGGAGTGAAGGCAAAAACTAAACTAATTAAGTTAAATCTAGCGGAATGTGAGAGTTTATTAGCTATGTATCCTAACAGTTTAGCTTTAAATTTACCCGCAATAAAGTTATAGGCACTGGATCAATCCTTTGAATGGAGAATCAAAGGGTGCCCCGAGTTGATAGAGCTCTCACCGATATCTTGTATAGGTAACACTCTCCTAATGTCTTCCTTGAAGTTGATGGCGACATTCCTACTGACAATGATTACCTATTTACTCAAGTTTGGCACCTGACCTGAAAGGCTGCAGGAGTTTGGGAAAATTCTGTGCAAGTGGGTAGCCTTTACTTCAGTGGCCTTTCCAAAACTCAATATGTTATCAGCAAACATGAGGGAATGAGTAGGTGGACATCTTGGCCCAAAGTTATTCCTATGAGATGGTAAGAACATATGGCTTCTTGCAAGGATACTGAAAGTTCATTAGTGTCAAGAATAATAAAATATGGGGATAAAGGACAACCTTGTAGGATACCTCTATTGCCTTGAAAGCTACCATATGATTGGCCATTAATGATAACAAAAAATGTAGGAGCTGCAATGCAGACATGTACCAAATTTATGAAATGATCATGCAACCCTTTACGTGAGAACAATGAAGTTCCATTCAACTCTATCAAAAGCTTTAGCCAAATCAATTTTAATCAAGAGGGTAGGGTTGTTCCAAGACTTAAGGTTAAAAGGAGTGAGTTGTTTCTTGAGCAAAAATGATATTGTTGTTCATCCTTCTACCTTCTATAAGAGCTTGTCGACTCTCATGAATATAACTAGGAAAATGAGGTTTAAGCCTATTAGCTTGCGATTTAGTAATAATCTAATAGATCACATTACACAATCTAATAGGCCTAAAATCTTGAAGAATGTGGGGTGCTAATTTCTTAGTAATCAAGACAATGTGAGTATCATTCATGTGCTTTGAAGACATACCTTGGATATAAAAATCTCTGACCACTTTTGTTATGTCATCTCCAATCTACTCCCAAGAAGCAAGGTAAAACTCCACATTGAATCTTTCTGGCCCCGGTGAAGCACTGCTCTTCATGGCTTTTTTTATCTGGGATGCTATAAGTCTAATCGGTCTCTCCTTCTGGTTGTGAAGTATGATCATAAGGCCTACATAATTTACGTTAGGAGAGGAGAATAAATTGTGGAAGTAGTTGATGAAGGTGTTAGGAATAGCATGAGGTTCAACTTGAACAATGTTGTTCTCATCTTTAACTGAAGCAATTATGTTTTCCTTTTATGCTTAAGAACAACATGGTAGAAGTAAGTTATTTACAACCCAATTCTCTTAGCTCTCCGCCTATAGTATTTATTGAGTCTAGTAATGTTTTTGTTCATACCTGAAAATAAGGTAGGCCTCAAGCGACTGGTCCTGTACCTGGGCTAGTTGCACTAGTTCGGCCAAGAGATTGACACATTTGATGGTAGATGGAGATGGACAATATGGATGGTGCAAATATTTGCTTGGAAACAAGGTCTAGGGTCATAGGCTTCACTATTGTCAACTACCAAAGTTCCTTTTTGTTGGATCAATTCTGAAGAGATAACATAGGTATGGCTAAGCGCACTTATACGTCTCCAACATATCTATAATTTTTGATTGCTTCATACTATTATATTATCAATCTTGTATGCTTTATATGCCATTTTATATCATTTTGGGGAATTAACCAACTAACTTAGTGTCCAGTGCCAGTTCCTATTTTTTGCCTATTTCTTTGTTTCACAGGAAAACCATACCAAACTAAGTCCAAACACGATGAAACTTTATGGTGATTTTTTATAGACCAGAAAAGACCCTAGAAGCTTCGGGGGAAGGCCAGAAGACCTGCTGGTGGGCCACAAGCTCAAGGGGCGCGCCCCTAGGGGGCGGGGCGCCGCCTAAGCTTACATGATTAAATGAGTAGGAATAACGTTTTTATCATTGTTTATTTTGAAGAGTAATGATTATTTTCTAGCATTCTTTTATATTATCATTTTGATATCTATTAAGTCATCGCTTCTCGACATTCATCCCCAAATAATTACATGATTAAGACATGTTAGATAGCATTTAACATAAAAAATTCTATTTTTTATCATTTACCTACTCGAGAACGAGCACACATTAAGCTTGGGGATATTGATATGTCTCCAATGTATCTGTAATTTTTGATTGTTTCATGCTATTATTTTACCAATCTTGTATGCTTTATATGCCATTTTATATCATTTTTGGGAACTAACCTATTAATTTAGTGCCCAGTGCCAGTTCCTGTTTTTTTGCCTATTTCTTTGTTTCGTAGAAAAATCATACCAAACGAAGTCCAAACACGATGATACTTTCCGGTGATTTTTTATGGACTAGAAGAGACCCTAGAAGCTTCGAGGGAAGGCCAGAACAGCTGTTGGTGGGCCACAAGCTCAGGGGGCGCGGCCTATGTTTGTGGGACCGACATGCCTCCATTTGACCTAATTCTAGCTCTATAAATTCCCTAAATTCCACAAACCCCTAGAGCGAGACCTGAAACTTTTTTATCGCTGCCACAAGCCTTTATTCTTCCGCGATCCCATCCGGAGGCCTCCGTCGGTACTCTGCCGGAGGGGTAATCCATCACGGAGGCCATCTTCATCAACCTTCCCACCTCCATGATGCTGTGTGAGTAGTCCCCCAAAGGACCTACGGGTCCATAGTAGTATCTAGATGGCTTTCTATCTCTCTTTTCTATCCTCAATACAATGATATCTTTGGAGACCTATTCGATGTAACTTTGCCGGTGTATTTATTGGGATCCGATGAATTTTGGGTTTATGATAAGATTATTCATTGAAAGTATTTGAGTCTTTTCTAAGATTTATATATGTGTGGTTTTATGGCCTTGTATTTGTCTCTGATCTATCTATCTCTTTCGACCAATTAGATTGATTTATCTTCAGTTGGAGAGGTTCTTGGTAGTAGGTTCAATCTTGTGGTGTCCTTACTCTATGATAGGAGGAGTTGCAAGGCACATATTTGTATTGTTACTACTAAGGGTAAAATGACGGGGCTCGAACATATTATTTGATCTTGCTTTGTCTACATTATGTCATATTGCTTCAAGCATCACTCTATTTGTTATGAACTTGATACCTTGCGATGCATGCTGGATAATGATACGTCTCAAACGTATCTACATTTCCAAACATTTTTGCTGTTGTTTTGGACTCTAAGTTGCATGAGTTGGATGAAACTAACCCATACTAACTGTAACACCCCTATAATTAAGCTACAATGATCTCCAACTAATGATGCCATGTCATCTCCTATTTTAAGCTTGATTTCCACTTAGTTGAAACCCAAGTCAAATTCTAAATTCAAATGCAAGTCAAATTATTAATTTTTCAAACAGTAAAATAAAAGTGTATGCTGGGTTGCAAATATATCACTAACAAATTGTCAGGTAAGAACCAACATTATTTGGATATTTAAAGTTCCCCTAACCTATTTAAAATGCATTTAAATGGTCCATTTCAATTGAAACAAATGCTAAACTATTCAAATTAAATTAAAACTTTGTGTCCTGCTTCAAAACCCTGCCTAGTATTTATGTGCTAAGTTACACCGTTAACTAAAATAATTTAGTAGCTCAAAATGATGCAAAGCAAAAAAGAAATAAAGAAAACAAAAAAGGAAAAAGGAAAAGGAACAGAACACACTATTGGACTGGGCCCTAAGTGCAAACAGTACGGCCCAGCCCAACAGCGGCGGCCTTTCGTCAACCTCACAACGCGCAGAAGGCCGACCGAGTATGCATGCCTGCGCCCTGATACGTCTCCATCGTATCTACTTTTCCTAACGCTTTTGCTCTTGTTTTGGACTATAATTTGCATGATTTGAATGAAACTAACCCGGACTAACGTTGTTTTCAGCAGAACTACCATGGTGTTGTTTTTGTGTAGAAATAGAAGTTCCGGATTTGGACAAAACTTTTTGGAGAATTATTTTGCAATAAATAAAAAATACTGGAACCAAGACCCACTGGAGGGGGGGGGGCTAGCTACCCACAAGACACCAAGGTGCGCCATCCCCCTCTGGTGCGCCCTTATCGGTGGTGGGGCCCTCGGGGCTCCACTGACCCTAATCTCTACGCTATGAAATCCTATTTTTCCAGAAAAAATAGGAGAGGAAGTTTCATCGCGTTTTACGATACAGAGCCGCCGCCACCTCTTGTTCTTCATTGGGAGGCCAAATTTGGAGCCCGTTCGGGGCACCGGAGAGGGGTATCTTCGGTCTTCTTCATCACCAACGCTCACCAATTCCATGATGCTCCCCACCGGGAGTGAGTAATTCCTTTGTAGGCTCACTGGTCGGTGAGGAGTTGGATGGGATTTATCATGTAATCGAGTTAGTTTTGTTAGGGCTTGATCCCAAGTATCCACTATGTTCTGAGATTGATATTGCTATGACTTTGCTATGCTTAATGCTTGTCACTAGGGCCCGAGTGCCATGATTTCATATCTGAACTGTTTCTGTTTTCACCATTATATCTATGTTCTAGATGTTGGGAAACGTTGCATGGAAAACAAAACTTTTTCTACGCACATGCAATGATCTATCCATGGAGATGCATAGCAACAAGGGGGAGAGTGTGTCTACATACCCTCGTAGACCGTAAGCAAAAGTGTTTCTCAACGCGGTTGATGTAGTTGAACTTCTTCGCCCTTCAACCGATCAAGTACCGAACGCACAACACCTCCGTGTTCTGCACACGTTCAACTCGGTGACGTCCCTCGCCTTCTTGATCCAGCAAGATATCGAGGTAGTTGATGAGTTCTGTCAGCACGAAGGCGTGGTGATGGTGATGGTGAATTATCCTCGCAGGGCTTCGCCTAAGCACTATGAAGGTATGCCCGTTGGAGTAAACGGTGGAGGGGGGCGCCGCGCACGGCTAACAATTGTCTAGGGTGTGCTAGGCCCCCCCACACATATATAGGTGGGAGGGAGAGGGGAGAGGCTAGGAGGCGCCCCAAGTAGGACCGAATCCTACTTGGGTTCCTCCTTGGCTGGCGCCCCTTTTCTTATTTACCGGAGGGGGAAGGAAAGAGGAGGGAGGAGGGAAGGAAGGGGGAGGTCGAATCCCCCCTTTCCTTCTCCCTTCCCCTCTTTCCTTCTCCTCTGGCTCGGCCCATATGGGGGGCACACCAGCCCCTTGTGGCTGGTGCGTTTCCCATCTTGGCCCATAAGGCCCATATATTTTGCCAGGGGTGTCCGGAACCCCTTTCGGTGACCCGATATGTACCCGGTACCCTCCAGAACACTTCCGGAGACCGAATACTATCGTCCTATATATCAATCTTTACCTCTCGGCCTTTTCGAGACTCCTAGTCATGTCCGTGATCTCATCCGAGACTCCGAACAACATTCGGTCAACAAATCACATAACTCATGTAATACAATATCGTCATCGACCGTTAAGCGTGCGGACCCTACGGGTTCAAGAACTATGTAGACATGACTGAGACACCTCTCCCATCAATAACCAATAACGGAACCTAGATGCCCATATTGGCTCCTACATATTCTATGAAGATCTTTATCGGTCGAACCGTTATGACAACATACGTAATTCCCTTTGTCCATCGATATGTTACTTGCCCGAGATTCGATCATCGGTATCTTCATACCTAGTTCAATCTCATTATCGGCAAGTCTCTTTACTCGTTCTGTAATACATCAACTCGTGACTAACTCCTTAGTCGTTTGCTTACAAGCTTATGATGTGTATCACCGAGAGGGCCTAGAGATACCTCTCCGATACTCGGAGTGACAAATCCTAATTTCGATCTATGCCAACTCAAAAAACACCTTCAGAGATACCTATGGAGCATCTTTATAATCACCCAGTTACGTTGTGAGGTTTGATAGAACACAAGGCATTCCTCCGGTATCCGGGAGTTGCATAATTTCATATTCGAAGGAATATGTATTTGATATGAAGAAAGCAATAGCAATAATTCTGAACGATCATTATGCTAAGCTAATGGATGGGTCTTGTCCATCACATCATTATCCTAATGACGTGATCTCGTTATCAAATGACAATTCATGTCAATGGTTAGGAAACCTTAACCACCTTTGATCAACGAGCTAGTCAAGTAGAGGCTCACAAGGGACATGGTGTTTGTTTATGTACTCACACATGTATTTAAGTTTCCGATCAATACAATTCTAGCATGAATAATAAACCTTTATCACGAATAAGGAAATATAAAATAACAACTTTATTATTGCCTCTAGGGCATATTTCCTCCAGTCTCCATTTGCACTAGAGTCAATAATCTAGTTCACATCACCATGTGATTTAACACCCATAGTTCACATCGCCATGTGACCAACACCCAAAGAGTTTACTAGAGTGAATAATCTAGTTCACATCGACATGTGATTAACACCCAAAGAGTACTAAGGTGTGATCATGTTTTGCTTGTGAGAGAGGTTTAGTCAACGGGTCTGTGACATTCAGATCCGTATGTATTTTGCAAATTTATATGTCTACAATGCTCTACATGGAGCTACTCTAGCTAATTGCTCTAACTCTCAATATGTATCTAGATCGAGACTCAGAGTAATCTAGATCGGTGTCAAAGCTTGCATCGACGTAATTCTTTACGACGAACTCTTTACCCACCTCCATAACCGAGAAACATTTCCTTAGTCCTCTTTAGGTACCTAAGGATAATTTTGAGCGCTGTCCAGTGATCTACTCCTGGATCACTATTGTACCCCCTTACCAAACTCATGGCAAGGCACACAATAGGTCTGGTACATAGCATGGCATATTTTATAGAACCTACGGCTGAGGCATAGGGAATGATTTTCATTCTCCCTCTATCTTCTACCGTGGTCGGGCTTTGAGTCTTACTCAACTTCACACCTTGCAACACATGCAAGAACCCTTTCTTTGACTAATCCATTTTGAACTTCTTCAAAATCTTGTCAAGGTATGTGCTTTGTGAAAGTCCTATTAAGCGTCTCGATCTATCCCTATAGATCTTGATGCCTAATATATAAGTAGCTTCACCGAGGTCTTTCATTGAAAAATTCTTATTCAAGTATCCTTTTATGCTATCTAGAAATTCTATATCATTTCCAATCGATAATATGTCATCCACATATAATATCAGAAATGCTATAGAGCTCCCACTCACTTTCTTGTAAATATAGGCTTCATCATAAGTCTGTATAAAACTATATGCTTTGATCACCTCATCAAAGCGTATATTCCAACTCCGAGATGCTTGCACCAGTCCATAGATGGATCGCTGGAGCTTGCACACTTTGTTAGCACCTTTAGGATCGACAAAACCTTCTAGTTGCATCATATACCACTCTTCTTTAAAAAATCCATTAAGGAATGTAGTTTTGACGTCCATTTGCCAGATTTCATAAAATGCGGCAAATGCTAACATGATTCAGACAGACTTAAGCATTGCTACGGGTGAGAAAGTCTCATCATAGTCAACCCCTTGAACTTGTCGAAAAACCTTTCACAACAAGTCGAACTTTGTAGACAGTAACACTACCATCAACATCCATCTTCTTCTTGAAGATCCATTTATTTTCTATGGCTTGCCGGTCATCGCACAAGTCCACCAAAGTCCATACTTTGTTCCCATACATGGATCCTATCTCAGATTTCATGGCCTCAAACCATTTATCGGAATCTGGGCTCATCATAGCATCTTCATAGTTCATAAGTTTGCTGTTGTCCAACAACATGACTTCTAGGACATGATTGCCATACTACTCTGGTGCGGATCGTGCTCTGGTCGACCTACAAGGTTTAGTAGCAACTTGATCCGAAGTTTCATGATCATCATTAGCTTCCTCTGTAGTTGGTGTAGGCATCACGTGAACGGATTTCTATGATGTGCTACTTTCCAAATTGAGAGAAGGTACAATTACCTCAACAAGTTGTACTTTCCTCCCACTCACTTCTTTCAAGAGAAACTCCTTCTCTAGAAATGTTCCATTCTTGGCAACAAAGATCTTGCCTTCGGACCTGTGGTAGAAGGTGTACCCAATTGTTTCCTTAGGGTATCCTATGAAGACACACTTCTCTGATTTGGGTTCGAGCTTATCAGGCTGAAGCCTTTTCAACATAAGTGTTGCAGCCCCAAACTTTAAGAAACAACAACTTATGTTTCTTGCCAAACCATAGTTCATACGGTGTCGTCTCAACAGATTTAGATGGTGCCCTATTTAACATGAATGCGGCTGTCTCTAATGCATAACCCCAAAATAATAGTGGTAAATTGGTAAGAGACATCATAGAACACACCATATCCAATAAAGTACGGTTACAATGTTCGGATACACCATTACGCTGTAGTGTTCCAGGTGGCGTGAGTTGTGAAACAATTCAACATTTTTTTAAATGAAGGCCAAACTCGTAACTCAAATATTTGCCTCCGCGATCAGATCGTAGAAACTTTATTATCTTGTTACGATGATTCTCCACTTCACTTTGAAATTCTTTGAAATTTTCAAATGTTTCAGACTTGTATTTCATCAAGTAGATATACCCATATCTGCTCAAATCATCTGTGAAGGTCAGAAAATGACGATACCCGCCGCGTGCTTCAACACTCATTGGACCGCATACATCGGTATGTATTATTTCCAATAAGTCATTGGCTCGCTCCATTTTTCCGGAGAATGGAGTTTTAGTAATCTTGCCCATGAGGCATGGTTCACAAGTATCAAATGATTCATAATCAAGTGATTCCAAAAGTCCATCTGCATGGAGTTTCTTCATGCGCTTTACACCAATATGACCTAAACGGCAGCGCCACAAGTATGTTGCACTATCATTATCAACTTTGCATCTTTTGGCATCAATATTATGAATATGTGTATCACTACATTCGAGGTTCAATAAACCATTTACATTGGATGTATGACCATAGAAGGTTTTATTCATGTAAACACAACAACAATTATTCTCTTACTTAAATGAATAACCGTATTGCAATAAACATGATCCAAGCATATTCATGCTCAACGCAAACACCAAATAACATTTATTTAGGTTCAACACTAATCCAAAAGGTAGAGGGAGTGTGCGATGGTGATCTTATCAACCTTGGAATTACTTCCAACACACATCGTCACCTCGCCCTTAACTAGTCTCTGTTCATTCTACAACTCCTGTTTCGAGTTACTAATCTTAGCAACTAAACTAGTATCAAATACGCAGGGGCTACTACGAACACTAGTAAGGTACACATCAATAATATGTATATCAAATATACCTATGTTCACTTTGCCATCCTTCTTATCCTCCAAATGTTTGGGGCAGTTCCACTTCCAGTGACAATTTCCTTCAAAGTAGAAGCACTCAGTTTCAGGCTTGAGTCCAGCTTTGGGCTTCTTAACAGGAGTGGCAACTTGCTTGCCATTCTTCTTAAAGTTCCCTTTCTTTCCCTTGCCCCTTTTCTTGAAACTAGTGGTCTTGTTAACCATCAACACTTGATGCTCTTTCTTGATTTCAACCTTCCCCGATTTCAGAATCGCGAAGAGCTTGGGAATCGTTTTTGTCATCCCTTGCATATTATAGTTCATCACGAAGTTCTAGTAGCTTGGTGATAGTGACTAGAGAACTTTGTCAATCACTATCTTATCTGGAAGATTAACTCCTAGTTGATTCAAGCGATTGTAGTACCCAGACATTCTGAGTATATGCTCACTGGCTGAGCTATTCTCCTCCATCTGGTAGGAAATGTACTTGTCAGAGGTCTCATACCTCTTGACACGGGCATGAGTCTGAAATACCAATTTTAGATCTTGGAACATCTCATATGCTCCGTGGCGTTCAAAAAGTTTTTGAAGTCCCGGTTCTAAGCTGTAAAGCATGGCGCACTAAACTATCAATTAGTCATCACCAAGCTTGTCAAACGTTCATAACGTCTGCTTCTGCTCCTGCAATAGGTCTGTCACCTAGCAGTGCATCAAGGACATAATTCTTCTGTGCAGCAATGAGGATAATCCTCAGATCATAGACCTAGTCCGCATCATTGCTACTATCATCTTTCAACTTAGTTTTCTTTAGGGACATATCAAAAATATATAGGAGCTATATCACGAGCTATTGATCTACAACATAGATATGCAAAACTATCAAGACTAAGTTCATGATAAATTAAGTTCAATTAATCAAATTACTTAAGAACTCCCACTTAAATAGACATCCCTCAAGTCATCTAAGTGATACGTGATCCAAATCAACTAACCCATGTCCGATCATCACGTGATATGGGGTAGTCATCAATGGTGAACATCTCTATGTTGATCATATCTACTATATGATTCACGTTCGACCTTTCGGTCTCCAGTATTCCGAGGCCATGCATGTCTGTACATGCTAGGCTCGTCAAGTTTAACCCAAGTATTCCGCATGTGCAAAACTGTCTTGCACCCGTTGTATGTGAACGTAGAGTCTATCACACCTGATCATCACGTGGTGTCTCAACATGATGAACTGTAGCAACGGTGCATACTCAGGGAGAACACTTTTACCATGAAATTTAGTGAAGGGGTTATCTTATAATGCTATCACCGTTCTAATTAAAATAAGATGCATAAAGGATAAACATCACATGCAATCAAAATATGTGACATGATATGGCCATCATCATCTTGTTCTTTTGATCTCCATCTCCAAAGCATCGTCATGATCTCCATCGTCACCGCTCGACACCTTGATCTCCATCATAGCGCCGTGGTCATCTCGCCAACTATTGCTTCTACAACTATCGCTAACACATAGTGATAAAGTAAAGCAATTACATGGCGTTTGCATTTCATACAATAAAGAGACAACCATAAGGCTCCTGCCGGTTGTCAGATATCTTACAAAACGTGATCATCTCATACAATAATGTTTATCACATCATGTCTTGACCATATCACATCACAACATGCCCTGCAAAAACAAGTTAGACGTCATCTACTTTGTTGTTGCAAGTTTTACGTGGCTGTTACGGGCTTCTAGCAAGAACCGTTCTTACCTACGCATATAACCACAGCTATGTTTCGTCAAGTTTTCTGTTTTAACCTTCTTCAAGGACCGGCCGCAGTGAAATTCAATTCAACTAAAGTAGGTGAAACAGACACCTGCCAGCCACCTTTATGCAAAACTAGTTGCATGTCTATCGGTGGAACCGGTTTCATGTGCGTGGACATGTAAGGTTGGTCCGGGCCGCTTCATCCCACAATACCGCCGAATCAAAATAAGATGTTGGTGGTAAGCAGTATTACTATCACCACCCACAACTCTTTGTGTTCTACTCACGCATATCATCTACGCATAGACCTGGCTCATGATGCCACTGTTGGGAATCATTGAATGGAAAACAAAAAAATTCTACGCACACACAATGATCTATCCATGGAGATGCATAGCAACGAGGGAGAAGTGTGTCTACGTACCCTCATAGACCATAAGCGGAAGTGTTTCACAACGCGGTTGATGTAGTCGAACTTCTTTGCGCTTCAACCGATCAAGTATCGAACGCACGACACCTTCGTGTTCTGCACACGTTCAGCTTGGTGATGTCCCTCGCCTTCTTGATCTAGCAAGACATCGAGGTAGTAGATGAGTTCCGTCAGGATGACGGCGTGGTGACGGTGATGGTGAAGTGATCCTCGCGGAGCTTCACCTAAGCACTACGAAAATATGACCGGGGGTGTAAACGGTGGAGGGGGGCGCCGCACACGGCTAGGCAATTGTTTGGGGGTGTGCTAGGCGCCCACCTACTCATACATATAGGTGGGAGGGAGAGGGGAGAGGCCAAGGGGCACCCCAAGTAGGTCCAAATCCTGCTTGGGCTCCTGCCCTTGGCCACACCCCCCCGCCATGTTTGTCGGAGGGGGAAGGAAAGAGGGGGGGGGGGAGGGAAGGAAGGGGGAATCCTATTCCACTCTTTCCTTTCCCTTCCCCTCTTTCCTTCTCCTCCTAGGCCGACCCATATGGGGGGTGCACCAGCCTCTTATGGCTGGTGCATTTCCCCTCTTGGCCCATATGGCCCATATCTTTTGCTAGGGGTGCCCGGAACCCCTTCCGATGACCCGATAAGTACCGGGTACCCCCCGAAACACTTCCGGTGTCCGAATACCATCGTCCTATATATATATAGTCCTATATATATCAATATTTACCTCTCGACCATTTCGAGACTCCTCGTCATGTCCGTTATCTCATCCGGGACATTGAACAACATTCGGTCGCCAAATCACATAACTCATATAATACAACATCGTCATCGAATGTTAAGTGTGCGGACCCTACGGGTACGAGAACTATGTAGACATGACCGAGACACCTCGCCGGTCAATAACCAATAGCGGAACTTGGATGCCCATATTGGCTCCTACATATTCTATGAATATCTTTATCGGTCAAACCGTTATGACAACATACGTAATTCCCTTTGTCCATCGGTATGTTACTTGCCTGAGATTCAATCGTCGGTATCTTCATACCTAGTTCAATCTCGTTACCGAGAAGTCTCTTTACTCGTTCTGTAATACATCACCTTGTGACTAACTCCTTAGTCATTTGCTTGCAAGCTTATGATGTGTATTACCGAGAGGGCCCAGAGATACCTCTCCAAAACTCGGAGTGACAAATCCTAATATCGATCTATGCCAACTGAACAAACACCTTCGGAGATACCTATAGAGCATCTTTATAATCACCCAGTTACATTGTGACATTTGATAGCACACAAGGCATTCCTCCAGTATCCGGGAGTTGCATAATCTCATAGTCGAAGGAATATGTATTTGACATGAAGAAAGCAATAGTAATAAAACTGAACGATCATTATGCTAAGCTAACGGATAGGTCTTGCCCATCACATCATTCTCCTAATGATGTGATCCCGTTATCAAATGACAACTCATGTCCATGGTTAGGAAACCTTAACCATCTTTGATCAATGAGCTAGTCTAGTAGAGGCTCACTAGGGACACAATGTTTGTTTATGTATTCATACATGTATTAAGGTTTCTGATCAATACAATTCTAGCATGAATAATAAACCTTTATCATGAATAAGGAAATATAAAATAACAACTTTATTATTGCCTATAGGGCATATTTCCTTCAACTAGAACCAATATTTTTCCCTCTAAGACGAGGGGAGGTAGGGAACTACCATCTAGCTCTGTACTTGATTCGCCTTCTGTTTTGAGTAAACTTGCAACACCACCACATGCTATTAATCCTGATATGTCACAAGTTATTGATGATGCTACTTCTGCTATGGATGATGGCTATGATGATGCTAGTACCATGCTTGATGATAATGTGCCACTAGGTGAATTTCTTGATGAACAAAGTTGCTAGAGCTAATGATATGTAGAATGCTGAAACCGATGAAATTACTAAACCTGATGAAGTCTTTGAAACTGAAAACTATGAAACTCCTATTAGACCTAGCTCTCCTAGATTTTAATTACCTAAGATACCTAAGGGTTATGTTATGGATGGATAGGTAGCTAGAGACTTCCTTGCTTGTAAGGATAGAGATGATCTTAAGAAATGACTAGTCAAGTTGAAAGAAAAATCCTTGAATGCTAGAATGAAATGTGATCCTAAGTTTGCTACTTAACCTATCTGTGTTACCGATAAGGATTATGAATTCTCTGTCGACCCAGAATTAATTAATTTGATTGAATCTGATCCTTCCATGGCTATGAAACTAAAACTATTGTGGCACATCTTACTAAACTAAATGATATAGCCACCCTATTTGCTCATGATGAGAAAATTCGCTACTACTATATTCTTAAGTTATTTTCGTTCTCATTAAAGGGTGGTGCTAAGATATCTACAATACTCTAGCTCCTGGTTGTGTGCGTAGTCCCCAGGATATGATTTATTCCTTCTCTGAAAAATATTTTCTTGCTCATAAGAAACAAGCTGCCTTATAGGAAATATTTAACTTTGTGCAAATTGAAGAAGAGAGTCCCCCACAAGCTTGGGGGAGGCTTCTCCAATTGCTTAATGCTTTGCGTGATCATCCTCTTAAGGAAAATTAAATACTTGATATCTTTTATAATGGATTAACTGATGCTTGTAGGGACTTCCTAGATAGTTGTGCTGATTGTGTTTTCAGGGGACGAACTGTTGAACAAGCCGAGGAATTATTGAATAACATATTGAAGAATTATGATGATTGGACACTTCTTGAACCACCTCCTAAACCCACTCCCAAGAACAGGGGTATTTTATTTCTCAATCCCGAAGATATGCAAGAGGCAAAGAAATGTATGAAGGGAAAAGGTATTAAAGCTGAAGATGTTAAGAATTTACCACCTACTGAAGAAATACATGGTCTTGACACACCACCACTGCCGGCGGTAGAGGTAAATTCTTTATTAAAGTTTGATGAAGGTGACATCCCTGATAATAAACATCCTAGTCAATGCCTATATGAATTTGATAATTATGTTATGAAGCAAGATCACTTCGATGCAAATGTTATGAAACAACTGAAACAAAATTCTGATATGATTGCTCACTTGAGTGACTTGTTATTTAGAATCACTAATGATGTTAGAGGTGTAGAAAAACATGCCTCTATGGTTCAAACTCATTTAGAACAAGTTGCTAAATCTCAAAGAGAACTACTTAGTGAAATGAACAATAATATGACTGATTATGCTATTAGAGTAGCAACTAGAGGAGGCAAAATGAGTCAGGAACCACTTTATCCCGAGGGACACCCTAAAATAATTGAACAAGACTCTCAAAGAGTCAATACTGATGCACCTAGTCCTTCTCAAAAGAAGAAGAAAAAGAAAAATGATAGGACTTTGCATACCTCTAGTGAACCTGAAATTGAAAAAAACCCTGAAGAAAACAATGATGTCTCCATCTTAGATGCTGAAAGTCAATCTGGTAGAACATACACCTAGTGATAATGAAAATGATAATGATAATGTTCATGAAGATACTCAACCAGACAATGATAAAGAACTAGATAATGATGTTGAGATAGAACCTGTTGTTGATCTTCATAACCCACAACCTAAAAATAAATGTTATGATAAGTGAGACTTTGTTGCTAGAAAACATGGTAAAGAAAGAGAACCTTGGGTTCAGAAACCCATGCCCTTTCCACCTAAACCATCTAAGAAAAAAGATGATGAAGAATTTGAACGCTTTGCTGAAATGCTTAGGCCAGTCTTTTTGCGCACTCGTTTGATCGATATTTTGAAGATGGCCCCTTATGCTAAATATATGAAAGAAATTGTCACTAATAAAATAAAAATACCTGAAGCTAAAATCTCCACCATGCTTGCTAATTATTATTTGAAGGATGGAGTACCTAAGAAACTTGGAGATCCGGGAGTACCAACTATACCATGCTCTATCAAAAGAAATTATGTTAAAACTCCTTTGTGTGTGATTTAGGAGCTGTGTTATTGTTATGCCTTTCTCTTTATATAAAAGACTTAATTTGAATAAACTCACACCTACTGAGATATGATTGTAAATGGATGATAAATCAACTGCCATACCTATCGGTATTTGTGATGATGTGTCTGTTGTTGTTGCAAATGTTACTATCTCAACAAACTTTGTTATACTTGAGATTCCCGAGGATGACAACATGTCGATTATCCTTGGTAGACCCTTTTTGAATACTACAGGGGCTGTTATTGATTGCAATAAAAGCAAATCCACTTTTCATATCAATGGTAATGAACATACAATGTACTTTCTGAGGAAACAATTTTAAGTTAATGGTATCAATGTTATTGAAAAGTCTCCCACAATTACTATTGGAAGTTTTCAACTTCCTTTACCCACTGCCAAAAACAAATATGACACACTTACTGTTGGGGATGTGCATATCCCCATTGAGGTAACTTAGTGCTTTATGAAAGTTCTCTGGGTTCATGTTAATCGAAAGTGATTGTTAATAGGACTTGATCAACCTTATTAATGGATTATTTTTGAGAGGCATGTGGTCGATGAACTCAGTAAGTACAACCTTTTGTCCCTACTTTTTGTTTTCTATTTTTCTTAGTTAAATAAAATAAAATGCCATGTTTATCCTATTTTCTAAATTTTCCGTGCAATGAAAAGTGGTCAAACATAAAAGTGCTTAGAATGACCTGAACATTTAATACAATTTTTCTTCTGATTATTTGATAATTTTTGACACAAATAACATCACGAGGGGGTGCCCCTAGTGCCCACAAGACACCAGGGCGTGCCAGCCACCCGAGGCGCTCCCTGGTGGGTGGTGGACACCACTTGGCCCCTCTCACTTATCCCTTTAGCCCATGTCATCTTTTACCTCCAAAAAATCACTCTTGCTCTCTCTCTCTCTCTCTCTCTCGTGTTCTTGCTCTCAAACTCGCGGATTTCGATCTCTTTGCTCGAAGCTCCATTTGCGAAACTGTTTTGGGGGATTGCTACTTGGTATGTGACTCCGCCATTTCTCCAATTAGTTTTGCTCTACTAGTTTATATTTTGAGTAATTAGCTACTCTTGGTGCTGCTGTAAATGGGCTTGCATGTTGAATTCTTAGAGTTCTAAGTAGTTTGAATGCTTAATATAGCCTCTAGACATCCTTATGAGTAGTTGCTATCAATCTTGTGAAGTTTTGTTGACAAAAAGTTTGTGACCCAATTTTTTTAGAAATTTGTACACGAATAAAATGTACCTATTTGGAAGGAGTTCTTAGAGGAAGAGGTCCTCGGAGGCATCATCGAGCGGTAGCTCGATACGACAGTCCTATGTTGAGCCAAGTGCAAGCTCGACGCGGGATGCCGACACCAAATCGTGCCTATGACCGTGTAACGAGTTCATGGTTGGTGCAGGTATTAAGGAAGAATTTGAGCAATATGTTCACAATGCCGAGCTTGCTCCCTTCATCGCAGATGAGTGCATCCAACATCCCAACCTTACAGAGACATTCACTAAGAAATTTAAATATCATCCTCGTGAGTCTAGAGTTTCATTTAGCCTTTATAATAATGCTTTTACCATGCCTCTAGAAGCCTGTTGTGTTGCATGTAAAATTCCATATTGGGGTTTACTAGACGAACGACCAAAATTTGAGTATGAGTCATTTCTGACTAGTCTCTGTTACGGTGAGGATAGAGGAGTGACACAAGGTAGAATAAAAAGTATCCGTTTTCCATCAATTCATTACTTTGCACTCTTTAATGGCAAATGCATCATGGGCAAGCATGATTGCAGCACACTGTGTGCCCGGGACTTGAGCCTCATACACACCGCTCTGACATGAATTAAATGTTATAATCCTGGAGCGATCGTTGCATGGAGGTTGCCATGCAACACTGATAGTGGTCATTTTATGGTGGGATTTATGCTTCTCGTTTAGCTAAGGAGCCGAGTGTGTCACCTTGGCCTAATGATCCCATTCTTACTACTTAGTACTTAGACTCTGAGGCCATGAAGCGCCATAAGTTCATTAAGGGCACAACCGCTAATTATACTTACAACTCGAGGTTCAATAAAAATCCCATTGTACCTGTTATTTTTCCTGTACCTGCTCTCTTTGATTATCACAGTAAAAGAAGATATTATGTTCTCGAGAGCGAGGCCCACGAGTACAAGGCGACAGTCGATGCTGCTCGACGGGATGAGGAGGCCGCACCATGGGCCTACATGAGCTATCACTCTGACTATTATCCAGGCCGCGAGTGGTGATTACCAAGCTAGGCCAAAAGCCTCAGTTTGGGGGAGTATGTATTTCCACCCACATTACATTCATGTTCACACATTTCATTCTAGTTGTCGGTGTTCATACTTTTTATTGTATTATCCATGCTAGATTTATTTTTTGCTTTTTTCTTGTGTGTTTGAAAAACTTTGAGAAAATCCAAAAATATTTCTTAATTATTTTTTCCTTTTCTTTCTTTCTAGTTTAATGTAGTTGCAGTACTAAAAGAGAACCCAAAAATGTTTTCTTCTTTTGTTTGTTGGGAGCTTTCCCGTGTAAATAATTTTTCTCGTTTTTGTTTTTCCTTATTTTGCTTCCTTCAAGAAAAAAAAAATCAAAAACTCCAAAAATATTTTAGTGTGTTTCTCTAAAATTATTTTCCTTTTCTTCTATTGAGTCGTACCAAGGAAAAGACAATGATGAAAATGTTGAGTGGCTCTCATATTCATTATTGTTGATCTAATAGAGAGCCCATGTTATTTTGTCCTTCCCTCTGAATAAAATGTTGCAAATTCCATCTTAGTCCATGACTCTTGCAATATTAGTATTTTCACATCGTTCGGTCGTCCAAGTGAAAGGCAATATTGACGATATTTGATGAAGTGACCGTGGCAGAGGAAAGCGGGTATGAACTCAACTTGTTTTTGTTTTTGTAAATATGTTTAATTCAATATCCATGATTCAACATATTATGTTTAAACATGTTTTCAATGACAATTAGCGATTATAGTTGCTCATGCCATGCTTAAGTAGCTAGGAGTGGATAATGATTTATCTTGGGTGTCAACATGCATTAAAATGACTGTGATGTAGTATGATGATATGGTATCCTCCTCTGAATGTTTCAAGTGGCTTGACTTGGCACATGTTCACGCATGTAATTGAATCAAAACCAACATAGCCTCCACAATATTTATGCTCATGGTGTTTATATCCTACTCATGCTAGTATTCAATGTTGATTATTCATAAAGCATATTCATGACCATTTTCTCTCTTTAGATGGTCACTCCTCAACCTATTTGCTAGCCTACACCTGTACTAAGCAGGAATAATGCTTGTGCATCAAAATCCTTAAACCAAAGTTATTCCAGATGAGTCCACTATATCTACCTATATGCAGTATTACCCTACCGTTCCAAGTTAATTTGCATGTGCCACCTCTAAAAAATTTCAAATGAACATATGTTTTGTGTGCCTAGACTGCTCATGGAGCGACAGGGGGTAGTCAGTATCTTCCATGCTAAGCGGGTTATTTTCATGATGAGTGTTTATTCACTCGTCCTTGCACAAGAGGGCCCGGTAGGGATGCCTAGTCGTGACATAAAAAATTGCAAATAATTAAACAAAACTCCCCTAGGACTGTTGTTGGTATGGACGACACCCGTGGATTCGGCTAGCCACGGCTTGTGTTTGTTGGATGAGGGGGAGTAAACCTTTACTTTTACTGCTTGGGAAACGCCGCTAATGTGTTTAGTGATAACCCACAAGTATAGGGGATCGTTTGCAGCCTTTTTCAATAAATAAGAGTGTCGAACCTAACGAGGAGCTAAAGGTAGAACAAATATTCCCTCAAGTTCTATCGACCACCGATACAACTCAACACATACTTGACATTTGCTTTACCTAAAACAAGTATGAACCTATTTTGCAAGAATAAAACTATGAGTACTTTGCGAGAATAAAACTACGAATAAATTGCAAGATAATAAAAGTAGACAACTTTTTTCAATAAGAAAGTCATTTGCCCCTAGGCAATCGATAACTAGACCAGTAATCATTCATGCAATTTTATATGAGGGAGAGGCATGAGCTAACATACTTTCTCTACTTGGATCATATGCACTTATGGTTGGAACTCTAGCAAGCATCCACAACTACCAAAGATCATTAAGGTCGTAAAACCCAACCATAGCATTAAGTATCAAGTCCTCTTTACTCCCATACGCAACAACCCACTTATCCACGTTCAGGCTCTGTCACTTCGGCAACCGACAATAAGCAAACCATGAACGTATTGTAGCACCCTACAGCGGGACCCCTCACGTTTGAGCGAGATGGAGGGCACCATAGGACAACACGGTAAATATACACTCAAACCAACCACGGTCATCAATTAACCCATAGGACAAAACAGATCTACTCAAACATCATGGGATAACCACATATCATTGGGAAATAATATATAGTGTTGAGCACCATGTTTAAGTAGAGATTACAACGGGGAGAAGAGGTGTTACACCACTGCATAGAGGGGGAGAGAGTTGGTGCTGATGGTATCAAGATTGTTGATGTAGATTGCCATCATGATCCTTGCCCCGGCAGCACTGGGAGAGAGGGGGAGAGAGCCCGCCCTCCTTCTTCTTCTTCTTCTTCTTCTTCTTCCTTGGCCTCTCACCTAGATGGGAGGAGAGTTCCCCCTCTGGTCCATGGCCTCCATGGCAGCGGAGGGGCAGGAGCCCCTCCGAGATTGGATCTCTCCCTCTGTTCTCTTCCGTTTCCTATTTTTGTTTTCTGGCCGAAAATCATTTCTTATATTCCCGAAGATCCGTAACTCCGATTGCTCTGAGACTTTAACACGATTTTTCTGGATATAAGCTTCATTGCACCCAAAGTAGATCCCCGACCAATGTTCGAGTAGGGCAAAACCCACCAGCACGCGCTTGGGCTGCCTGGTGCGCCCTGGTGTCTTGTGGTGGCTGTGACCCCCCTTTGCGTTGATTCCACCTCCCCAAAATCACATATATTTCAAAATAATTCTCCAGAAATTTTTATCGCGTTTGGAGTTTGTTTGATATGGATATTCTGCGAAGCAAAAAACATGCAAAAAATAGGAACTGGCACTGGATCAATAGGTTAGTCCAGTAAATCATATAAAATGTTGCCAAAACTATGTGAAAGTTATATAATATTGGCATGAAACAATAAAAAATTATAGATACGACGAAGACGTATCAACATCCCCAAGCTTAATTCATGCTCGTCCTCAAGTAGGTAAATGATAAAAAGATAATTTCTAATGTGGGATGCTGCCTAACATAATCTTGATCATATATCTAATCATGGCATGAATATTAAGACAAGAGTGATTCAAAGCAATAGTCTATAATTTGACATAAAGACATCAATACTCAAGCATCCCAAAAAACAATCACATCTTTCAAAATATCAATGCTAAAGAATGTTATCCCTACAAAATCATATAGTCTTGTCGTGCTCTATCTTCTTAACACAAAGTATTTATCATGAACTACCCCGATGTCAGCCAAGCAATTGGTTCGTACTTTTTAATGTGCTTAAGTTTTTTCAACCCTCGCGCAATACATGAGCGCGAGCCATGTATATGGCACTACGGGTGGAATAGAGTATGCTGATAGGGGTAAATATATAGAAAAAAGTAAGAAAGTCTCACATTGACACAGCTAACCAACGAGCTATGGAGATGCCCATCAATTGATATCAATGCGAGGAGTAGGGATTGCCATGCAACAAATGCACTAAGAGCTATAAGTGTATGAAATATCAACATGAAAACTAAGTGGGTGTGCATCTAATTCTATAATAAAAAATTCCCACTAGTATATGAAAGTGACAACATAGGGGACTGTCTATATGAAAAACATGGTGCTACTTTGAAGCACAAGTGTGGAATTAGCATGCCCCTTCTCTCTTTTTTTTCTTTTCTTTTTTCTTTCCTTTTTTCTTTTTTCTCTCTCTTTGTCCGGAGTCTGATCCTGACTTGTGGGGGAATCATAGTCTCCATCACCCTTTCCTCACTGGGGCAATGCTATAATAATGAATAATGACGACCATCACACTTCTATTTACTTACAACTCAAAAGAAATAAAAATTACAACTCAATACCTAGAACAAAGTATGACTCTATATGAATGCCTCTGGCAGTGTACCAGGATGTGCAATGATCTAGCATAACAACGATATCAAAAAACAGACAAGCCATGGAAATATCATGCTAGCTATCTTATGATCATGCAAAGCAATATGACAATGAATTCTCAAGTCATCAAAATGGAAGCGATGGAAGTTGCATGGCAATATATCTCGGAATGGCTATGGAAAGGCCATAATAGGTAGATATGGTGGCTGGAAGATATAATAAGGCTTATGTGTGATAGAGCGTATCATATCCTGGGGTTTGGATGCACCGACGAAGTTTGCGCTGACTCTCGAGGTGAGAAAGGGCAATGCACAGTGCCGCAAAGGCTAGCAAATTACGGAAAGGTAAGAGTGCATATAATCCATGGAACCACATTACTCATAAAGAGCTCATATACTTGTTGCAAAACTTTATTAGCCCTCGAAGCAAAGTACTACTATGCATGCACCTAGGGGGGAGGTTGGTAGGAGTTAACCATCACGCGCCCCCGACCTCCACACAAAGGAAGACAATCAATAATAAATCATGCTCCAATTTCATAGCATAACAAGAGACTTTACGTGCATGCTTTGGGAATCACAAACCTTAACACCAGTATCTTACTAAACATGATCATCGACTAGTACCTCCCACATATTACATCTCTATATCGCAAAACTATTGCAAGGAATCAAACATATCATATTCAGTGATCCACAAGTTTATGTAGGATTTTATGACTAACCATGCAAACGACCAATTCCTCTTGACTCTCTAAATAGATATAAGTGAAGCAAAAGAGTTAAATTCTTTTTTACAAAAGGTCATGATCTAATAAATATAAGTGAAGCAAAAGAGCATTCTACAAATAACAGTTTTCTATGTGAAGAGAAATAGGAAATCCAAACTTCAAATGATATAAGTGAAGCACATGAAGCATTCTATAAAGCCATACTCAAAAGATATAAGTGAAGTGCAATGAGCATTCTATAAATAAACCATGGCCTATCTCATACCATCATGGTGCATAAAAGAAAAATGAAAATTAAACACAAAAGACGCTCCAAGAATTACACATATCACATGAGCGAAACAAAAACTAAAACATACTGATACTTGTTGAAGAAAGATGGGATGCCTTCCGGGGCATCCCCAAGCTTAGACGCTTGAGTCTCCTTGGATATTTAGTTGGTGTACCTTGGGGATCCCCAAGTTTTAACTCTCGCCTCTCCTCCTTCTCTTCATATCGAGACCTCCTTGATCTTTGAACACTCCATCCACACAAAACTTAATAGAAAACTGGTGAGATCCGTTAGTATAATAATGCAAATCACTACTTTAAGTACTGTTGCATACCAATTCCTTTTTTGCATTTTAGCCACTGTATTATAACTTCTTCATGGCTTATACCACCGATAGAATCGATAGTTTCATCAAAACAATGCATCAAAAACAGAATCTGTCTTAAACAGGACAACGTGTAGCAATCTGAACATCTAACATACTTCTGTAAATCCATTTTTTTTGAAAAATTAGGACAAAGTAAATAATTTGCATAGTAATACCGTGTAAAAATTTCAGAAAATTTTGACGTTCCAGTAAAAAAATATGAAAATTCACGCACTACAGCCAAAGTTTCTGTTTTTACACTGCACTAACAACAAGCAATCTAATCATCCGAAAGCCAAACCTTGGCACATTATTTTTATAATACAATGGATTTGTACAAGGGGATAATTATTTTTGTTGAAAATTTTCTATACTTGAGATTCACAAAGTTACCATGGGCATGAACAAAGTTCAAGGCTAGCCCCCACTTTCACGGTGCTCGTCTTTCTCACTTTCACATTTCTTTTTGTGAAGTTTTAGGTTTCCCTATATATTTTTTGTTTTTAAACTTTATAAAAGCACTCAATAGAATAACATGACTCGCTAAAACTTCCGGGTTGTCTCCTTGGCAGCGCTTTCTTTAAAGCCATTAAGCTAGGCATAAAGTGCTCAAGTAATGGATCCACTCGAATCCCAAGGTATATCAAAGCCAATTTTAATTAACAATGATTTGGAATTTAGTAGTGAGCATAAAGCGACATATATCATGTAATTTCGAAGTATAACTCTCTTCCTATGCATCAACATGTCATACAAGAACAATTCATGCACATCAAGTAAAGGCCAATACATAGCATAAGCAGTTTCTTGCAATTTTATCGTGTTGGAAACATAGAGAGGCGGAGATGTAGTTCCTCTCTCATAATAATTGCAAGTAGGATCAGCAAGCACATGCATATTATACTCATCAAAATCATCATGTGCAAGCGTAAAAGGCAACCCATTAATGTAATCCTTAATAAGTGCAAACTTCTCTGATATAGTGTAGTTTGGAGAATCAAAAGGATAATAGGACTATCATGTGTGGGTGCAATAGAAACAATTTCATTCTTAACATAAGGAACTATAGAAAGTTCATCTCCATAAGCATAATTCATATTGGCCTCATGGCTACAAGCATGGCAAACATCAATTTCATCAAAAAGGGATATTTCAAATGAATTAACGGGATCATAGCAATTATCATAGCATTCATCCTTTGGTAAGAACGAAGGGTCATTAAGCAATGTATGAGTTGATGAGTTACTCTCATTAGAAGGTGGGCACGGGTAGCTAATCCGCTCTTCCTCCTTTTGTTCTTCACTCTCCTCATCATCTTTTTCATCCAATGAGCTCATAGTTTCATCAGTTCCTTCTTACATAGACTCCTACAAAATATTAGTCTCTTCTTGGACAGCGGAGACTTTCTCAAGAAATACATCAATATCGGAATTGTATTTATAATTATGATAGCAATATTTAAGGATAGCAAATTTTTTAGGTCTATAAATTGAATCATCAAAATCTTCATACTTTTAAAACAAAGATTCAATTTCATAAGCACCCTTAAAAGCAACAAATTCTTCTATTCATTCCACATCATAGTAATCATATCTACCATTAGCATAAGAAGATAAGGTTTCATTATCATTAAATTCACATGAAAATGGAAGGTGTGGAGCCTTCATCCTAGAGCAACAAGTATAATGATATCTCGAGCATAAATCCTGAGCATACCAATGCAACATATGAATTAGATCCCATAAAAGTTTCCCTTTTTGGGTCAAGCGATCTACCATTAGCATAAGAAGCTAAGGTTTCATTATCATTAAATTCACATGAAAATGGAAGGTGTGGAGCCTTCATCCTAGAGCAACAAGTATAATGATATCTCGAGCATAAATCCCGAGCATACCAATGCAACATATGAATTTGATCCCATAAAAGTTTCCCTTTTTGTGTCAAGCGATAATCCCTAAAGTATTCATGTTGGTCCAACATGTCTCCCATTATCATGTTGAATGGGGTTTTCTCAGGATTATCAAAGTAGTGTTTAATATTTTTCACATAACGAGCATCGAGGGTTTTAGGAGGTTCCCATCTCCATGTGTAGCCAGTACAACTAATATTTTTGGTATTTCATGTTCCATATCCATAACTAGAGATAGAGAACAACTTAGAACAGACAATAAAAACTAGTTAGTGATAAAGCAAACAAGCACACACGAGAATATTCACCCCACGCTATTGGTCCCCGGCAACGACGCTAGAAAAAGGTCTTGATAACCCACAACTATAGGGGATTATTTGTAGCCTTTTTTGATAAATAAGAGTGTCGAACCCAACGAGGAGCTAAAGGTAGAACAAATATTCCCTCAAGTTCTATCGACCACCAATACAACTCTACACACACTTGACATTTGCTTTACCTAAAATAAGTATGAAACTATTTTGCAAGAATAAAACTACAAGTACTTTGCGAGAATAAAACTACAAATAAATTGCAAGATAAAAAATTAGATAGCTTTTGTCAACGCGAAAGTCATTTGTTCCTAGGCAATTGATAACTAGACCGGTAACCATTCATGCAATTTTATATGAGGGAGAGGCATCAGCTAACATACTTTCTCTACTTGGATCATATGCACTTATGGTTAGAACTCTAACAAGCATCCATAGCTACCAAAGATCATTAAGGTCGTAAAACCCAACCATAGCATTAAGTACCAAGTCCTCTTTACTCCCATACGCAACAACCCACTTATCTGTGTTCAGGCTTCTGTCACTCCAGGAACCGACAATAAGCAAACCATGAACGTATTGCAACACCCTACAATGGGGACCCCTCACGTTTGCGTGAGATGGAGGGCACCGTAGGACAGCACCATAATAAAATATACACTCAAACCAACCACGATCATCGATTAACCCATAGGACAAAACAGATCTACTCAAACATCATAGGATAACCACATATCATTGGGAAATAATATATAGTATTGAGCACCATGTTTAAGTAGAGATTACAATAGGGAGAAGAGGTGTTACACCGCTTTATAGGGGGGGAGAGAGTTGGTGTTGACAGTAGCAAGATTGTTGATGTAGATCACCGTCACGATCCTTGCCCCGATGGCACTCCGACACCACCGAGAGAGAGGGGGAGAGAGCCCCCCTCCTTCTTCTTCTTCCTTTCCCCCCTAGATGGGAGCATAGTTCCCCCTCTGGTCCATGTCCTCCATGGCGGGAGCCCCTCCAAAATTGGATCTCTCCCTCTATTCTCTTCTGTTCCGCGTTTTTGTTTTCTGGCCAAAAACCATTTCTTATATTCTCGGAGATCCGTAACTCCGATTGCATTGAGATTTTAACACGATTTTTTTACGAATATAAGCTTCCTTGCACCCGAAGTAGAGCTCCAACTGACGTTCGAGGAGGGCACAAGCCACCACCATGCGCTTGGGCTGCCTGGCGCGCCCAGGTGTCTTGTGGTGTTTGTGGGCCCCCGTTTGCGTTGATTCCACCTCCCAAAAATCACATATATTCCAAAATAATTCTCCGTAAATTTTGATCGTATTTGGACTTCGTTTGATATGGATATTCTGTGAAGCAAAAAACATGCAAAAAACAGGAACATATAAAATGTTGCCAAAAGTATGTGAAAGTTGTACAATATTGGCATGAAACAATCAAAAGTTATAGATATGATAGAGACATATCATTTAACAGGGAAGATATTGATAACTCTTGGTCGTGACGTTGACAGGAAGGGTGCACCTCCGAAAATTATATTTATCTCTGATTTAAACCTTTGTGCTCTGGCACCTCTGCAAATCACGACTTCCCTCTATGAATGGACTATCTAAGGAAAATCAGGAGTTCATTGTCTAAGAGGTGCGCAAACTACACGAAGCTGGGGTCATACGAGAGGTGCGACATCCAGAGTGGCTCGCCAACCCGGTCATTGTCCTGAAGAAGGGCGGCCAGGAGCACATGTGTGCCGACTTCATGAGCCTCAACAAGGCTTTCCCTCAGTATCCTTTTCCCGTCCCGCATATCGACCAAATCATGGACTCTACCGCAGAGTGTGATCTGCTATGTTTCCTGGATGCATTCTCGGGCTATCATCAGATCAAGATGGCAGCAGAAGATCTTGACAAGACGGCCTTCATCTCCCCATGCGGCGTGTACTGCTACACTTGCATGCCCTTCGGGCTGAGAAGCGTTGGCACCACCTTCCAGCGGCTCATGCACATCGCGTTGGGGCCACAACTGGGGAGAAACACAGAGGCATACATCGACAACATCGTGGTCAAGTCGCGCAAGGTGACGACCTTAATCGAGGACCTGGAGGAAACATTTGCCAACCTACGCAAGGTAAACCTAAGGCTCAACCCCGAGAAGTGCGTTTTCGGGGTGTCATCCGGCAAGCTGCTTGATTTTCTTGTCTCACATCAAGGAATAAAAGCCAACCCAGAGAAGGTCAAGGCTATCGAGAAGATGCACCCGCCTTAGACCCTCAAGGAAATATAAAAGCTGGCATGATGTGTGACCTCTTTGGGGCACTTCATTTCCAAGCTGGGTGAGCATGCGCTGCCGTTCTTCAAGCTGATGAAGAGAAAGGGCCCCTTCTAGTGGACCCTTGAGGCAAAGGCAACCTTTGAAGACCTCAAGAAATACCTCACGAGCCCGCCGGCCATGGTGGCGGCCCGCCCCCACGAGTCCCTGGTGCATTACTTGGCGGCCACCCCACACTCGGCCAGCACGACACTCGTGGCGATCCAGGAGGAATGCGTCGCCACCCAAGGGAATCCCGAGGGCCTATGCAGGGTAGTAAAACCCCCGAGCCCTCATCACCTCAGGACAGCGCCCCTGGGGACTCCGCCCCCATCGCTCGACTAGGCCCTTGGGCCCCATGCCTCCTATGCGGAGCAGATCACCGACGGCGCCCCGTGCCTCCTCGAGCATCCGGTCTACTTCGTCAGCATGGGGTTTGATAACCCACAAGTATATGTGATCAGTTGTAGCCTCTTCCGATAAGTAAGAGTGTCAAATCCAACGATGAGCTAAAGATAGAACAAATATTCCCTCAAGTTCTATCGACCATCGATACAACTCTACGCACACTTGACGTTTTCTTTACCTAGAACAAGTATGAAACTATTATGCAAGAATAAAACTATGAGTACTTTACGAGAATAAAACTATGAATAAATTTCAAGATAAAAAGTTAGGTAGCTTTTGTTAACAAGAAAGTCATTTGTCCCTAGGCAATCGATAACTAGACTGGTTGTCAGATTTCGGGTTCCGACAAAACCCTTGAGGTTCGAACACTGGGGTGCGCACAAAGATCTCTCCCCCTCTCTAGCTCGCACACTCCACAATCTCACGGCCTAGCTCGATGAACCCAAAGAACACGAGACACAAGATTTATACTGGTTTGAGCCACCATTGTGGTGTAATACCCTACTCCAGTGTGGTGTGGTGGATTGCCTCTTGGGCTGAGGATGAACAGTTACAAGGGAAGAACAACCTCCTCAGGAGAGGTGTTCTAGTGCTCGGTGAGGTCGTGTGGTTGGGGATGATCTGGATGAGCTTATCATCTTCTCGATGAGCCGATCCGTTCTCCGTTCCTCTCGGTGGTGGCTAGTCCTATATATAGAGGCCCTGGTCCTCTTCCCAAATATTGAGCGGGAAGGGATCCCAGGTAACGCCCCGAGACCGATGTGCCAGGTGTCCTCCAGTTATTCGCTGTTGTTGCCTTGTCATTGCTTGCGTGTCATGCATTGCATATCATGTCATCATGTGCATTTCATTTGCATACATATTCGTCTCATGCATCCGAGCATTTTCCCCGTTGTCCGTTTTGCATTCCGGCGCTCCGTTCTCCTCCGGTGGTCATTTCTACCTTTCTTTCATGTGTGGGGATTAAACACTTCCGGATTGGACCGAGACTTGCCAAGCGGCCTTGGTTTACTACCGGTAGACCGTCTGTCAAGTTTCGTACCATTTGGACTTCGTTTGATACTCCAACGGTTAACCGAGGGACCGAAAAGGCCTCGTGTGTGTTGCATCCCAACACCCTTCCAAAGTGGCCCAAAACCCACCTAAACCTCCTCCATCATCTCGGTCGTTCGATCACGATCACGTGACCGAAAACCGCACCTCATTTGGACTCTCCTAGCTCCCTCTACCTCTATAAATAGATCCCTCCATTTCATTTTCGGGTCTTTTCCCCCGAAACCCTAGATCTCTCCTCACCGCGCCGCCGGACGAAAATCAGCTGGCCGGACATGTCCGCCCCGCTCCGCCCGGCCAACCACCGCCCGCCACATGTCACGCCGACGCTCCTCCACCGCCGTGGCCCGCGAGGCCCACGGCCGGCCCGCCCGCGCGCGCGCCTGGCCCGAACCGCGCCCCGCCTGCCGTCCGACCCCGCCGCCACGACGCACCTCACCGGCCGAGCTCCGCCGCCAAGTCCGCGCCCACCGGCCGCTGCCTTCGTCACCGGCGCGCCACCGCGACCCCCGCCGTCCTTGTCCAGCGCCGCCCTCCGGCGCTCGTGCTGCACCGCCCCGCCGCCCGGTGCTCGCCGCCCCGCCGTCTCCTCTCGCCGGCGTTGCCCGGATCCGGCCCGATCTGCTCGCCGGCGACCGGATCCGCCCTCCCCGGCCTCCGTCTGACCACTTCCCCGGCGAGCTCCCGTCGATTCCGGTCAGATCCGTCGCCACCTCGTAAACCGTGCCAGGTCAACCCTAGACTCGAGTGTGAGATTTCGCGTAAGTCCCCGAAATTCCTAGATTCACATGCCCATCTTCATTGCATCATAACTCCGCATCCGTAGCTCCGTTTTGGGCATATAGCATATCAAAATGTTCATCTCAGAGAGCACATCATTTCATCTCATTGCATCATTTTCATTTGAGTTCATCTTGATACCCGAAATGTTGTTAGAAGAGTGCTACTTGAGTTAATTGTCAGATCTGCTGCTCCATTTAGATATTTGTCATTTTTGCCATGATTAATGTGTGCATGATATGCCCATGAGCTCTACATATGTTTTGTTAAGGGTTTTGCCATCTTTCCAGAGGTGCAACCCATGTATTTTTTGTGATGTGTGTGGTGACTAGCACAAGCTTGCAAAGTGAGGCACTTGGTAATGCTGATTCCAGGGACTTAGTATTTTCACTAAGTCTTTGACCTGTTTATCTCATTTGGCCATATGTTCATGTTGTTTCCTAGTGATCCGTGCCTCTTTTGAGGATGATCAGTAAGGATGTTTTGTTAATCTTGTAGTGCTCTAATCATCCATGTCTTTGTTTGCAATTATGGAGCACCCTAGCTTGAGTCAATCGAGCTCTACTTTTGCTACTTCGTGAATCTGGGCAGATTGTCTACTTGTTAGCAATTTTGCCGAGGATGTTGTAGTTGATCCGTGCATGCTATGTTATTGTTCTTGCCATGTCTAGCTTGAATTTTGTGTATTCTTGATGGGTGTATGCTTAGTTTGTCATGACTTGCTCTCTGGTGAGTGCATCGAGCTAGTAAACATGCCTACTTGTTATCTGTTTCAGCATGCTCCAGTTTTCACTAAGTCTGAGAACTGATTATGTTTTTGCCATGTTCACATGCTTGCAATTGTATTTTCTGATCCCTTTTGGCTCAAGGTCACTAAGGGACTTTTGTTAATCTCTTTGAGTAGCTCCATGCCATGCTTTACTTTGCCATGTTCAGGTCCTGTAGCATATAGTTTTCATGCTCCGAAGAGTGCTATCTGATCTGAAATTCCAGGCTTGTGTTAATTTCACTAAGTCTGAAATCTGTTTACCATATGCATTTTTGCCATGCTTGTTTGAACGTGCTAATGGATGAATTGGCTGTAGCTCAGTGCTAGACTTTTGTTAAGCATCATGAATGGATCCCTGCCATGTATTTTGTTGCCATGTTTGAGTGCCGTAGCATGTTCATCTTGTTGCATTTAGATGGCTACTTGCTGTATATCGCAGATCGGTGCCATATTTGAATTGCTTGCCATTTCCAAACCGTAACTCCGATTCCGGCGTTCTTTATATCGTTTTCAAGCGATTTCATCTCACCTTTCCAGTGGCACACTTGGGTTTCCATGTTGAGTCCAGGTTCTATCATTCCTTGTCAAATCATACATATGCATCGCATACCGCATCCCGCATATCA
Organism: Triticum aestivum; assembly: GCF_018294505.1. Lineage (NCBI taxonomy): Eukaryota > Viridiplantae > Streptophyta > Magnoliopsida > Poales > Poaceae > Triticum > Triticum aestivum. The sequence continues at coordinate 455,357,824 of NC_057800.1, forward strand.
TACCATGTTCATGTGTTGGTTGTTTACTATGTTGTGTGCTTCTTTTCCGGTGTTTGCTTCTTCGGGGTGGTTCCAATAATGTCGCGTTTGTGAGGACCCGTTCGTCTATGTCCGTTTGTCTTCTTCATGGATTCGTTCTTCTTCCTTGCGGGATTTCAGGCAAGATGACCATACCCTCGAAATCACTTCTATCTTTGCTTGCTTAGTTGCTCGCTCTTTTGCTATGCCTATGCTGTGATACCTACCACTTGCTTATCATGCCTCCCATATTGTTGAACCAAGCCTCTAACCCACCTTGTCCTAGCAAATCGTTGATTGGCTACGTTACCGCTTTGCTCAGCCCCTCTTATAGCGTTGTTAGTTGCAGGTGAAGATTGAAGTTTTGTTCCTTGTTGGAACATGGAGATGTTGTTCCTGGTTGGAACATGTTTACTTGTTGGGATATCACAATATATCTTATTTTAATTAATGCATCTATATACTTGGTAAAGGGTGGAAGGCTCGGCCTTATGCCTGGTGTTTTGTTCCACTCTTGCCGCCCTAGTTTCCGTCATATCGGTGTTATGTTCCCGAATTTTGCGTTCCTTACGCGGTTGGGTTATAATGGGAACCCCTTGACAGTTCGCTTTGAATAAAACTCTTCCAGCAATGCCCAACATTGGTTTTACCATTCGCCGCCTAGCCTTTTATTTTCCCTTGGGGGTCGCGCGCCCAAGGGTCATCATTATTTTAAACCCCTGGGCCAGTGCTCCTCTGAGTGTTGGTCCAACTTGTCAGCCGCCGGTGGCCACCAGGGGCAACTCTGGGCTGGCCTACCGGAAGTTTAGACAATCCGGTGTGCCCTGAGAAAGAGATATGTGCAACTCCTATCGGGATTTGTCGGCACATTCGGGCGGTGTTGCTGGTTTAGTTTTACCATTGTCGAGGATGTCTTGTAGTACCGGGATACCGAGTCTGATCGGAATGTCTCGGGAGGAGGTCTATTCCTTCGTTGACCGTGAGAGCTTGTGATGGGCTAAGTTGGGACACCCCTGCAGGGATTTGAACTTTCGAAAGCCGTGCCTGCGGTTATGGGCAGATGGGAATTTGTTAATGTCCGGTTGTAGAAAACCTGAAGTTGACCTTAATTAAAATGAATCAACCGCGTGTGTAACCGTGATGGTCTCTTTCCGGCGGAATCCGGGAAGTGAACACGGTGTTGGCGTTATGCTTGACGTAGGTTGTTCTAGGATCACTTCTTGATCATAGTTTATCGACCGTGCTTTTGCCTTCTCTTCTCGCTCTCATTTGCGAATAGGTTAGCCACCATACTTGCTAGTCGCTTGCTGCAGCTCCACCTCATACCTTTACCTTACCCATAAGCTTAAATAGTCTTGATCGCGAGGGTGCGAGATTGCTGAGTCCCCGTGACTCACAGATACTTCCAAAACCAGCTTGCAGGTGATGATGAGTCCGTGCAGATGACGCAACCAAGCTCAGGGAGGATGAAGATCTTGTCCTTTGTGTTGTTTCGTTCTAGTTGATGAGTAGTGGAGCCCAGTTGGGGTCGATCGGAGACCTTGTCGCATTTGGGGTTCTTCTTTTATTTTGGTTCCGTAGTCGGACCTTGATTGTATTTGGATGTTGTAATGCTTTATTCATGTAATTGTGTGAAGTGGCGATTGTAAGCCAACTATGTCTCTTTCCCTTATGTATTACATGGGTTGTGTGAAGATTACCTCACTTGCGACATTGCTTTCAATGCGGTTATACCTCTAAGTCGTGCTTCGACACGTGGGAGATATAGCCGCATCGAGGGCGCTACATCCCACAACGACCAAATTCGAAGGGAGACAACTAGTACAAGTTATCCTGACAAAAGTAGTCTTTGCCTGCCAAAGGCTCTGGTGGTGACGCCGTCTTGGGCTCCACGGTGACCTCCGTCCTTCTGTCCCACTGGTTTTGGTCTTGTTGCACCGATATGGAAACCTTTGCCTGATGCCTCGGGACTCCTCGCCTACGCTTGCCTCTTTAGCACCAAAGAGGAAACGAGGACACTGCGCGCGCTGGCACCCGCCTGGCTCTGGTTGTCATGGCTTACGTCACGTAAACCTTGCGAGGTGTCTCTTGCCTTGATCTCTCCGCCCCTCGCGAGCCAACCTGGTGAGGCCGCCCTCGAGGAGGTCTTGTGCCATCCGCCTCGCGAGGCTTGGCCCCTCGTGAGGGTCTTGAGTGTTTGCTGGTGAAGATGGGCCGTACAGGGCCGCTGGTGGAGCCACGCCACAGGCCGCAGGCAGGCAAGTCTGGGGACCCCCGTTCCTAGAACGCCGATAGTAGCCCCCGGGCCCAAGGCGCGCTTGGTCTTGGCTTTGAGGCGAAGCTGAAGGACAAGTGCGGGGCGCCGCGGGCCCCAACAGCCTGCGCCCCCGCTTGATGTGTGGCGATTGATCGGACGTGGGCGTCTCCGCTTCCCCATGCTGCCTTGGCAACTGCCTAACTTGACGGGTCCTGGCTGCATGCAGAAAAAGATCATTATTACCTTAGATCATGGAGGCCGGCGGTTGGCCTCGCCTTGGCTATAAATGGGAAGTGGGGGGCGGAGCCCCGTCACCCATCTCTTCCTTTGCTTCTCTCGCTTCTTTGTCTTCCTTGCTCCACTGCCGGCAGCGACACCCATGGCGCCTGCGCAGAGGCTCTCGGCTGCGGAGAAAGGGAAAGCTCGCCAGGAGGGGCCCGACTCACCGCCGCCCAAGAGGGGCACGACCGTCCCCGCAAGAACACTGCGACCCCCGCCGCGGCCCCTCGCGGCCGCGATGACGCCTCTTCTCGTGGTCATAGCCGCCCAGGCCGTGGCAGTCCTGTTGATGAGGTGAGGCGTGCCATGGTTGCGCGGCCTCCCCGGCCGTGCTTTCATTCGGCAGAGGTGATGCCAGAGTTCATCGTGTGGTCGGAGAACCCGGCTGGCACCTGGCTTCAGCTCCCGCGGTTCTTGGTCGGCGAACTGCCGTCCACGGGTCCAGGCGGTCTCTGGCTGTAGGCGGACGGTTGCTGCAGCAGGGCTTCGTGGTCGCGGTGGAAGTCTCCGCCGCGGGTAACATGGTCCTGGCCTGTGGCTGGCAGACATTCGCCTGTGCGCGCTGGCTGGGCAGGCGGCGTGCCCTCCACTTCAAGTATGACAGTGACGTGACCCTCTTCGTGAGGATATTTGGGGAAGATGGTCGCCACGTCGGGTGCTGCCCCGAGGACAACGACGGTGATGAGGTGCTCGGCCTTGACGATGGTCGTGACGAGGAGGAAGGCGGCTTCATCGTCAGCGCTGGCCATGGCTTTTCCAGCTACGATGACTCCTCTTCCGACAACAGCTCCAGCAGTGGCGGCTACGACTAGCCGCTGTGCCCGCTTCGAAGGTGGCAGTGGGTCGACTCGCCGCGGTGCGGTGCTCCGGTGAAGCGCGAGGAGGGGTCTGGCTGAGCTCAGGAGAGCACCATGGGCCCGTCCTCGCGACCTGCTGCGGGAGCACGATCCGCTTTTGTTTCGCTTTTCCTTTCCTTCCTGCATTAAGAGAGAGACAAGTATGGGGCCCCACTGGGGCGTGCAACAATTATGATTTGTAAGTGGCTGTGCTATGTTTATCATTCCTGTGTTGCGTTGCAGCGTCATGTTTTATGTATGCATGTAGGAATAACTTAGCTTGATGCACCTGAAGTAGATTCCGCCTTGCGAGACGCGCATTCCCCAATGCTCGACGAGGCCTCCTGTGCTCGGGAGGCACCTGAGAACTACAAAAATTTTCTAGGAAATTCTTATCATTCCGGATCCTGGTCGAAGGCACTGCCAGTCATGACCCAGTGCTTCATATCGCGGTACCTGGGGGGCACGGATTGTGAGGGGTGCGCCAGCTTGCGAACTCGAGCGAGGGTGCCTTGCGAAAGACAGCAAAACAAAAACGCTAAAACTAAACGCTCACGAGGGCACCTGTCCAGCCCCCTCGTGAGGCATGCGAGGGAGAGTACGGGTCAAAACGAGGAACCGAGGGCAGAAAAGGAGGCAACAAGGACAATGGAACCAGGCCAGCAAGGAACACTAGAAATCAAATTCTTACTAAAGAGGGGCAAACCAACTCTGGAAAACAAATGAAAAGCTGCGTCCGGCACCTAGTCTAGTCTTCTTGTCTTGTCACCAGCGCGGAGCTAGGTGCTGCCACTAGGCGTGGGAGGGAGCCCCCGAGGCCTGAGGGCAGCACTCCTGAGACTCCGGGGCATGTACATCCCCACTTATTATTACATGAGAGTGTCACGAGCGTAGATTCTTCACAGGCATTGGGCCTTGCTTCACAGGCACCGGACCTTGCTTCATGGGTAGAACCTCCGGAGGTGTTGGATGTTCTAGGCGTTCTAGATGGGGATCCCGTCCCGCGTCTCCAGGCACGCGGCGCCAGGCCTGGAGACGTGGGAGACCCGAAATGGGCCCTCCCACATGGGCGAGAGCTTATGTATCCCTTCCCTGGAGAGCACCCGCCTTAGGACAATATCACCCACTATAGGATCGAAAGTATGTCTAGAAGAGGGGTGATTAGGCTACTTGACCAAATAAAAATCTAGCCTTTTCCCAATTTTAGTTCTTGGCAGATTTTAACAACTTAGCACAAGTCAAGTAATCTACCTACACATGCAATTCTAAGAGTATAGCAGCGGAATGTAAAACAATTTCATATGAAGGTAAAGGGAGGAGTTTGGAGGTAGCAAACACAATGTAGACACGGAGTTTTTTGGCATGGTTCTGATAGGTGGTGCTATCATACATCCATGTTGATGGAGACTTCAACCCACGAAGGGTAATAGTTGCGCGAGTCCACAAAGGGCTCCACCCATGAAGGGTCCACGAAGAAGCAACCTTGTCTATCCCACCATGGCCATCGCCCACGAAGGACTTGCCTCACTAGGGTAGATCTTCACAAAGTAGGCGATCTCCTTACCCGTACAAACACCTCGGTTCAACTCCACAATCTTGACGGAGGCTCCCAAGTGACACCTAACCAATTTAGGAGACACCACTCTCCAAAAGGTAATAGACGGTGTGTTGATGATGAACTCCTTGCTCTTGTGCTTCAAATTATAGTCTCCCCAACACTCAGCTCTCTCTCATAGGATTGGATTTGGTGGAAAGAGGGTTTGAGTGGAAAGCAACTTGGGGAAGGCTAGAGATCAAGATTTATGTGGTTGGAATGGAATATCTTGACCTCAACACAAGTGTAGGTGGTTCTCTCTCAGAAAATATATGTTGGAAGTGTAGGCATGTTCTGATGGCTCTCTCCATAAATGAAGAGTGGGTGGAGGGGTATATATAGCCTCCACACAAAATTTAACGGTTACACACCAATCACCAAACTCGGTGGACCGAATCATGAAACTCGGTCAGACCGATTTAGTTCAAAATGTGAACATTAGGATTTTTGGTGGGATCGACATGTCAACTCGGTGGGACTGATTCCATTAGATTTAGGGCATATCATAATCTCGATGAGACCGATTACACAAATTCGGTGGGACCGATTTTGGTAATAGGCAAACAGAGTGTTGGTCAGGCATACTCAGTGGGACTGATTTGCTCATCTGGGTTAGACCGAAATATTATGAAGGGGAAACAGAGAGTTTGCATTGCAATCTCGGTGGGACCGATCGCTCATCTCGGCTGGACCGAAACATTATGAAGGGAAACAGAGAGGTTGCAAACCCATCTCGGTGAGACCGAGATACCTATCGGTGAGACCGAGATGACTAGGGTTTGTGGCAGTGGTTATGTCAAGTGAACTCGGTGGCGCCGGGTAGGAAATTTCGGTGGGGCCGAGTTTGACTTTTGATTTGGGACATATGTGGATGTGAGAAAGTAGTTGAGGATTTTGGAGCATATCACTAAGCATTTTGAGCAAGTAACTCATTAAGCAACACCTCATCCCCTTCTAATAGTATTGGCTTTTCCTATGGACTCAATGTGATCTTGGATCACTAAAAGTAAAATGTAGAGTCTTGAGCTTGAGCCAACATGTCTTCTTAGTATTTTGAGGGGTCCACTTTCTAATCCATGCCATGCCACACATTGAGCTTTCCTAAAATACTTATCTTGAAATAGCATTAGCTCAATGGGCTATATGTTGTTAGGAATTACCAAAACCACCCAGGGATAGTTGCACTTTCAATCTCCCCCTTTTTGGTAATTGATGACAACATATAGATCAAAGCTTCGACAAATGATAATAAGATTGAAAAACATCATCGCTTTGAGAAGTATGTGATAAGCAAGAGCTCCCCCTAAATTTGTGCATTATTTAAAATTTGCTTTTGAATGCAAATGCACAATCAATTAGGATCATGGGTTACTCTTCCATGTCACATACATCTTGGTGGAGCGCTCAAAATGATAGAAATTAAAAGCATGCACTCATCACCAAGTAAGTGAATGATCATATACGGATATAAAAGATAGTATCATCTAAACAAGCATTAAGGTAGCAAATGATCAATCACATGATCACACAAGTATCTCACACAATAAAAAATTCAACCAAAGGCAAAGAGGCAAAACACTCTCTCGAAGCCTATGATCTATACATATTTCTCCCCCTTTGGCAAGAAGTTACCAAAAAGTTCAAATATGCATAGTGCTATGCGTCTCTCAGGCTTGGTCTTCGGGAGGTGGTGTAGAGAGAACTCCAAGGATGAAGGCATCCGTTGATGTAGTTGCAGCTGGTGGAGTGGCTGCTAGAGGTGGCACTGAGGCTGTGGCTGCTGGTGCTGATGTTGTAGCTCTAGAATCTGTCACTGGCACGGCAATCGACCTCTATCCTCTAGGCACTTGCTGAAATGCATCTGTAGTTGCCTTGCCTCTCTTCTCTTCTACTTCCTCCTGAAGCTGCTCAACTTCTATTTGAATCTCAGTTACCTTCAAATTAAGATCATAAAATTTAGTTTCTACGATCCTCTCCAAGCTCTCCTGGTTTTGAGTCAGGGTGGCCAAGCCCTTCTCAATCCTCAATGTAGACTGGATCAGATATGCAAGTTGATCTTGCTTGCTCTTCAGGAAAACCTGAGATGCCTCTTCAACACTTGGCATCTTGGCAGCTTTCTCAGCCTTTGCTTTAGCTCTCTTCTCCTGTGCTTGAACTGATGATGGTTCCTCCACATTCATCACAACAGTATTATCTTCAAAATCAGGATACAGGGGTAGAGGCTCCTTATCCAACAGATATGTTCCTGTGCCCATCTTGGAGTTCATGAGCTCCTGAATGTGTGGAGCATACCCACAACTTCTCTTCTGGTCAGCAGCAGTCCTCTTGATTGTCTCTACAATCAGACTCGTGACCTTGAACTTCTGAGGGACATCAAAAAGCTATAGCAGGTTGATAGAGTGCCCTCTGATCATCTTGTGATCTCCTGACTTGGGTAGCAGAGTGTGCCTTAGGATCCAGTTGATAGTAGGCAGACGGGACAACAAGAAATGTACATATCCAAGCTTGTGAGTCTCCAAAGCTTTATCTTGGATCTCCTTGTACATGTTAGCCATAGTGTTGTGGTCCTTCTTCCTCTTGGCATACACACCCAAGTCATCTTCATGTCTGCTGGGGAATTTATCATTTTTTCCCATTCTTCAACTATGGATTGGTACCTAGTACCTTCTGACATCCAAATGATCTTCCCGTATGGGTAAAAGTGAGCAGTGGAGTAAAACTGCATGATCAGGTCATCATTCCATTTTGTGAGCTTCTGTCCAACAAACTCATCTACTCCACATGCTTTGAAGCTGTCATAAACTCCTGGGAAGTGATCTTCATTCTCCTGGATGAATTCCCAATCAACCCATCTCATGTCACACACAATGGGCTTCTTGTCAACTAGAATAGTTTCATAAAAGTCTTGCCGTTCCTTTGTGTGAAACCTATAGTCAACTGCAGTCCTTCTCTTCACAACATAGGGATCAGACTGTCTCCACAATCTCAGTCCTGAATCTTTCCTGATGTGCATATTCTCAGCGACTGGATGAGCATCATTGTGGTCTGGAATCTTGGGCTTCAATTTTCTCAAAATAAGAGACTCATCATCTTCTTCAACTTTAGGCACTGGGGCCTTGTTCTTCTCTTCAGTAGGTATACTTCTGGTGTTCCTCTTGGGCTTAGGACGCTTCTGAGCTTGAGCTTTGGGGGAAGCTTTGGGCTTTGATGTTGCGGCCTCTGACTTTATAGCATCTCCCATAAGCTTCTGAGCTTTGGGTGCTGGAGCATCCTCTTCTTCTTCTTCATCTTCAGAGGGATCTTTCATTATGGAGGGCTTGCCAATGACTCTGGCAATGGTCTTCTTGACTCTTTCCTTCCTTTTCTTGCCTTCTCCACCTTCTTTGGGTTCAAGAGTGAACTCCATTGTTTCTTGAGTAGAGGCTCTGGCCTTCGACATAGGAATTCTCTTTGCTGGAGCCTTCCTATTCATTCCTGGCTTAACTATAGTAGTTGTGCCATACTCCTTTTTCAGCACCTTCTTCTTGGAGCTTACTTCCACCTTAGTGGCAACATAATCCTCATCCTCAGATTCTGAGGTTCTCTTCTTCCTAGATCTAGTGGCTGCCTTTGGCAAGTTGCTGGGAGTGCTCCTGCTGCCATCATCAGAAGTGCTCGAGGGATCTGAACCCTCACTCAGATGCACATGTTCCTCAGACTTGTTCTGACTATCACTTTGATCAGACATCTCTGCAAACTCACTGACAGTAGATCTTGTGAATAGATGTAGATGAGATAGAGTGGATGAGCATCACAAAGTGCAGAGTTTTTGCAAAATAGATGACTTAAAAGCTTAGTTTTAGTTCTCCACAGAAAGCATTTCGGAGCTACCGATTTGTAAACTCGGTGATACCGAAGCAGCTTTTGGAACCTAAACTAGTGAACTCGGTCAGACTGAGTCACACTTCGGTGGCACCGAGACTGCTAGGGTTTCACAGAGAATTGAACTCGGTCACACCAATTTGCAGTTTTCGGTCAGACCAAAAATTGCAAGTGCTATGTCCTAAGCCAAATTGGTGAGACCAATTTCTACAACTCGGTCGGTCCGAGATGAGTTTGGCGGAGACCGGACCCTAAATTTTCAAATCAAACTTAACCTAAAGGATGTTTTCAGTGGATAGAGTGTTTGCATACGTGTTAAGGATCATGGCAAAAACAATGTGCTATGAATCAGAGGTAAAAGAATAGCACAAAGGTCGAACCCATACCCTAGTTCGGCGGGGGTTCGCTACGACGACAACGGCGGAGCAGATTTCCGGTGACGGTGATGGAGACCAGCGACGAGAGGTCGCTGGCGGCGAGGAGACGATCCGGAGACCCGAAGAGGCAGAGCAGGACACGCGCGGGGTGAAGAGTTTTGGAGAAATTTCCAAAAGTCAACCTGTGAGTATATATATCCCGACCCTGTCGGTGTGACCGAGTGGAACAACTCGGTGGCACCGAGATGCAGACTCGCAAGCGGTTACTGCAACTCGGTGTGACCGAAAAGTTCAAATCGGTTGCACCGAGATTGAAAACCTAGATCAACTTAGTGATCTCGGTGGGACCAAAATGGATGACTCGGCCATACCGAAATGCACAAAGAGGTTTTGGACATTTAAGTCTACGACGAATCGGGGACTCCGAGTGCTCCTCACACAGAGTGGTTCGAATCTGACTTGATCAAACTTTGTGATGTAGCATGAATAGAGTTTGAGACGAGAAAAGCATAGATAGCTAGAGGAAGTCCTTAGGCATTCTTGTCCATCCATTTGGTAAAAGATAAAAAGCCAAACAATCAAGGCAACAAATGGATGTCCTCGAATGAGTAAAACATGCAACCAACATGCTCACACAATAAGATGGCAAATGAAATACCTGGCAAATCATGCACAATCACTCTAGCATCTATCAAGCAAATTGGCGATGACTAGGTCATCTATATATGAGTATATTGACCGAGGAGTTAAATGAGAACATTTGATCGTAGGTCATACTCATCGTTTAAGCACAAGTGGGGTTACCACTTTTACATAATGCATTGTTGTGTTCACATCTTTAGGGTTGCTTTAGCTCAATTGATTAGAGTAAAGCTCCCCCTAGACGTGATATTCCCCCCTAGGATGGATGAACTAACCTTGGGTTTTGTCGATGATGACTTCATGTAGGTGTTGAGAAGATGTAGGTGCTCAAAGTTGATGTAGATCATTCAGAGCAATCCTTTGGAGTGAGTTGCACTTTCAATACCTACACGGGTTAGTCCCACAATGAACAAACAAGGATATCCATAGACATAGAGTGATATTCACATGAGATGATGTCCATGAATGCATTAGGTTACCTTGTCCCTTGTCTCACCAACAAGAGGGTTTGTGACTCCTTGAACTAGTGCAAGATATGGAAGTTGTTTGCACATGTCCTTGCCAAAGTGATACGAGTGAAGTATGTTGGCGGAGTCACCCTCAAGAACTCCCTAGTTCTTCTTCTTCGTGATCCACACCATCTTGATGGGAATCCTTGGAGTTGTAGTCGTACTTGATGAAGTAGAACTTGATGTAGTCTTGGGAACCCACTTGATCAATGCCTTAGGACCTTCTTCAAATGCATCAATCTCCTCTTGAAGCTTGTCCTTGCCCTTTAGCTTGTGGTCTTGTGGTGGAAGATCATCTTGAGCTTGTGTTCCTTGGAAAGAAGTAGGATCATACTTCTATTGTTGAGGAACAAACTTCGTCTTGGGGTATTGATCTTCTTCCCACTCAACTCCGTTGGCATTGAACTTTCGTTCAAAACCAACACCTTGATTCTTCCAGTGCCTTCCTTGCTTGCGTAAAATTTCCTCAAATTTCTTACTTCCGGCAAGACTCTTGTAAAAACCTTTCTATATAATTCTCTTCAATAAGCTATTTTCTTGCTCAAGTGTAACTTGGCTAAGAGAATCATTAGTGGAATCACGAGAACTACTAGAAGCAACAACATTGGTTTTAGCATGATTATTGTTACTACTAGAAGAATAATATTTCTTACTCTTGTTGCTAGATTTAACTTGAGGCATGTAAGTAGACAAGAGTAAACGCTTGGCAATGTAAGAAGAACTTTTGTTGCGAAGATCATCATTGATTGCCTTTAAGAACTCATGCTCTTGCTCAAGGTTGAGCTTTTCAAAGCGTAGCTTCTCATGAGTCTTTAAAAGTTCTCGATGATCTTCCAAGGTAGTTTCATGAGCTAACTTAAGAGTGTTTAGTTCTTTAGTTAGACGCTCAATCTCCTTCTTATCATTGTCATTCGTTTTATCTTGATTAGCATGATTAATAGCAAGTTCATCATAGTTTTCAGAACTAGAGTTGTCAACAAGTAAATCATCATCACCTAGAAAATCATCTTCATCACTATTGAAATCAACATACTCGGGGTGTGATACCTTTGGGCCTTTAGCCATGAAGCATCTTACAATTCCTTCATTTGGTGACTCAAATATGTCGTAGGAGTTGGTTGGCACAAGTGCTAGACCGACAACACCTTCATCTTGAGTGTATTCAGAGTCGGAGTGGTAACTTCTTTCGGAGTGATTGTCGGAGTCAGAGCCGGATACCCATTCTCCAAGATAAGCTTGATGTCTTTGTTTTGTGTATCTCCTTGATGATTTGTCCTTCCTTTCCGCCTTGCTTCTCCGTGATGTTCTTCGGGTCATCTCTACTCCTTTTTTCTCTTGGTGGTGATTCTTCTCTCCTACTCCTTCTTTTGGGAGAATCTTCTCTTCTTTTGTAGGAAGCCGTACACTCATTTGAGTAGTGTCCGGGTCTTCCACAATTCTAGCAATTACATTCACGACTTCAGGATCTTTTGTCATTGTAGGACCTTGACTTGGAACTTCTTTCCTTGCTTCTACTCTTGTAGAACTTGTTGAAATTCTTCAGCATTACGCTCAATTCTTCACTGAAGGCTTGTTTCTCACTTGATGATGTGGGAGCATCACATGAGGCTTTGTAAGCACCACTTGACTTGTTGTGGAGCTCTTCCTTATCCTTAAGTGACTTCTCATGAGCAACAATTCTTCCAATGACTTCCGTTGGCTTGAGATCTTTGTAATTGGGCATCATTTGGATCAATGTGCACACGGTATCATATTTTCCATCCAAGGCTCTTAGGATCTTCTTGATGATGAATCTGTCGGTCATCTCTTCACCTCCTAAGCCGACAATCTCATTTGTGATGAGAGCAAGCCTAGAGTACATTTCAGCTACACCTTCACCATCCTTCATTTTGAACTTGTCAAGTTGACTTTGAAGCACATCCAATTTGGATGCCTTGACGGAGTCGGTACCTTCGTGCATATTAACAAAGTATCCCAAATTTCCTTTGCATTCTCAAGACGGCTGATTTTGTTGAATTCTTTGGGGCACAATCCGTTGAAGAGAATATCACAAGCTTGAGCATTGTATTGCAACATCTTCAACTCTTCCGCAGTAGCTTCACGGTTCTGTTCTCTCCCATCAAAGAATTCACCTTGCAAGCCAATACACACAATAGCCCAAACGGCGGGGTTATGTCCAAGAATATGCCTTTTCATCTTATGCTTCCAACTAGCAAAATTGGTACCATCAAAGTAAGGACCTCTATGATGGTAATTTCCCTTGCTAGACGCCATACTCTCCTAGGTCGTGAAACCAAGGCTATGATCACCGAAAGCTATGGAAATCAAAGCAAATGGAGACCAAAACTCTGATAACACTTGTAGGATCGAAAGTATGTCTAGAGGGGGGTGATTAGACTACTCGACCAAATAAAAATCTAGCCTTTTCCCAATTTTAATTTTTGGCAGATTTTAACAACTTAGCACAAGTCAAGTAATCTACCTACACATGCAATTTTAAGAGTATATAAGAGGAATGTAAAACAATTGCATATGAAGGTAAACGGAGGAGTTTGGAGGGAGCAAACGCAATGTAGACACGAAGATTTTTGGCGTGGTTCCGATAGGTGGTGCTATCGTACATCCACGTTGATGGAGACTTCAACCCACGAAGGGTAATGGTTGCGCGAGTCCACGGAGGGCTCCACCCATGAAGGGTCCACGAAGAAGCAACCTTGTCTATCCCACCATGGCCATCGCCCACGAAGGACTTGCCTCACTAGGGTAGATCTTCACGAAGTAGGCGATCTCCTTGCCCGTACAAACTCCTTGGTTCAACTCCACAATCTTGATGGAGGCTCCCAAGTGACACCTAACCAATCTAGGAGACACCACTCTCCAAAAGGTAATAGACGGTGTGTTGATGATGAACTCCTTGCTCTTGTGCTTCAAATGATAGTCTCCCCAACACTCAGCTCCCTCTCATAGGATTGGATTTGGTGGAAAGAGGGTTTGAGTGGAAAGCAACTTGGGGAAGGCTAGAGATCAAGATTTATGTGGTTGGAATGGAATATCTTGACCTCAATACAAGTGTAGGTGGTTCTCTCTCAGAAAATATATGTTGGAAGTGTAGGCATGTTTTGTTGGCTCTCTCCATAAATGAAGAGTGGGTGGAGGGGTATATATAGCCTCCACACAAAATCTAACCGTTACACACAAATCACCAAACTCGGTGGGACCGAATCATGAAACTCGGTCAGACTGATTTAGTTCAAAATGTGAACGTTAGGATTTTCCGTGGGACCGACATGTCAACTCGGTGGGACTGATTCCATTAGGTTTAGGGCATAACGTAATCTTGGTGAGACCAATTACACAAATTCGGTGGGACCGATTTTGGTAATAGGAAAACTCGATGGGACTGATTCGCTCATCTCGGTTAGACCAAAACGTTACGAAGGGGAAACAGAGAGTTTGCATTGCAATCTCGGTGGGACCGATCGCTCATCTCGGTTGGACCAAAATGTTACAAAGGGAAACAGAGAGGTTGCAATCCCATCTCGGTGAGACCGAGATCCCTATCGGTGAGACCGAAATTACTAGGATTTGTGGCAGTGGTTATGTCAAGTGAACTCGGTGGCGCCGGGTAGGAAATTTTGGTGGGGCCGAGTTTGACTTTTGGTTTGGGACATATGTGGATGTGAGAAAGTAGTTGAGGGTTTTGGAGCATATCACTAAGCATTTTGGGCAAGTAAGTTATTAAGCAACACCTCATCCCCTTTAATAGTATTGGCTTTTCCTATGGACTCAATGTGATCTTGGATCACTAAAAGTAAAATGTAGAGTCTTGAGCTTGAGGCAACATGTCTTCTTAGTATTTTGAGGGGTCCACTTTCTAATCCATGCCATGCCAAACATTGAGCTTTCCTGAAATATTTATCTTGAAATAGCATTAGCTCAATGGGCTATATGTTGTTAGGAATTACCAAAACCACCCAGGGATAGTTGCACTTTCAATCTCCCCCTTTTTGGTAATTGATGACAACATATAGATCAAAGCTTCGACAAATGATAATAAGATTGAAAAACATCATTGCTTTGAGAAGTATGTGATAAGCAAGAGCTCCCCCTAAATTTGTGCATTATTTAAAATTTGCTTTTGAATGCAAATGCACAATCGATTAGGATCATGGGTTACTCTTCCATGTCACATACATCTTGGTGGAGCGCTCAAAATGATAGAAATTAAAAGCATGCACTCATCACCAAGCAAGTGAATGATCATATATGGATATAAAAGATAGTATCATCTAAACAAGCATTAAGGTAGCAAGTGATCAATCACATGATCACACAAGTATCTCACACAATAAAAAGTTCAACCAAAGGCAAAGAAGCAAAACACTCTCTCGAAGCCTATGATCTATACATATTCCCCCCCTTTGGCAACAAGTTACCAAAAAGTTCAAATATGCATAGTGCTATGCGTCTCTCAGGCTTGGTCTTCGGGAGGTGGTGTAGAGAGAACTCCAAGGATGAAGGCATCCGTTGATGTAATTGGAGCTGGTGGAGTGACTGCTGGAGGTGGCACTGAGGCTGTGGCTGCTGGTGCTGATGTTGTAGCTCTTGAATCTGTCACTGGCACGACAGCAGACCTCTGTCCTCTAGGCACTCGCGGAAATGCATCTGTGGTTGCCTTGCCTCTCTTCTCTTCTGCTTCCTCCTGAAGCTGCTCAACTGATGTTTGAATCTCAGTTACCTTCAGATCAAGATCATAAAATTTAGTTTCTACGACCCTCTCCAAGCTCTCCTGGTTTTGAGTCAGGGTGGCCAAGCCCTTCTCAATCCTCAGTACAAACTGGAGCTCGTCATGCCAGCCCCTGCCGCAGGCCTCGAGCTTCTTCTTGAAGGTCCTGGTCTTGAGACCCCTCAGGACCTCCGCATTGGCGCGTTCGGCCTGGCCGTCGCTCCTGGGGTGCTCCATAGAGGCATAGCAGATCTGTGTTCCAAGGTTAACACAAAATGTTTTGAAGAGATTGCTTGTGAACTATGAGCCATTGTCGGTGATGATGCGATTAGGGACCCCAAATCAGCTTACGAGGCCCTTGATAAACTTGACTGCTGACCCGGCTGGGATGGTGCGGACGGCTTCCACTTCCGCCCATTTGGTGAATTTGTCGATGGCGACATAGAGGTAGCGGTAACCTCCAGGCGCTCGAGGGAATGGGCCCAGGATATCCATCCCCCAGGCCACGAACAACCATGAGAGCAGGATAGTCTGGAGGTCTTGAGCCGGCTGGTGGATCTGCTTGGCATGGAATTGGCAGGCCTTGCAGGATTTTAGCAGCTCGGCCGTGTCGTTGAGTGCCGTGGGCCAGTAGAACCCACTGCGGAAAGCCTTGCCGACTAAGGTGCGTGACGACGAGTGGTGCCCGCAGTCTTCGCCATGTATGTCGGCCAGCAGCTCATTCCCCTGTTCCTTGGAAATGCATCATAGAGAAACATCATTTGGCCGCTTCCTGTATAGCTCACCATCCTGGATGCAGTACACCGTAGCCTGCCGGGCCACGCGCTCTGCGCCTTCCTCCTTCTCCGGCAACATGCCTTGCGTCAGGTATGCCTTGAACTCCTTGATCCAGCACCCCTCCCGAGGCTCGAGCGCTAAGAGGAGGCGTGCTCCTGAGGTCGGGCCGCAGGCGGGGGCGCCTGAGGCTGGTGGCTGGGGGAGCTCCTCCTAAGGTGGCGCCAGCTCCACGGGCGGAGGTGCTGCCGAAGGCTTGAAGAGCCATTCCTCGAAGATGTCAGGCTCTTAGGGCAACCTCTTGGATGCTCTTTTGGCGATGTAGTCGGCCTCTTTGTTGGTGCCACGAGGCACATGCTGCAGCTCCAGGCCCAGGAACTGCTTCTCCATTTTGCGTACCTCCGCGAGGTATGCCTCCATGTGCTCATCCTTTGGCTCGTAGCTGCGAGTCTCCCTTGATGGTGAGGCGTTTCACCCCTAGGGCCACCGCAGCCTTGAGGCCGGCGATGAGACCCTCGTACTCTGTGATGTTGTTGGAGACCTTCTCGCCCAGCTGGAAGCAAAGCTACACGGCGTAGTAAAGCTTGTCCTGAGTGGGCGAGATGAGTATGGCTCCAGCCCCCGTGCCCTGACGTGCAAACGCGCCATCGAAGTACATGACCCAACCATCTGGCGCTTCACTTCCTAGCGAGAGGGATCGGTTCTCGCCTGCTTCGAGCTCCGGGGTGTCGGTCCATTCTGCCACAAAGTCAGCGAGTGCAGCCTCCTTGATGACCCTGGTCGTGCTGAACTCCAGGTCAAATGCTTGCAGCTCGATGTTCCATTCGGCGACTCTTCCCGCAGCATTGGGGCTCCTGAGCACTCTCCAATGGGTAAGCTGAGATAACCTTGATGGGGTGACCCAGGAAGTAGTGGCGCAGCTTACGCGAGGACACCAGGAGCGCGAGAAAGAGCTTCTAAGGCATGGGGTACCATGCTCTCGCATCTCGTAGCACTATGCTGACAAAGTACATTGGGTGCTCGACAAGGGCGGGAGAACTGATGGAGTTTTTGGCTCCCGGGGACTAAGGTGTTTCCTGTGGATCTCCAGCTCCTGGGGCTTGATGACTAGCCGGGGCAGCCATTGTCTCAGGAGCATCGCCTTAGTGTTGCGCTGCCTCATCCGTCTTGGCGGCTTCATTTGGCGAACCCTTGACTTGAGGCTCCTCTCTGAGGGCCACCAGCGCCGCGCTGGCGGAGTGGGGTGTGGCAGACAGGTAGAGTACCAAGGGCTCGCGAGGACAAGGCGCCGCCATCACCGGCGGGCTGGTCAAATATCTCTTAAGGTCTTGAAATGCCAGGTCGGCCTCGGGGATCCAGTCGAACGGACCCTTCTTCTTGATCAGCTTGAAGAATGGCAAGGTGCGCTCCCCCAACTTGGAGATGAAGCGCCCTAGTGAAGTCACACAACCTGCAAGCTTCTGTATCTCCTTGAGGTTCTGTGGTGGGCTCATGTCTTCGATTGCCTTGACCTTCTCCGGGTTAGCCTCGATCCCTCCGTGGGACATGAGGAAACCTAGCAGCTTGCCGGAAGGGACACGAAACACGCACTTCTCCGGATTGAGCCGGAAGTCCACCTGGCGCAGGATCGCGAAGGTCTCCTCCAGGTCCTGAATCAGAGTTCTCGCCTCGCGAGACTTTACCACAATGTCGTCGATGTAGGCCTTAGTGTTCCCCTCGAGCTGCCTCCCCAAGGCGATGTGCATCAGTCGCAGGAAGGTTCCTCCTGCGTTGCGCAGTCCGAATGGCATGCAAGTGTAGCAGTATACCCCGCATGGGGTTAAGAAAGCTGTCTTCTCCACATCTTCCACCTCCATCTTGATTTGGTGGTAGCCTGAGAACGCATCCAGGAAGCACAGCAGATCACACTCCGTGGTGGAGTCGACAATCTGGTCGATGCGCGGCAGCGGGAACGGGTCTTGAGGGCAAGCCTTGTTGAGGTTGGTGAAGTCGACACACATGCGTTCCTTCCCTCCTTTCTTCGGCACGACGACCGGGTTCGCGAGCCACTCTGGGTACCGAACCTCGTGAATGACACCTGCTGCCTCCAGCTTGTGGGTTTCCTGAATGATGAAAGACTGCTTCTCCGTGGATTGTCGCCTCGCCTTCTGCTTCACAGGGTGCACGTTGGGCACACCCTCATATGATGCTCAATCACTTCTCTCGGGACCCCAACTAGCTGCTTGGGCTCCCAGGCGAATACTTCCTTGTTCGCTCGCAAGAAGTCCACCAACTCCTTTTCTTGATCTGGGGCGAGGTTGGCGCCTATGGTAAAGGTGGCGCCAGAGGCCCCGTCCGCGTCGACCGGTATATGCTTCGTCTTGGCTTGACCTTGAGTGAATAGCTGCTTCTTCTTGGTCGGCGCAGACCCTTGGTTCTGGACATGGCCTTGTCGGTTGGGCAAGCTGCCGCCATGGCCCTGAAGGCTAGCTTGAGGGCCGCCACAGAATCTTTGGTGTCTCCGGCCATGGTGAGGACGCCCTTGCTTCCTGGCATCTTCATGAGGTTGTAGGCAGGATGGGCAGCTGCCATGAACTGGGCCAGCGCCGGGTACCCGAGGATGGCGTTGTACGGCAAGCCGTTGTGGGCGATGTCAAAGTCGATTAGCTCAGTGAAAGTGCAACTATCCCTAGGTGGTTTTGGTAATTCATAACAACATATAGCTCATTGAGCTAATGCTATTCCAAGATGATTATTTCAGGAAAGCTCAATGATTGGCATGACATGGATGTGAAAGTGGAACCCTCAAAATGCTAAGGACAAAGGATTGGCTCAAGCTCAAAAGCTCAAGACTCTTCATTTTATATTTTAGTGATCCAAGATCACATTGAGTCTTTAGGAAAAGCCAATACTATCAAGGAGGGATGAGGTGTTGCTTAATGAGCCTCTTGCTTCATGTGCTTAGTGATATGCTCCAAAACCCTCAACTACTTTCCCATATCCACTTATGACCTAAACCCTAAGCCAAACTCGGTCCTACCGATTCTTTCTATCCGGCGCCACCGAGTTTCACTTGTCATAAGCCACTGCCAAACCCTAGCAATTCGGTTCTACCGATAGGGATCTCGGTCTCACCGAGATGGGATTGCAAACTCTCTGTTTCCCTTTCGTAACCTTTCGGTCTCACCGAAAGAGCGAATCGGTCCCACTGAGATTGCAATGTAAATTCAGTGTTTCCTTTTTGTAACTTTTCGGTCTCACCGAAAGAGCAAATCGGTCCCAGCGTGTTTGCCTGACCAACTCTCTGGTTAGCTAATTACCAAATTCGGTCTCACCGAGTTTGTGTAATCGGTCTCACCGAGATTACGTTATGCCCAAACCCTAACCATATCGGTCCTACCGAGTTGCATGTCAGTCCCACCGAAAATCTCTAACGGTCACTAGGTTTACATTTTTGGTCCGACCGAGTTTGTTGATTCGGTCCCACCGAGATTGGAAAACTGTGTGTAACGGTTGGATTTTGTGTGGAGGCTATATATACCCCTCCACCTCCTCTTCATTCGTGGAGAGAGCCATCAGAACACATACACAATTCCAACTCATTTGTTCTGAGAGAGAACCACCTACTCATGTGTTGAGACCAAGATATTCCATTCCTATCATATGAATCTTGATCTCTAGCCTTCCCCAAGTTGCTTTCCACTCAAATCTTCTTTCCACCAGATCCAAATCCTATGAGAGAGAGTTGAGTGTTGGGGAGACTATCATTTGAAGCACAAGAGCAAGGAGTTCATTACCTACACACCATTTGTTACTTCTTGGAGAGTGGTGTCTCCTAGATTGGCTAGGTGTCACTTGGGAGCCTCCAACAAGATTGTGGAGTTGAACCAAGGAGTTTGTAAGGGCAAGGAGATCGCCTACTTCGTGAAGATCTACCGCTAGTGAGGCAAGTCCTTCGTGGGCGATGGCCATGGTGGGATAGACAAGGTTGCTTCTTCGTGGACCCTTTGTGGGTGGTTGCTTCTTCGTGGACCCTTTGTGGGTGGAGCCCTCCGTGGACTCGCGCAACCGTTACCCTTCGTGGGTGGAGCCCTCCGTGGACTTGCGCAACCGTTACCCTTTGTGGGTTGAAGTCTCCATCAACGTGGATGTAGGATAGCACCACCTATCCGAACCACGGGAAAAACATCCGTGTCTCCAATTGCGTTTGAATTCTCCAAACCCTTCCCTTTACATTCTTGCAAGTTGCATGCTTTACTTTCCGCTGCCAATATACTCTTTGCATGCTTGCTTGAACCGTGTGATGATTGCTTGACTTGTCCTACAATAGCTAAAATCTGCCAAGAACTAAAATTGGGAAAAGGTTAAGTTTTTATTAGGTCAAGTAGTCTAATCACCCCCCTCTAGACATAATTTTGATCCTACACTCGGTGCGGTAGTTGTCGCGTGTGTCAGTGTCAAAACTGGCAGATCTCGGGTAGGGGGTCCCGAACTGTGCGTCTAAGGTGGATGGTAACATGAGGCAGGGGACACGATGTTTACCCAGGTTCGGGCCCTCTTGATGGAGGTAATACCCTACGTCCTGCTTGATTGTTCTTGATGATATGAGTATTACAAGAGTTGATCTACCATGAGATCGTAGAGGCTAAACCCTAAAAGCTAGCCTATGGTATGATTGTATGTTGTCCTACGAACTAAACCCTCCGGTTTATATAGACACCGGAGGGGGCTAGGGTTACACAGAGTCGGTTACAAGGGAGGAGATCTACATATCCGTATTGCCTAGCTTGCCTTCCACGCCAAGGAAAGTCCCATCCGGACACGAGACAAAGTATTCAATCTTATATCTTCATAGTCCAACAGTCCGGCCAAAGGATATAGTCCGGCTGTCCGGAGACCCCCTAATCCAGGACTCCCTCAGTAGCCCCTGAACCAGGCTTCAATGACGATGAGTTCGACATGCAGTTTTGTCTTCGGCATTGCAAGGCGGGTTCCTCCCTCGAATACTCCATAGAAGATTTTGAACCCAGGGATAGTGTCTAGCTCTACAAAATAATTTCCACATACCACCATAGAGAGAATAATATTTCCACAAATCTAATCTGCTGACGCATTTTGACAGCACGACGCTATGTCATGGCCCGGTCATTATCCGAGCTATTTTCCCCATCCAGCACTACACATATTGTGAGGCGGTTTCCTTGACACGTCTTGTCGAAGCAGAGATCGTGTCCCCCTTATTATGGGATTCTCATCAGTACGAACGTGGGTAACCCAGTCGTGCCCGTTGGTATGACTCCTCGATTTTAGGTGAGTCCAAAACGGCCGCGAGGAGGACGCTTGACATTCACCCTCTTTATAAAGAGGCCAAGACCTGTCCTTTTTTCCTCTCATGCTCAATCGAATCCTTCCCCCGCCTCGAGTTCCAACACTCCAGGCTCAGGTAAGGCGCCTCAGACCTTCAACCATGTCCGGATCCAACCTCCAAGGTCGGTGGATTCCTTCCTCTATAACACAGGAGGACATCAAGAAGCTGAGAGAGGCCAGATATCTGACCATCAAAATTTCGCACAGGTTGCCCGCCCGAGGGCAGGTCATCCCCACTCCCGAACCCAACGAGAGTGTTGTGTTCATCTCTCACTTCCTACGAGGACTAGGCCTCGCTCTGGATCCCTTTTTTAGGGGGCTCATGTTCTATTATGGGTTGGATTTCCATGATCTGGCCCCGGATTCCCTCCTTCACATCTCATCGTTCATCGTCGTATGTGAGGCCTTCCTTCGCATTACCCCTCACTTCGGCCTATGGCTCAAGACCTTTAATGTGAAGCTGAAGATGATCAAGGGGCGGCACACAGAGTGCGGAGGTGCCGTAATAAGCAAAGGCGCTGATGCCCCATGGCCAGAGGGTTCCTTCCTAGAGGTGTCCAGTTTGTGGCAGCGGGAGTGGTTTTATATCACAGCTCCCCGAAGTACCAAGTGGGTAGCCGCCCCTGCCTTTCGCTCGGCCCCCCCACCACAACTAACGTCATGGATCAGCAGGGGGCTGAGCTGGGGTCCAGCAAAGGATGTGCCGATATTGCAGAGCCGCATCCGAGATCTCTTTGAGAGAGACTTCAGCCTGGTTATGGTAATGCAAGTTATGCTAGTTCGTCGAGTCCAGCCTTGCAAACGTCGACCCCTCCGTATGTGGGAATTCAACCTGGAAGGACCGTGAACTATTCAACACTTCCTCGGCATGACGCTCGAAGAGATGTACAAATTGTTCTTCGGACCCCAAAATAGAGTGTCCGGACACAACCGAGGATGTGGGTCTGAGCTGCAACCGCCCTGATACCCAAGTAAGTAATCCCATGGCCAAACACTCTGTCCTTTTATTTATCATGACATCATTCTAAAAAGTCGCTCTTTGACCAGGACTGGATAACAAAGGCGAAGATGATCAGGTGTTCGGCCCCCCTTCCCGAAGGCTTGGCCAATACAGTACTAGACAGAATGCTCGAGCCGACGCCTCATTAGGTGCCCTCAAAGGAAGATGAAGGGGGGAATAAAGAGGCTGAAAGCGGGCCTCACTCGCTACTCGTCCCAACCGGGTGAATGAGGGCCTCCGTGAGGGAGGATAACCAAGGAGAAGAATATGAGATTCCCTCTCCCCGAGGAAGGAAGAGGATCACCTCTGAAGATCCGGAAACCAAGGTTTCCAAACGGGAGAAGAAATCTTCACCAGAGGGTCCTGCCTCGGAGGGTATTCTTGCCGCACAATGTCCGCACGGGGATCAGCCCTCCACCGAGCTGTAAGTAATCAAAAGGTATTTTAATAGTGAAAGTGTCCTACCTTACTTCTGGAGACAATAACCGAAACTTATATCTTGTAGTTCGGATCGTAGCCCTTCTCGACAGAGTTCACTACAAAAAAAAGACACATCCGTGACATTTTGGGCCGAATGAATTTTTTTTCTGTCATACATATGACACATCTATGATGATAATTGTGACAAAACCCGGTATCATCATAGATGTGGTGGGCTCCTACTTCTATGACAAAAAATCATGACATAAAATGGGCTTTTCGTCATGGGCGGGCCGGAGACGCAGCTGCATGACATTCTTTGGGACGTCCATGATGGAAAAAACCGTGGTAGAAGTGAGGGCGAGGAAAATTTCGGCGAGTTCCCGGTTACGGTGGGAGGTCGGGGGCCGAGCGATGCACGTTTTCTCTCGTACATGTACGCGCGTGTGTGCAAGGCGTTGGCTCTAACTGAACCCGAGCAAGGCGTTGGGCTCTAACTGAACCCGAGCGATTGCACTGCAGGCTACGTGTTACTGAACCCGAGCGATCGATCGATGGCTGTTAACTGAACCCGATCGAGCGATTCCTTCGCTACTGCTGCTAACTGAAGCCGATCGATGCTGCCTCTGGGATGAACAGTGAGCGTTGCGCGGGGGGGGGGTGGATGAACAATGAGCGGTGGCATTGCCTCTGGATGAACAGGACCCCGTGGTGTGGTGGAGGGCTGGATGAATAGTAGACGGTGGAGGGGTGCCCATGGAGGGGTGGTTGAACAGGACCCCGTGGTGTGGAGGGCTGGATGAATAGTAGACGGTGGAGGGGTGCCCGTGGAGGGGTGGTTGAGCAGTAGCCGGTGGAGTAGCGCGCGGTGGAGGCTGGATTAACAGGAGCCCGTGGAGGCTAGAGGAGGTCGATGGTAGCCTGTGGAGGCTCGAGGAGGTCGACGGTGGAGATGAACAGTATCCCGTGGAGTCCCGTTTTGCGGTACGCCACACCCCTCCCGATGAATAGGACCCCCGTTTCGACCGTAGCGCTCCAACACAAGTCCGTTTCGTCCGTTTTGCGGTACGCCACACCCCTCCCGATCAACAGGACCCCCGTTTCGACTGTAGGAGGTCCATTTCATCCGTTTTGTGGTACGCCACACCCCTCCCGATCAACAGGACCCCCGTTTCGACCGTAGGAGGTCCGTTTCCTCCGTTTTGCGGTACGCAAGACCCCTCCCGATCAACAGGACCCCGTTCCGAATGTAGGAGGTCCATTTCGTTCGTTGCGCGGTACGCCAGGCCTTGTTTCCATCGCCTGTTACATCCAAGCCCTCCCGATGAACATGACCACGCATTCTGTTCCGACCCAGCCGGTTGGCTCCCACGCATTCCGTTGCCTCGTGATGAACACGACGCATTCCGTTGCCTCCCCATGAACCCAACGCATTCCGTTGCCTCCCCATGAACACGACGACGACGCTGTTTCTCCGTTCCGACCCAACCATGTATACGAGCCCTGGCCGTACGTATGCGCGAGTAGGCGTTCAAGACCCCGCCCGTATGTACACATACGTGGCCGTATTTTCTTTCTTGCACCCTGGCCACTGTACGTACGTGTACATGCTACTTGCGCGCCTCTACTACGACACGTACGCGCCTCTACTACGACACGTGCGCGCCTCTACATCCACCAGTATATATGTACGTACACGTTCGTGACCAGAATGACAACGCTACGTACGCTTCGACCAGGTAGGTCCCGACTGTCAGACACTTCCTTGCCTGCGAAGATGTAGCTGGTGGGTCCCAGCAGTCAGGGGGTGAATCGTTTTTTTTGCCCGGACGCACTTCCTTGCGTGCGAAGATGTAGCTGGTGGGTCCCAGCAGTCAGGGGCAAATGTTTTTTTCATGAAAATGGTGGCCCGTCCGGTGGGTCCCTGCTGTCAGGTGGAGGAATAATGATTTTGCACGTAATAAGGAGGCACTTCCTTGCTGCAGCCATGGACCCAGCTGTCAGCCTCTCCACATACAGGCCATGTCCGATGGAAGTAGTTCCTTGACCACGTTGGCCATGCCGCCGAGAGCACCAGGGCGGTGGACGACGGCGAGGCCTAGGAAGGGGACGACGCGGAGCCAGGGAAGACGCGGAAGTGGACGCCCATGCATAGAGGAGTATGAGGGTTCACTGGTTCGCTGCGGTGTGAGGCTGCCGTCGCCGCAGAATAACAGGGGGTGTGGGTGAGTAGAGGGATGGCCTAGCCAGCGGTGGGAGTAGTAGGGGGCGGTGAGGCCTCCGCCGCATCGCAGCCGCCACGGGAGGCAGGAGCACGAGGCACGGCCGGTGCTGATTTGGGCGGCTGGAGCAAGAAAACCAGATGTTGAAGAAGCACTACGGCCGTTGGATGGACATCATATAGTCACTGGAGCTAGAATCGTGCATATTGACTAAGTTGACAAAGCCCTCCGTCCCTGTCAACTTAGTAGGCCCACAAGTCAGCCTGCCACTATACTGGGTCCCAGCTAACAGGGGAGTATTCATTTTTTTTGTGTGTAATAAGGAGGCACTTCCTTGCGTGCGAAGATACAGCTGGTGGGTCCGAGTTGTCAGCGGCGGCAACGTTTTTTTTTCGTGAAATACAGAGGCCTTTCGGTGGGTCCCTGATGTCAGGTGAAGGAATTATTATTTTGCATGTAATAAGGATGCATTTCCTTGCGTGCGGCCATGGACCCAGCTGTCGGCCTCTCCATGTACAGTCCACTTCAGATGCATGTCGGTCGTTGACCACGTTGACTAGGCCGCGCTGAGAGCACTAGGGTGGTGGACGATGGCTAGGCCTAGGAAGGGAATGACACGGAGGCAGGGAAGACTCGGCAGTTGTTTCCCACGCGGAGGGGAGTATGACTGTACGAGGGTTTACTGGTTCGTCTGCCGTCGCTGGAGAATAACAACATGTGTGGGTGAGTAGAGGGATGGCTAGGCCAGCGCTGGGAGTACGGTGGGGCGGTGAGGCCTGCGTGGTAGCACAGCCGGTCGCGGGGAGGAGGGAGCAGGCAGTCCCGTCGGTGCTTGTTTGAGCGGCTGGAGCAGGAAGAGCAGAGATTGAAGAAGCACGACGGTCGTTCGATGGACATCCAACATTCACTGCTTGTGCGTCAACCTTTTTTAGGAAAGCCTCAAATCTGTGGAAAATAGCATACAACCCATCTGCCATTATTCTAATAATTTACAGCCCATTTTCTAATTCTTAAGATTTTTTGGAGCCCATATTCTTTTTGTTAGCATTACAGCCCATATTGTGGCCACGGTTAAAAAATTATATGAAATTTTGCATATTTCGGTGCGGTCCGAACTGTTTTTAATCCTGAAATTTTGACTCACATTCAAACTGATTTTAAAAATAAATGTATATCAATATAAAATCCAACAAATTCTCCACGCATAAAAATTAATGTATTTTAAAATCTCGAAATGAAAAAAAGATATTTGAAACTAATTGCCGGTTTGATGTGTTTTAAAAATGTACAACCCATTTCTCATTACTGATAGGCCATTTTCTCGGCCAGCCGAATGAAGTTCTCCTCGTCTTGAAAGATTTGCAGCCCAAGAGGCCTGACAAAGCGACTTACTTGGCAAATCACAAAAAAACTGGGATGTGGCCGTGGACCCAGCTGCCAGCCTCAGTACTCTTCCGACGGAAGTCGGTCGTTGACCACATTGACCACGCCGCGCCAAGAGCACCAAGGCGGTGGATGACGGCGAGGCCTAGGAAGGGGACGACGCGGAGCCGGGGAAGACGCGGTAGTGGATGCCCACGCGGAGAGGAGTACGAGGGTTCACCGGTTCGGCTGCGGCGTGAGGCTGCCGTCGCCGCAGAATAACAGGGGGTGTGGGTGAGTAGAGGGATACCCTGGGCCAGCGATGGGAGTAGTAGGGGGCGGTGAGGCCTCCGCGACATCACAGCCGGCCACGAGAGGCAGGAGCACGCGGCACGACCGGCGCTGCTTTCGACGGCTGGAGCAAGAAGACCAGAGGTTGAAGAAGCACTATGGCCGTTGGATGGACATCATACGGTCACTGGAGCTAGAATCATTCATATTGACTAAGTTGACAAAGCCCTCCGTCCTCGTCAACTTAGCAGGCCCACAAGTCAGCCACCCACTATGGTGGGTCCCAGCTAGCAGGGGGTATTCATTTTTTGGTGCGTAATAAGGAGACACTTCCTTGCATGCGAAGATATAGCTGGTGGGTCCGACCTGTCAGCGGGGCGAACGTTTTTTTTTGCGAAATACAGAAGCCCTTCCCACGTACAGTGCACGTACAGTGCGTAATAAGGAGGAACTTTCCTTGCGTGCGACCATGGACCTCGTGGGTCCCAGCCGTCAGGGTCTCCACGTACAGTCCTCTTCCGATGGCTCTCGTATGTTGACCACGTCGCGCCGAGCGCACCGAGGCGGTGGACGACGGCGAGGCCCAAAACTGGAATGACCCGGAGATGGGGAAGACACGGCAGTGGAGTCGCAGACGGAGAGGAGTGGGAAACTTGACTAGTTCGGGTGCGGGGTGGGCCTACACTCGGCAGAGAATAACAGGAGGTACGGAGTGGAGGGATGGCCTGGCCGTCGGCGGGGTAGTGTTTCACTGAGGAGCGCAAAACAACGCCGCTGGACGCCGAAGGCTAGAGCAGGCGGTTCCGGCAGCGCTGGGGGAAGAAGTCGAGAGATTGAAGAAGAATGCCGGCCGTTGGATGTAAATCCAACGCCTTCTTAGGCTTCGACCTACTAGCCCACATGTCAGCCAGTCCATTTGTTTTTTAGTCCATTTGGTGGGCTGGGTGAAACAATGATGTAGCATCTATGCAGCCCGTTTAAATCCCATTTGCATTTTTCTTGAAATCCGCGGACTTGCTGGGTGGGTGAAAATAGCATGTTGGGCTAGACGGAGAAATGTTATAAAAACACAAACACATGATTGCACGTCAGTAAAATCTTTGCAAGCTTATGTACGCAATCACTAGGAGTTAACTTGCCAAGTTATATATAAACAATTATTATTATTATTTTGTAAGAACTTTCAACTTACGAAATAAAATATCATTTTAATTTGATGAGTTAATAGTACGTGGGGTATTATTATTTTTTAGGCTAGACGTGGGACAGTTGAGTTGGTTCTAGGGGAAAGTACTGGGAGAAAACTCAGTTTACATCGAAAAAGAAAGTGGGAGAAAATTCAGAGACCTGCTGGGTCCACCTGAGGAGGGGAATATGTTGGGAGGAAGGAGATTCAAAGCACGGCAGCCGAGTGAACTAGTTTTTTTACGGACAAGTGAACTAGTTTACATACATAAGCAAATAGCCACTAAAAAAGCAATCGGGTTAATGGGTTCTTAAAAGAAATATTTCGGACAAAACAGATAATTACGACACATAGGCTAATGCATGAAACACTCAGATGATAAAGGTGCTTATAAACAGATAAAGTACAACATCTAGACCTTCCTGGCACGCTTGATCATGACGCTGCGGCTGTCCGTGTACTCGTCGGTTACGGGAGGCAGACACGCCCTCATGTCCAAGATCTGCCTGTACGTGTCGTAGCATGCGTATGAGTCCTTGGCCGCGTAGGTTATGTAGGCTAGATTCAGAGGTACCTCCCACGTGTTCAGGTCATCTTCTTTCATGTTGGTGTATCAGGGGTCGATGATGGTCTCAGCGAGGTCAACCACGGAGTCCTTCTCCTGCTCGTTCCTGATGATCTTGCATTGCTTCTGGATGTCGACAAGCTTGTTGCACCAGATGGCCGAATCGTTGCGTTCTTCCTTCTCTCCACTGTAGTGAAGGTGCAGTCGGCGCTGCCGATGAAACAGGCGAATGCTCCAGAACCTGGTGCAGCCATAGGACTGAGGCGAGGTAGAGCTTCACTGAGTCCATATCGTTGGTGTACATCACATTCAACTTGGTGCAGCCATAGGACTGAACGGCGAACTCAAAGGGGAACTCCTTGCTGAAGTCCATATCCAGTAGGCTCACCCCTCGGATCGCCATTGGAGTCTCTTCGAGTGAACAAGTATGTAGGCGGCGGCAACAGTTTGTTTTTAAACTCTTGGGGAACTGGATTCAACAGTAAGCTGAGTGTGTACAGGCGACAACAGTTACTACCCCTCCCTCGTCCGCTGCACGCCCGGCAGAAGATGCACCCTCGGCCACATGTTGGTTCACGAGCGGGTTTGTATTGGTACTGTAATAACAGGAGTTAGTGGTCACTTTACTTAAATTTAATTAGCTTTAATAGAAATTTATACTTAAAACAAGCAATGTATTCGCTCGTTCAATCAGTGCCACAGGATCAACATGCACAACAATTAGAATTATTATTCTCAGGACGCACACGATCAACACATTTGTCACACTTTCACAAAGATAATACTACCAAGTTTGAACTGTTTGTTATGGTTGTTGTCCTCTGCATCATCATGCCGTGTATCCCAGCTTGCAAGATTCAGAACCAACAAATAAGATCCAAATAATAAGTACAACAAAGATGCCTACACATCTCATTGATTCCCAACTTGCAAGATTCAGAACCAACAAATAAGATCCAAATAATAAGTACAACAAAGATGCCTACACATCTCATTGATTCCCAACTTGCAAGATTCAGAACCAACAAATAAGATTCAAAGAATAAGTACAACAAAGATGCCTACACATCTCACTGATTCCCAGCTTGCAAGATTCAGAACCAACCCATTAGAGCCTTTTGATAAAGTGAATATCGGGATTAAATCCATCTTGGCTAGCCATGTCATACAATCGAAGAACTTGGCGAATGCTCTTGACCGTCACAACATCTGTAGTTGAGTATTCCTGTTTGCACATCATGTTTGCACAGCACAAACAAGGAGACAAGAGAGCATGATTTCGCTTTAATAGCGGCCTCCTTGAACTCAACCTCCAGCTCTACTTGGATGAGGTCTGCCTGGAGTTCCATGATTCAATTCATGCGCCCTTTTCTGCAGTTCACCTGAAATGAAGCAAAGATTGCATCATTCAGCTAGCAAGAAGTACTTGCTCTTGTGAGCTGGCAGGTTCTTCTTTAGTAGTTGCACTAAAATTGAGGAACATTAAGGTTGGCTGTCCGGCTCATGTAAGGTGCAACTATAATTTTCTTATCCTTTTGTGCAGTTCCACTAAAATAAAGTGCCATTGTGGTGACAGTGATGGCTCCATCTTGCAAAGGCTAATAAAATGTTGCACGAGATTACCAGCAGAACTTGACGGAGATTTTGGAAACTCCAATCACCATTTTGTGCAGTTCCACCAAAATTGAGAGATGTTGCCCACGTGACATTTTAGTTGAACTGCACAAGACACTCATTCCAAAAAAAGTGTTTTGTGCAGTTCACCAAAAGGTCACAATAGCAACAAGGTGAAATGGATATCCCTATCTACACAAAAAGATAGAAAGTAAACAGATGTTGGTCAATAAGAATATACGAAACATATACAAAATGAAAAGAAGCATCTTAATCATGTTCATGGCAATCACGCAAGGATAGTAGAAATTTTAAAACATCAGCAATGCTTCATGTTACCAGAAGCATTACGATCAACAATGAGATTCCTCAAATATGGGATTACTTTAATGGTGGCATTGCTTGTTTACCAGACACAGTAAATCAACATCAGCTAAAGAGTTGGTTTAAGGGCATGGGACCATGGGGACACCAGGACACTCAGCAGCGTAAAGGAGCAACTTAGTTATCATACTGGGGAAAATAGCAGGAGTGCCATTTGTAATACAGTTTAATTGCATCTTATCACTGGAGGCATTAGATTAACAATAACACTGGTTAGACATGTCCCTAAGGTAATAGCGTGATTGCTTCATTTTACATGCGCCCTTACATTAACAACAGCAAAAGGTTGGTATAAGGACATGCGACAGTGGACGCATCAGCACAATGTACCTACAAGGAGGCATAAAGTGGTGATGCCGAGTTTGTTCATGCTATGTGAGGGCAGCAAACCTAATTCTGGAGACCTTGTACTATGTGAGGGCAGCAAATCTAATCCTGGAGACCTTTTACTATGTGAGGGCAGCAAATCTAATCCTGGAGACCTTTTACTATGTGAGGGCAACAAATCTAATCCTGAGACCTTTTACTATGTGAGGGCAGAAAATCTAATCCTGGACATACTCTGTTGACTTTTCCACCAACCGCCACTTTCTATCCTTTTTTCAACCAATAATAGATCTGTTCCTTATCCAGTTTGCACTGCATTTTCCCATTATTTCCCTTTTCAACCAAAAGACCGGTTGGGTATCCGGTCTCTACTACTTTCACCATATTATTTCCTCTTTGAATCAAGTCCTAGATTCATGCTACAACTTTCCCCCCTTTCTTTGTTGTTTGAACAAAGCCCTAGATTCGAATGCATGAAGTAGATTTACCTCTAATAATACTAAAAATTTAGGTGGCTTTGGAAGAGCTGATGGGAGTAGAAAAAGATGCACATGCAGACACGTGGGGAGCTAGGGCAGTAGAGCAAGGCCACTTTCGAAGAACTTATACCTGAGGGTCGCCGGGATGTCGGCGGCGGCAGGTCGGATTTGTGAACAATACAGCAAGGGGGAAGAAGGGTCAGAGGACCTCCCGAGCCGGTGCTGTGTCGGAGAGAACGGCACGGGCAGAGGATCGGCCCCTCCGGCAGCTGTGGGTTTCCTCCCTCGGCGGCGATGACCACATGAACGATGCCTGCGGTCGCCAGCACCGTCTGGAAACGATGTGCGGTGCGGGGCCAGAGGCCGACGCCTTGGATGATTTGGCACAGCCGACTGCCGCTCGCGTCCATCGCCTCCGTAGGTGCTTGTGGCTTCTGGTCACTTGGTCTTGGATTGGAGTGAGTAGTGTTGCACAGAGACTTGGGAGTAGATGGATTGGAGTGGTGGGGCGCCTTTATTATATGAGAGTCCAAACTCTGTTGCATTCACATCGTGCTGGCTCTATTCTGCTTTGCCAATTAATTCCCCTGCATGTAATTGAGGATGCATCATTGACCGTTCAACGTCTCGGGAACCGCTACCCTCTCCCTCCTTGGCATTCAAGCACCTATGGACCCGTCGACGACGAGGTGCCAATGGTGACTTCGTAAATTTCAAGATGATAGTGTCATGCATGTGTGCGTTCATAGGGGTGAGTGTATGCGCGTGTATATGAGCGCTTGCGTCTGTACTGTGTAAAAAACATAAATGCGTGTCAAAAAGAGACTAGTCAGTATACTCAATATTGTGCACCTCGGAGAGGAAAACGATAGAACTAGTACGTATTTATTTAGGGTGCAGAGTCACTCATTTTGCTCCATATGTACTCCGTCTCGGTGTAGTCTAGTCACTTGTTGAAATCTCTAGAAGGGCAAATACTCCTTTCCGGTTTACAGGGCTATACTAGCAAGTAGTTGTACGTACTAGTACAATAGTGGGCTCACATAGCAATTTTGTCCCATGCAAGAGCCTGGCTATATGCGTGCTCCAATGTTCGCAACTGCAACATTCGATTTGCGCTTGGCTCTTCGCCTCTTCGAGAAGACGAACAATGATGTTACTACTACTGCTTCCACAATGTCGAATCCACTGCTGCATGTTCGTCCACCGCGAGCAGGACAGATAGCTTGTTGTAGAAGTACTACTAAGCAAAAGCCTGTCCTCGTTTGAGAGCAACCGTGCGCATGGGTGAGGGAGAAGGCGTGTAGTAAAATCAAGCTTCTCCTCGTTGTACGAGTTGACGCGACACATCATAGCACTGGCCACACATGCTTGCCTCTAAACTTGGCTGAAAGACCCGCAGTGTACAATATATTTGCTGCAACCTCTAACATTTACCCACCACAAATTAAAATATATGTGGCCGTATGCATCATTCTGATGCAGAGGCCGGGGAGTCCCCCCTTTCGGAAAAAAACAAATTAAAATATATATTCCTGTCTTGACCAGATGAGCGTGCAAACTAAAATCACCAGGGTGTCAGGTAGGGCCAGAAGACTATTTTTTTTAAAACTTCGAGATGGCCACATAGCATGGAGCCGACCCCAACGATTTTAAGCTTACAGGCACGGTACACGCTATCCTAGACTACTCTACACATGAAACTGGCACACGAGCGCCCGGGCTGCGCTTGGCTCTTCGCCTCTTCGGGAAGTCGAACAATGATGGAGTACTACTGCACTGGGGGAGTACTACAGTATGCTTCTGGCCATCTGACACCGATTGAACTGCTGCATGTCCACCGCGTGCGGGTGGGAGAGCGTGTAGCGAAAGCTTCTCCTAGTCTTGCCAGCCACCACGCTCATGGGCGAGGGAGGGACGCTCCTGCCTTTGCATGTATGACAGGTGGGCCCGACAGGTGTGTGGCCAACCTGTCATACGGCCAAAGGCAGGTGCAGTTAAGTCTGCGAGGGAGAGGATAATCAAACTTCTCATTGATGTACGAGTTGACGCGACACATCAAAGCACTGCACTCGATATATTTCAATAATTTGCGTTTACCGATGCATTAATTACAACGCATGCTTGCATGCCGTGACTCTCCTTTTGATACTTGCATGTGTTGATTTAATGCACCTTGAAGTAGTATAAAATATGTTACGGTAAAGCTTCGTAATACCCCGGCCCAAGTCGAGAGATGGTTGTGCACGAGGAGGGCGAGATCATGCAGACCGAACAAGACCCGACGATGGAGCTCTCTAAGGTCTCGATGGACCTCACCGTGCTCCACTGCCCCTTGTGCCTCCGCCCCTTGACGCCTCCGGTGTATGAGGTTCAAATACACCTCGTCCGTTTGGTTAATTGAGCAAGGTGCAGGTTTCTTGATTGATGTGCGGTTCGATTGATTTCTGCAGTGCAAGGGAGGGCACCTGGCCTGCGCAGACTACCGTGTCGAGCGCCCCGGGAACCAACGGCAGTGTCAGAAGTGCGAGCACGGCGGTGGCTTCGACGTGTGGAACACGGCGGTGGACTCCGTCCTTTCGTCGGTGAGGGTGGAGTGCCCGCATGAAGGTTGTGGGCTCTACGTCACTTACCACAAGCTCGCCGATCACCAGAGTGTGTGTTCGCTCGCGCCCTGCAAATGTCCCGTGCCCGTCTGCGGCTACGAAGGCCCGCCACCGGCGCTCTACCACCACATCAGCACCGCGCATCCCATGCCCATGCACAGGATCCAGTACGGCAAGGTGCTCCAGCTGCAAGTGCCACTGTCAGAGCCACGGCTCTTGCTGTTCGCAGAGGAGGACGCCGCATGTTTTTCTTGGTCGGAAACATGCTCGATATCGGCGCGCCTATCGCCGTGTCGGTCATCTGCATCAGAGCGGGGCGTCCCCACTGCTGCACTACGTGGCCAAGCTGTGGGCGAATGGCCCGCCGGCGGAGCCAAAGGCACGACCGACGCCATCAAGGTGGAAATGGAGGTGACAAGCAGCAAGGATCCCGGTGATGTCGACGTGCAGGAGCTGACCTTCTTGACAGTTCCGCCCAAGCTGCTGGCCGGGGCTAAGCTTGTGTCCCTCCACATTCAGATTGACAAGCTCACGTCCTAAATGTTTCTACAGTGCATTCTGTTTATCTTAGTAATATGCTAATATAGGGATTACCTTGGTCTACTTTAGCTTAAGAAATGGTGGGTTTTGGTGGCGATGCAGCAATTACTTCGACATCAGATCAGTAATTTCCAACAGTCGAATGGATATTTTGTGTCTGTTGGATATAAAGTTCCTTTGGGTAAGAAGTACTACTTGTCATCAAAATAGATAAAAGGAGATGTATGTAGACGTATTTTAGTTCTAGATACGTCCCTTTTTTATCCATTTTGATGACAAGCACTCCCTCTGTTCCACAATACAAGCCTTCCATTTGTCAAAATATAGATGTATCTAGACATGTTTTAGTATATAGGTACATCCATGATAGAGCCAATCCGATGGTTGAGAACACTACAATTCGTAGCTACAGATGCGTGTGTGACTCCCAGATGCAGAGGCCGGGGTCATCATCCTCCTTTTCAAGAAAAAACAGACGCGTGTGTGAGAGGATGAGTGCATGCATGCACCTCTTCTCTTCCTGTATAACGTACTACTAAACTCAGAGTACAAGTTTTTGTGGGTGGCACGATGGTGCGTGCGAGAAGTCCCGAGAGATAGGTTTAATGCGTCTGAAAAAAAGACCAGCCTAGAGCTCGCCACGCGGCTATTCCTATCGAACGCCCCATTAACCGTAAGATATGTATAGGACGGTGCCCCTTATTGCACGTACACAACAGTACTCCCTCCTTTCCAGTTTATAGGGCTTAATTCAAAAATCTCACCAACCAAGATGGTGAGTGGTGGAATATTTTTTGTAGTTTGCAAAATCACCTAATTAATGCTCTTTTTTTCTCAAAAATTTATGTTTATCAATGCATTAATTGCAATGCATGCATGCATAAAGTACATGCATTGGTCAATTTTCTCTTAATACTTGCATGCAATGATTTAATGCACCTTGGAATCTGAACATGTGTTGGGGAACAACCAAATTGAGCCTTATAAAATGGAAAAACTAAAATTTGAGATAAGCCCTATAAAACCGGAAAGGAGGGAGTAGAAAAAGAAGTACTCCATCCGGGAATAGTGTCGCACTTCGAAACTAGAACCGTCAATAAATTTTGAGCTTGCGTCTCGTCACATTCCAAATTACTCCACGCTATATTGAATTGCAAACCTGTTCACACCGATCACAACCTAAACGGTTTCCCACTTAGGAGCGTATTAGTACCATGGTACTCCCTCCGTCCGGGGTTTATTAGGCCTAAAGACAATTTCTCTTAGACCAAGACACATAGTAATTTGCTCACATTAATTCTTTCATTTCACTCCCAATGCACTCTCTCACATGCATGCAGCTAATGAAAAAGCACGCATGAAGTATATTAATTTTTCAGCCATGGCACCAACAACAATGGCTTTCAATGCAACCAATGAAATGGTTGCATGCATGCACCTTGCCAAAGCGGGGACTTACAAAAGGGGACATGCTTGTGATGCTGAGAGGCCTAATAAACCCAGATGGAGGGAGTATATTGAATTGCAAACCTGTTCACACCGATCACAACCTAAACGGTTTCCCACTTAGGAGCGTATTAGTACTCGGTTATAAATACTAGTATGCCAAGATGACTACACATTCCTCCTCAACTCCTCGTCCACAAAAACAAACAAGTCATTCAGCATGCTTCCCTTGCGTCTGCCATGGCCAGCGTGAGTTCTGGGTCGAGAGATTGCCACCAGGGAGAGGCGAGCATGGAAGCGGAAGCACGAGAGATGTCCCGCCTCGCTGCGAGAGCATCCGACATGTCCCGCCGCGC
This sequence comes from Triticum aestivum, assembly GCF_018294505.1. Lineage (NCBI taxonomy): Eukaryota > Viridiplantae > Streptophyta > Magnoliopsida > Poales > Poaceae > Triticum > Triticum aestivum. Next base: position 455,393,841 of record NC_057800.1, read on the forward strand.
GGAAGTAGCAGCACAGAGGTCCCGCCGCGCCGCTGAAGCAGCACGGAGGTCCTGCCACGCCCTTGATGCAGCAGACTGGTCCGGCCGCACCGCGGAAGCAGCAGAGATGTCCCGCCGCGCCACGAATGCAGTAGAGATGTCCCGCCACGCCGCGGCGGCCTGGGAAAATTTCTCGCGGGCAGGCGACGACTGTTACAGGCGCATGCATGCGATTGTCCATAGCCAGATGGATCAGATCTCTGGCTGGGCGAGGTTGCAGGACGACATGAAAGCCTCGTTTGAACAGGCTACCGGCGTCATCCGGCAACTAAGGGAGGGCAATGAGAGGCTCCGGGCTGAGCGCGACCTGCTGAGGGGAGAAGATCGTCCGAAGTGCAGACCAGCAGGAGGAGACTAGTGCCTTGTTGAAGAGGACCGGCGTCATTGTCAAGAAACTTATGGACGAGAATGACATGCTCCGCAACAAGCGCCAAAGGCTGGTGGAGGAATCCATGGATGTTCTCAAGCAGCGTCTTGAGGACACGAAAGAGCTCATCGCCGCTCGCCGCGGAGACTAGTTCCCGCGGCCTGCAACAACACATCAAGAAAGTAGAGATCAGCGAGCCAGATCCTTGTCTTCCTTCTTCTTTTGCCCTTGTGTATTTCGGGCATAGCCACATGTGGCTTTTTAATTACTTTCTAATTATGTAAGACAATTAATCGTCCTTATCTTTCTGTGGAAGATCAATGTTGCGAGGCTGGAATGAAGAAAACTCTTGCTGTGGCGACCCTGGCGTTGTTGTTCTTCTAGTTGCTGCTGGGCTTCCTTCAGTTTCCTGGTTTCTTTTGATGTAATAATCGATTTAGGATGTGGATTGTGTCGTCAGTTGTGAAATGTTGGGTTCTAGCATGGATGTTTGGCCTTTGTTGGCCTCTTGGGATGTTGCGATTTCAATCTGGTAGCTTTTAGTCCTTCGTGTTAGGCTGGAGTTGTGCTGAACTTCTTGTGAATTGTGGTGGTTTTCAGTAATGAAAATCGGAAGGGGCAAGCCCTTCTTTGATCAATTTTTTAACCGTCCTTATATATTCATCAGTCTTGCTATAAGTCGCAGTAGATGCTATATAGGTCCGTCGGATCTTACATCAAGATCCGTGCTTTTAGATTTTTTTTCTCTCTTAAATCTCAGTCAAGTGAGACATAGCCACGCCATTAAACAGAGGCTCGGGCGCCATTAATGGAGACCTTGGGAGAGAGGTGGATGGCAGATGGAGGTCAAAGGGCTCTCCTCCCGATAAGCACGCGCAGGGATCTGATCGCACGCCTCTCGTACTCAAATAGCTACCCTGCATGGCGCCTCCTAGCTAATAAAAAATGGGGACGCGTGGTGGCACGTAAATGGTACTAGTAAGTAGAACGCCCACAGTTTCAATAATACTTGTGTTTTCGATTGTAATGTGACAACACTTGTTCCAAAATGACTTTGTTGATTGTTAATGTGTGCGCCTTTGCAAATCGGACTGCAAATTTACCACAACATGTTGGTGCCATGTCATGGCACCAAGCCAAGTTTCATTATTTTCATGCGTGTTTTGGATTTACAGGAATTAAAAAACTAAGTTTCTCAATGTTTCCAACCCAGCCACGACGCCCAGAATTTGAATTTCATTCCCGTTTCTTGCATGCAACCTAGAAATTTACCCAAGGACACACATGTGATTTTTCAACCAACCTTGGTGCACTTGAACATGTGCTTGTATTTCAAATTTGAATTATGCACACAAAGGTGACACGTTCCCTCCTAGAACCACGAGCCTTCTTGAGAGAAGCTCCGATTTGCAAGAAGCTTATACCAATTTTTTTCCTATTCGGCCAATTTTTTTTACCACGGAATGGTACTACCATGACATGACACCATGCCAAATTTCATGATTTTAAAACCAAGTTTCTCAATGTTCTCGACTGAGCCATGATGTCCAGATGTTTGAATTTTATTCTCATTTTTGCATGGGACCTACTCCCTCCTTCCATCTATATAGGGCCTAATGTGTTTTTCAAGACAGCCTTTGACTATTGACAAGATTAATAGCACATGAGATGTATACTATGAAAATTATATTATTGGAAGCTCCTTTGACATACAAATTTGAAGGTATGCTTTGTGTAAGTTGCATGTCATATATTATTGCTCTAAGGTTGGTCAAAGTTAGCCTCGAAAAACGCATTAGGACCTATATAGATGGAAGGAGGGAGTAGAAATTCACCCGAGGACACAAATGTGATTTTTCAACCAACTTTGGTGCATGGGAGCATGTGCTTGTAGTTCAAATTTGAATTATGCACATTAAATGACCAAAAACTCAATTAATGTGTAAATAAGGCCAAATGAAGCCGGAATAATTCCAAAATTTAATAGGGAACTCATGTAGTTCTACGTTGCCTTTATAAATAAACTCAAGGGGGACAATGTATATCGTTTCGCACTCAAAGGTGGCATGTTCCCTCTCAGAACCACGAGCCTTCTTGAGAGAAGCTTCGGTTTGCAAGAAGCTTATACCAAAATCTGTTCCTATTCGGCCAATTGTTTTACCACAACATGGTAGTACCATGACATGACATCCATGGCAAGTTTCATGATTTTCAGACGTGTTTTGGATTTACAAGAATTTTAAAACCAATTTTCTCAATGTTCTCGGCCGAGCCACGTTGCCCAGATGTTTTAATTTTATTCTCATTTCTTGCATGGGACCTAGAAATTCGCCCGAGGACACAAATGTGATTTTTCAACCAACTTTGGTGCACGAGAGCATGTGCTTGTAGTTCAAATTTGACTTATGCACATTAAATGACCAGAAACTCAATTAATGTATAAAAAATGACAAATGAACCCGGAATAATTCCAAAATTTAACAGGGCACTAATGTAGTTCTATGTTGCCTTTCTTAAGAAACTCAAGGGGGGGGCAGCGTATATCGTTTCACACTCAAAGGTGGCACGTTCCCTCTTAGAACCACGAGCTTCCAAATCGGCCCAATTTTTTACCATAACATGTTAGTGCCAAGTTTCATGATTTCTAGGCGAGTTTTGGATTTACATGAATTTAAAATCAATGTTTCTCGATGTTCTCGGCCGAGTCATGACGCCCAGATGTTTGAATTTCATTCTCATTTCTTCCATGGGACCTAGAAATTCAACCAAGGACACATATGTGATTTTTCAACCCACTTTGGTGCACCGGAGCATGTGCATGCAATTCATATTTAGATTATGCACATGAAAAGTCTAGAAACTCAATTAATGTATAAAAAGGCCAAATGAACCTGAAATAATTCCAAAATTTAACAGGGCACTCATATAGTTCTATGTTGCCTCTGTAAATAAAATCAGGGGGGAGGCAGCGTATATCGTTTCGCACACAAAGGTGACACGTTCCCTCTCGGAACCACGAGGCTTGTTGAGAGAATCATATAGATTCATTCATTTTGTTCTGTATGTAGTGGAATCTCTACAAAGACTTATCTACTAGTAATAGCTAGCCCCCACTACTAGGAATTCTCTATCCTCTCATTGAGCCACATCATCAAAATTGATGTAGCCGTTAGATGAAGTAAATCAGTCCATAATAGCCGTCTGATCTAGACGTTGAGAGCCTCCGCACTAAGCCACATGCAAGCATGCAGAAATACCATGGCACATGCATGTGAGTGTGTTTTAAATCACATCAACATGTCTGCATGCAAGCATGCACCGGTAGCATGCATGTAAGTGAGCTTTTAAGTCCCATTAACATGTCAAAAAGAAAAATATAATCCCATTATGCAGTAGGAGTTGGCTGATCTTTTTTCCTTACGTGGGATGATCTAAATGATGATGGGAGTTTATTTAGTTTGGCTACCACATTTGTCATGCGGTTATAGAGTTTTTTGTTCCATGAAATCGATAATTTTGCGCAGAGAGATATACCACTATTTTGCGACAACGCGCGGGGACTCATCTAGTAATATTTAGGAGTGGAGGGAGTATTATGTAAAGAGTTAGGTGTCGCACGATGATAGTGTGAAGCGGGCCATGTAATCAGTGAGCCTGCGAGTTTTCACTGCTCTTGCACGCCTCTGTTGTAAGAATGGAGAAAATTGTAATCTAGTAGTAGTACCTCCTTTCGCCGAAAGCGTGGGACATCCAGTAGTCCTGCCACCTCAGTAATAAACACCAATGAGCCGTCAAATCACATAGACCCAGCAGTAAGTTGGACGGACGAAGAAACCATCACTCTTGCGCTAGTGAGAGGTCGCGTCCGCTTTGCCTGGGCATGAATGCGGGACCGATTCTTTGGAGCGGCGCTGACCGTTTCGGGCGGGAAGCGCGCGCGGGCGATGGAGGGGCTTTGGGTGGGCCAGGCTAGTCAGGAGCGGGTGTGGCAGCTGTCCGCATGTCCCTACCGGACACGCCCAGAAACGAGAGGATGCACCGACTCTCGTGGCTAAAATCGTACACTACACAACATCTCTCTGTAGGAGTATGTCGATCTGTCGCTCTCTCTAACACACACATGCTATTAAACACACACACACACGCGCGCACGCACGCACGCACATGCACGCACTTTGGTCCCGTTGCACCTTCTAACGTGACTTATTACACCTAGACGGAGGGAGTAGTAAGTATATGAGATATGGTGGCACACTGACTTAAGTCGAATACAAGTGCCCAAAATTTGTGTGCATGTTATAATAAGGATTCACTTAAAATAGTACGTGAGCGATCAGAGGGATCAATTGGACAGTGTTCCCGAGAAGTAGTGAGATGTGTGAGGTAAGAAACACCGCTGGCACTTTTAATTTTTCTTATTAATTTGTTTGTTTCACCCTCTGACTGGTGGGACCCAACGTACTACGTGGAGAGAGGTAACATGACTAAGGCTGCATTATTTCTGCACCACTGTGGATAGTCTTACCACCAAAGCCACATGACACGATTATGATTGAAATCCCAATGACTCCCACACACACACACACAAAAAACACGGCATTCTTGTCACACAAATGCAAGAATGTATAAAAGGTTATTTCCCTCTCGTTGAACATAACGGGAGGGTTGTGTAGCTGGTTAGCCCGTTCGCTCATCAAACTTGAGGTCTCGGGTTTGATAACTACACTTGAGCATAATTTGTGCCAGGAGGATTCTTTGACTGGTCAAAATGTTTTCTAGGGTTTGCACAGTTCACACTCTCTCTCTAGTATATATATACACGCTGGAGCCTTAGCGCTTGTAGTTGCTCTCTTCACACTCTCTCGCCCTCTCCCGCTGGAGCCTCAACGCTTGTAGTTGCTCTCTTCACACTCTCTCGCCCTCTCCGGATCTAAACAAGACTTCATTGGCCTCTCTCTCTCCCCTCACTGCTGCTCAAAGAGCCGGCAGGACCGTCCGCCGGGAAGGGAAGGAGGCTTAATGTTGTCGCCGTCGGCGAGGGACTACCGGCGCAGCTGTTAACTTTCCACCCAGCGACGGTGCGGGAGGGCCTCCGACCCCTTCTTCGCCGTCGTCCCGTCGCCCACCGAACCACGCCCCAAGAACCTTTAGGTATAATTTACTTACTCCACATGCATTTCTCTAGCTGCATGTATACATGAATCTAGGACGTGGTTCAAAGAGGAAAAGAGTGGGGGAAAGTAGTGGGAAAAGTTGTATATAGCATGAATCTAGGACGTGGTTCAAAGAGGAAATGAAGGGGGAAAGTTGTATAGCATGAATCTAGGACGTGGTTCAAAGATGAAAGGAATGGGGGAAAGTAGTGGGGAAAGTTGTACCGGATAAATCTAGGACGTGGTTCAAAGAGGAAAGGAAGGGGTGAAAGTACTAGTTCAAAAAGGAAAGGAAGGGACAAGGCTGTAGAGTTTGAGCAGGACTAGATTTGCTGCGCTCACATAGGGAAAGGTGTCTAAAGATAACAAAACTAGGACCAACACAAATATGCTCCTTGGTTGTTTGTTCTTTGTTGCAACAGACTATGCATGACCACAGTACATCGGTAGATGCACATGGTGCTGGTGCGTCCACTGTCCCGTGCAACTCATTAGCTGTTGTTAATCTAAGGCCCTATTTGGTTAAAAACTCCCTAGTCCCTACCTTCTTGGTTCCAGGGACTAAACATGGACTAGAGGTTATTAAATGACATGCTAAAAGACCATGTTACCCCTAGTAATGAACTAATAGAGACAAGGTGCGATGCGTGGCAGGGGCAACTGTTGGAAAAATTCCCAAAAAGACTCCCTCGAGGTCTTCTTTCTTTAGTCCCAAATGCCCACTTTTAGTCCCTAAAAGTCCCTCCTGTTTGGTTTAGATGGGACTGACACGGAGTTTTTTAGTCCCTACACCAAAATGTCCCTGTAAACAAACACGCTCTAATAATGCAGCTGGAAAATTGATGCAATGCCACGGTTAAAAGCAAATTACACGTTTAACGAATTTTATTGTTAATATAATCTTTATGTTAATATTAATCAATGCCACCGTTTGAGAAATGCTACTGTCTTGCTTTCTTTCCCATTTAGATAAGGTAGATGCTTCTTTTTGTTGGCTTCTGTGTCATCCATTGTTATTGACCACTAATTGTTTCCTTTGCACCTCTGTGTAAATAGGGTTATCTACTTCACCTCGTTGCCATTGTGACCTTTTATTGCACTGCACAAAACACTTTTGTTTTAAGAGTGTTTTGTGCAGTTCAACCAAAATGTCACACCGACAACGTTGCTTGATTGCTTGATCTTAGTGGAACTGCACAAGAGGAGATCTTACTTCCTATACGTTATGGCGAATTTGGTTCAGATCTTCTTGTTGTGAGTTGTTTGAATTCCGCATCATGAGAGGTCAGTACTAGCCTTCTTTCACATGATTCTGCAGTGTGCTTTCATATGTTGTGCTACTTGTACGATAATGTTGCTTGATTTTAGTGAACTGCACAAATGGAGACAAGACTTCCAATCTGTATGTGCATCGTAATATCCCATTGAGGTAAGATAAGGATATTTCACAACTACTGGCCTGTATTTTGCCACTTTCATTAGAAAATTAAGTTTAGTACTATACTTGTGCTCCCTAATTGACATGCCAAATCTTACATTGAAGGTGAAGCTTGTCTGTTATTGAACCAAGTGATGAAGGGGAAGAACAAGTAGAAGAAAAACAAAAATCAACTCCCGATGCTATAATGAAGCACTGGAACTGTGATGACACAAGTAATGATATAGTTTTGCACCTTAATTTATTCCTATGGCTGGAACGAGCAATTGTTTTGCCACTAATTTGATGCCACTCTTAATGTAATATGTAATTATCTCTACTTGTGCAAACAGGGATCTTCTTTGAAGATACCATATATTTTAGTGGAACTGCACAAGAAGATGTTGGAAACATTAAACTAATCGAGGAGTATATAGTAAGCATGGCCACCACCGTGGATAGCAACAGATGGTTCCAGAGAAGTGCTTCATCTGTATGCTCTACACAATAAGCCTCCCGACAAAGGTTGGTACTCGCCCACTGATTTCATCCATATGATTGAGCTTTGTCATCTCTATTGGTGTTGTGCTACTGTTTAGATACTGTCATGAAAAAGTGGTATTGTCCTTGTGAAGTGCTTCATCTGTGCTGTTTTAAATATTTCCTTTCCTTTTTTTGAGCAAATAGGGATGCTAGCATTTAGTAGTCCTCTTGTCTTTGCACAACAGGATCATCTTCCTCTGAAGAAGAATATGGAGTACGTGAAATGACTAGTTCCGATTATGCCAGGATGAAGAAGCCCTGTCTATCTTCTCATCAGAAGGAGCAGTTGAAGGATGGTTACATTACTCCCCACAAGACCAAACTAACTTTAGCTCAGAAGGACTGACAAATCTCCATTTTTTTTGCTGTGATGCGCGAGTACAATGTTGTTCTAGGATTCTTTCTGGTGAGTTCCATTTTTCTAAAAGTGTGCTCTACATGGACCATGTATGTGCCAGTTGAAACTATCAATTCATAGTACAGTTTGCTTTATACTAATCACTTTTTTGTATTTGTGCAAACAGGGGTGCTCAGCTTGATTTCAATGGGAACTACACAAAATGTTCATGAATACATTGAATCATTCATTTCCACCACAAGAAAGGAGGTGCCGATAAGTTCAAGGTGTTGCAACATATAAGGGCGAAATCATACAAGCTACGCGTGAATTTGGTTGATTTTGGTGGAACTACACAAAAAGAACAGTTGGTTTATTTAGCACGAGGTGCCATGTTAATGTCCAAACTGATGGCAAACCCTACCCATTCCACAATCGTAGGCATTTGATATTTTGGAATGGGACAACCTTGTCAAATTTTGCTCATTGATTTTAGCAAGACATGCGTTTGATATTTTCGAATGGGACGCCCTTTGCTGTCAGCAGTGTCGATCAATTTTTTCTTTATTCTTTAGTTGTGAAGTAAATATTGCCTCTGACATGTGAGTCGCTGAGATGCATAATCATCGATTGTTTTGAATGTTCTCTATGAATTGCCAGGCCTGTGTGTTTGATTGCAATGTACAGAAACGCTAAAAAGCTGCTCAAACTCTGTGTACTCCTTCTGTTCCTTTTTACTTCGCACATTGTGAAAGTGCATACTTTTTTGTATAAGATTGTTCAAAGTAGAGATACTTTGACTGTAGACAAAACTTGTATGCAGACTAGAAAGGACCGGAGGGAGTACATGTGAAACTGCTGCAAACGAGGTGATCACCCTGGGAATAATGCTAGTACATATTGTTTTGCATGTTCATCCAATGCCAGTGATATAGGAATTCGAACTAATTGAAATAAATTCAATCATACACGGTCAGATTTCATATAAACATGCCGGATTTCATTACATTTCATACATTCTTCAACTAAAAAGGGGTGCGCTGGAGGTATAATTAATTAACCGAAGCTACCCACCTGTGTCCTTCTGAGCCAAACAGAAGCTTCAGTGACTTAACTGCAGGTGCAATTGCGTAACTGACATGTGGCCTGTTGGGCCCACGTGTCAGTCAGCCAACTGCACCAGCAGTTAAGTAGAAGCAACGTTCTTCTCCAGCGCAGCTCTCTGACTCCACGTCACCGCCAAGAAGCTAACCGGCTGTCAATGGTCAACCCGCCTAGAGTAGAAGCAGCGTTCTTCTCCAGCGCAGCTCTTCAACTCCACGTCGCCGCCAAGAAGCTAACTGGCCATCAATGGTCAACCCGCCTAGCTTGGCTTCAACTGGAGGGTAGCAGCGGTGGCCTTACTTGGACCCGAGCGGCAGCGACCTACCGCGTTCTACTCTTCCTCGTTTTCTATGTGGCGCGGCCTTATTGGCAGTGGGGCGGGGCCTCGGCGGAGCTGGCGATGTCCTCTGTCTCGTTGCCGGCGGGCGGCGCCTTAGCGGAGCGGTGGAAATCCTCCCCCACGTTGCCGGCAGGGTAGGGGCCTCGGCTGAGCCGGCGATGTCCTCTGCCTCGTTGTTGGTGGGGCGGGGCCTTGGTGGAGCCGGCGGTGTCCTCTACCTTGTTGTTGGCGCCGCGGGGCCTCGATGGAGCAGGTCCTCGTCGACGCCAGCAAAGCGGGGACTCATTGGAGCCGGCATTGTCCTCTGCCTCGTCCTCGGTCTTGCCCGCTTCATCGCCCTATTTGCTGCCTCTTTGTAGGCGGCCGCAGCCTCCGCCACCCAGATGCGGTACCGCCAGCGCTCGAGCCGGCCCTTGCGGGCGGAGCGGTACGAGTCGAGCAGCGCCTCCTGCTTCGCCCGCTCCGCGGTGATCTGCTCCTCCGCATGCAGGTGCTCCTGGAGGAGATGGTGGTTGTAGGCGGCGTCGGCCTGCGCCCCGCGGAACTGCTCCTCACATATCTACCTCACCCTGTCCATATATTGGGCACGGGCCTTGCCGATGGTCATGGTGCAATGCACCGGCGAGGATGGCACGGAGGAGGGGGTTGGCGCCGGATCGTCGACTACCATGTTCTCCATTGGGACGTCGTCGTCCTCCGGCTGCCTACCGGCCAGCCGGTTGGCAGCAATGGCTGCCATCTCCTTGTGGTCCGTCGTCCGCCTGTACCGAAGAGAGCTGGAGCGTGAGGAAGCCATGGTGGGCAGTAGTGGTGTGGACAGGAGAAAGGAAATGGATGCGGATGACTGCGGCTATGGCCGGCGCACAGTTTATATAGCAATGGTGGGCGGGCGGAGGGACGGACGTGTGGCGCCGGAGTAGCCGCCTCGGCAACCGCGTATCATTAATGTGGGCGGCAGATGGACGGATGAACGACACTTGTGTCGTTTGAAGGCGGAGCAATTGCCTACACCGGGAAGCGGGGCGGGCAGCGCTGACTGTTTCGGGCAGAAAGCGCGCGCGGGCGAGGAGATGACTTTACCAAGGGCTTTGTCAACTTAGTCAATATAAACGATTCTAGCTGCAGTGACCGTACGATGTCCATCCAATGGCCGTCGTGCTTCTTCAACCTCTGGTCTTCTTGCTCCAGCCGCCCAAAGCAGCGCCGGTCGTGCCGCCTGCTCCTGCCTCCCCTGGCCGGCTGTGTTGCTGCGGAGGCCTCACCGCCCCCTACTACTCACACCGCTGGCCAGGCCATCCCTCCACTCACCCACACCCCCTGTTATTCTACGGCGACGACAGCGCAGCCGAACCAGTGAACCCTCGTACTCCTCTCCGCGTTTGCATCCACTACCGCGTCTTCCCCGGCTCCGCGTCGTCCCCTTCCTAGGCCTCGCCGTCGTCCACCGCCCTGGTGCTCTCAGCGCAGCATTGTCAACGTGGTCAAGGAACGACTTCCATCGGACGTGGACTATACGTGGAGAGGCTGACAGCTGGGTCCACGGCAGCCGCAAGGAAGTGCCTCCTTATTACGCGCAAAATAATTATTCATCCACCTGATAGCGGGGACCCACCGGACGGGCCACCGTATTTCGCGAAAAAAATGATTCGCCCCCTGACTGCTGGGACCCACGAGCTACATCTTCGCACGCAAGGAAGTGCGTCCGAAAAAAACGATTCACCCCCTGGCTGCTGGGACCCACCAGCTACATCTTCGCACGCAAGGAAGTGCGTCCAAAAAAAACGATTCGCCCCCCGACTGCTGGGACCCAGCAGCTACACCTTCGCATGCAAGGAAGTGCGTCCGGGCAAAAAAAACGATTCGCCCCTGACTGCTGGGACCCAGCAGCTACAACTTCGCACGCAAGGAAGTGCGTCCAGGCAAAAAAAACGATTCACCCCCTGACTGCTGGGACCCACCAGCTACATCTTCACAGGCAAGGAAGTGCCTGACAGTCGGGACCCACCTGGTCGAAGCATACGTAGCGTTGTCATTCTGGTCGCGAACGTGTACGTACATACTGGTCGATGTAGAGGCGCGCACGTGCCGTAGTAGAGGCGCGCACGTGTTGTAGTAGAGGCGCGCATGTAGCATGTACACGTATGTACAACGGCCAGGGTGCAAGAAAGAAAATATGGCCACGTATGTGTACATATGGGCAGGGTCTCGAACGCCTACTCACGCATACGTACGGCCAGGGCTCGTGTACATGGCTGGGTTGGAATGGAGAAACAGCATTGTCGTCGTGTTCATGGGGAGGCAATGGAATGCATCGTGTTCATGGGGAGGCAACGGAATGCGTTGTGTTCATGGTGAGGCAACGGAATGCGTCGTGTTCATCAGGAGGCAACGAAATGCGTCGTGTTCATTGGGAGGCAACGGAACGCATGGGAGCCAACCAGCTGGGTCGGAACGGAATGTGTGGTCGTGTTCATCGGGAGGGCTTGGACGGAACAGGCGATGGAAACGAGGCCTGGTGTAACGCAGAACGGAGGAAACGGACCTCCTACGGTCGAAACGGGGTCCTGTTGATCGGGAGGGGTGTGGCGTACCGCAAAACGGAGGAAATGGACCTCCTACGATCGAAACGGGGGTCCTGTTGATCCGGAGGGGTGTGGCATACCGCAAAACAGACGAAACGGAACTCCTGCGGTCGAAACGGGGGTCCTGTTCATCGGGAGGGGTGTGGCGTACCGCAAAACGGGACTTCACGGGATACTGTTCATCTCCACCGTCGACCTCCTCCAGCCTCCACGGGCTACCGTCGACCTCCTCCAGCCTCCACGGGCTCCTGTTCATCCTGCCTCCACCGTGCGCTACTCCACCGGCTACTGTTCAACCACCCCTCCACCGTCTACTGTTCATCCAGCCCTCCACACCACGGGGTCCTATTCAACCACCCCTCCACGGGCACCCCTCCACCGTCAACTGTTCATCCAGCCCTCCACACCACGGGGTCCTGTTCATCCAGAGGTAACGCCACCGCTCGCTATTCATCCAAAAAAACCATGCAGTGCTCACTGTTCATCCCAGAGGCAGCATCGATCGTCTTCAGTTAGCAGCAGTAGCGAAGGAATCTCTCGATCGAGTTTAGTTAACAGCCATCGATCGATCGCTCGGGTTCAGTAACGCGTAGCCTGCAGTGCAATCGCTGAGGTTCAGTTAGAGCCCAATGCCTCGCTCGAGTTCAGTTAGAGCCAACGCCTTGCACACACACGCGTACGTGTACGAGAGAAACGCGCATCGCTCGGCCCCCGACCTCCCACCGTAACCGGGAACCCCCCGAAATTTTCCTCGCCCTCGCTTCTACCATGGTTTTTTCCGTCATGGACGGCCCAAAGAATGTCATGCAGCTGCGTCTCCGGCCCGCCCAGGACGAAAAGCCCATTTTCTGTCATGATTTTTTGTCACAGAAGTAGGAGCCCACCACATCTATGATGATACCGGGTTTTGTCACAATTATCGTCATAGAAGTGTCATATGTATGACATCAATTTTTTTTGTTCGGCCCAAAATGTCACGGATGTGTCTTTTTTTGTAGTTTGAGTTGTGGACGGATTCCAGAAGCGATGGGTATTCGTGGACGCTGACGTGCTCAGCCCCCTGCTCCTGCTCCCACGAGCTCTAGCGGTCCCTAGTTCTGGCTGGGGGCACACGAAGCTTGTCAACCGGTGGCTTGCCCATGTCTGGCGTCGGCTAGCCAGGCTGAAGGACCTCGGGGTGACGGCACCTATGGTGGTGAAGGAGTTCATCCAGTGCCGCATTGCTCCGCTTTAGTGCCACTCCCGGCCGATGTGGGCCTTCTCTAGCCACGGGGACCCCATGAGGCTTCATGCATCTGCTCTTCCTCCCGAGGCGCGGCATAGAGTGCTCGAGCTCCTGACAGGCGAGCCGGCTCCAGCCAATCTGCCGAAGGAGGGTTGCCTCCTGTACTGCTGCTCGAACAAGGCGGAGTTCGTGAGGCAGATGCCCCCTTCGATGAATGTGTACTACAATCGACCTTGATGGGCCCCGTGAAAGCCCCGTCTTCGTGTTCCACCTATCTGCGGCCACCTTGACGCTCACCCCGGAAGTTGGCGCGCACGGGGGGGGAGCATTATCGAATTCTAGCGGAGCGGCCGCCGAGGAAGCGGTATTGGTCATGGTATCCGAGGTGGTGGCTCCTGGGGCTGGGGTGAGCCATTCCGAGGCGATGGCGATCGAGCCGACGCGGTCCGAGGCTTCCGGCAAGCTATCCTGAGGCGGCAACCAAGGTGTTGATGCAGCCTGACGCTGTCGAGGCCGTCCCTTCTAGAGCCCCGCCGACTGCCCCTGGAGACGGCGATCGCACCCAGGGCTTTGGCCAGCTCCAGCTGAATTTTGGAGCACTCCACAAGAGGAAGGTGTTTCCAAGCTGCGATGGTGGCGCCTACCGGCCATTAAAGCAGAGGAGATACATTTCCAAAGATGAGTAAGTACCTCATTCGCGTAATTTCCTGCATGTTGCATCCTCTTCTGACCAAGGCTCTCCAGGATCCCCTCGGCTGGAGCAGCTAGATCTCCTGAGGGGCGACCCTCAGCGGTCACTGGCCCGCCATTGACCCTATGCTCCACTGGCCGAGCCGCCGTGCTGGGACCGAGGCCTGCTCCTGAGGCAGACGCGCCGACCTGGGGCCTTGATCCGGCTTTCCTGGCATCACTTCTTCGCGCCCCGGCCTGGGGCGTAGCCGGCATGCCAATGGCTCCTCTGTTGGTCATCGCCAGCGGCTGGGGGTTGATACGTCTCCAACGTATCTATAATTTTTGATTGCTCCATGCTATATTATCTACTGTTTTGGACATTATTGGGCTTTATTATCCACTTTTATATTATTTTGGGACTAACCTATTAACCGGAGGCCCAGCCCAGAATTGCTATTTTTTGCCTGTTTTAGGGTTTCGAAGAAAAGGAATATCAAACGGAGTCCAAACGGAATGAAACCTTTGGGAACGTGATTTTCTCAATGAATAAGACCAGAGAGACTTGGACCCTACGTCAAGAAAAGAAACAGGAGGCCACAGGGTAGGGGGCGCGCCTGCCTACCCTAGGTGCGCCCTCCACCCTCGTGGGCCCCCTGTTGCTCCATTGACGTACTCCTTTCTCCTATATATACCCACGTACCCCCAAACGATCAGATACAGAGCAAAAACCCTAATTCCACCGATCCAACTTTCTGTATCCACGAGATCCCATCTTGGGGCCTGTTCCGGACCTCCGCCGGAGGGGGCATCAATCACGGAGGGGGCATCAATCACGGAGGGCTTCTACATCAACACCATAGCCCCTCCGCTGAAGTGTGAGTAGTATACCTCAGACCTACGGGTCCATAGTTAGTAGCTAGATGGCTTCTTCTCTCTTTTTGGATCTCAATAGAATTTTCTCCTCCTCTCTTGTGGAGAACTATTCGATGTAATCTTCTTTTTGTGGTGTGTTTGTTGAGACCGATGAATTGTGGGTTTATGATCAAGTCTATCTATGAATAATATTTGAATCTTTTCTGAATTCTTTTATGTATGATTGGTTATCTTTGCAAGTCTCTTCGAATTATCAATTTGGTTTGGCCTACTAGATTGATCTTTCTTGCAATGGGAGAAGTGCTTAGCTTTGGGTTCAATCTTGCGGTCTCCTTTCCCGGTGACAGTAAGGGCAGCAAGGCACGTATTGTATTGTTTCCATCGAGGATAACAAGATGGGATTTTCTTCATATTTCATGAGTCTATCCCTCTACATCATGTCATCTTGCTTAAGGCATTACTTTGTTTTTAACTTAATACTCTAGATGCATGCTGGATGGCGGTCGATGAGTGGAGTAATAGTAGTAGATGCAGGCAGGAGTCGGTCTACTTGTCTCGGACGTGATGCCTATATACATGATCATACCTGGATATTCTCATAACTATGCTCAATTCTGTCAATTGCTCAACAGTAATTTGTTCACCCACCGTAGAATACTTATGCTCTCGAGAGAAGCCACTAGTGAAACCTATGGCCCACGGGTCTATCTTCATCATATTGATCTCCTACTACTTAGTTATTTCCTTTGCTATTTACTTTGCCTTTATTTTACTTTGCATCTTTATCATAAAAATACCAAAAATATTATCTTATCATATCTATCAGATCTCACTCTCATAAGTGGCCCTATAGGGATTGACAACCCCTATTTGCGTTGGTTGCGAGGATTTATTTGTTTTGTGCAGGTGCGAGGGACTCGCACGTAGCCTCCTACTGGATTGATACCTTGTGTCGGTGTCAAAACCGGCGGATCTCGGGTAGGGGGTCCCGAACTGTGCATCTAAGGCGGATGGTAACAGGAGGCAGGGGACACCATGTTTTACCCAGGTTCGGGCCCTCTTGATGGAGGTAAAACCCTACGTCCTGCTTGATTTATTCTTGATAATATGTGTAGTACAAGAGTTGATCTACAACGAGATCGGAGAGGCTAAACCCTAGAAGCTAGCCTATGGTATGATTGTATGTTGTCCTACATACTAAAACCCCCCCGGTTTATATAGACACCGGAGGGGGCTAGGGTTACACAAGGTCGGTTACAAAGGAGGAGATATCCATATCTGTATTGCCTAGCTTGCCTTTCACGCCAAGTAGAGTCCCATCCGGACACGAGACGAAGTCTTCAATCTTGTATCTTCATAGTCCAACAGTCCGGACAAAGGATATAGTCTGGCTGTCTGGAGACCCCCTAATCCAGGACTCCCTCAGTAGCCCCTGAACCAGGCTTCAATGACGACGAGTCCGGCGCGCAGTTATTGTCTTTGGCATTGCAAGGCGGGTTCCTCCTCCGAATACACCACAGAAGAATTTGAATACAAGGATAATGTCCGACCCTGCAAAATAAGTTCCACATACCACCGTAGAGAGAATAATATTTCCACAGATCTAATCTGCTGACACATTTTGGCAACATGACATCATGCCATGGCACGGGCACTATTCGAATCATTTTTCTTTAACCAGTCCCGCACATAACGCGAGGCGGTTTCTTGACACGTCTTGTCAAAGCAGAGATCGTGTCCCCCTTATTACGTGATTCTCATCAATACGGGCATGGGTAACCCAACCGTGCCTAGGACTCCTAGATTTTAGGGAAGTCCCAAACGGCCACGAGGAAGACGCTTGATATTCACCCTCTTTATAAAGGGACAAAGCTATTACTTTTTCCCCTCCCGTGCTCAATCAAATCCTTCCCCCACCTTGAGTTCTAACACCCGAAGCCCAGGTCAGGTGCTTCGGACCTTCAATCATGTCGGATCCAGCCTTCAAGGCCGGTGGATGCCTTCCTCCGTCACGGAGGAGGATATCAAGAAGTTGAGGGAGGCCAGATACCTGACCGCCAAAGTTTCGCATCGGCCGCCTGCCCGAGGGCAGGTCGTCCCTACTCCCAAACCCAACGAGAACGTCATGTTCGTCTCCCACTTCCTCCGAGGGCTAGGCCTCACTCTGGATCCCTTCGTTAGGGGTTTGATGTTCTATTATGGGCTAGATTTTCACGATATGGCCCCGGATTCCCTTCTTAACATCTCGACATTTATTGTCGTATGTGAGGCCTTCCTCCGCATTACCCCTCACTCCGGCTTGTGGCTCAAGACCTTTGATGTGAAGCCGAAGATGGTCAAGGGGCAGCATGCAGCATGCGGAGGCGCATTAATACGGAAGATCGCTGGTGCTCCATGGCCAAAGGGTTCCTTTCCAGAAGTGTCTGGACTATGGCAACGTGAGTGGTTTTACGTCATGGCTCCCAGAAGTGCCAAGTGGGTAGCTCCCCCCACCTTTCGCTCGGGCCCTCCACCACAACTGATGTCATGGATCAGCAGGGGGCTGAGCTGGGGTCCAGCCAAGGACGTGCCTATATTGCAGAGCCGCATCCAAGATCTCTTCGAGGGATATTTCAGTCTGGTTATGGTAATGCAAGTCATGCTGGTTCGTCGAGGCCAGCATTGCAAACGCCGTCCCCTCCGTATGTGGAATTCAACCTGGAAGGACCACGCACTATTCAGAACTTCCTCGGCCTGACACACGAGGAGCTGTACAAATCGTTCTTCGGACCCCAAGTAGAGTGTCCGGACACTATCGAGGACGTGAGCCTGAGCAGCAACCGCACCGCGGCCCAAGTAAGTAATCCCCTAGCCGAACACACTGTCTTTTTATTTATCATGACATCATTCTGAAGAGTCTCTCTTCGGCCAGGACTGGATAACAAAGGCGAAGATGATCCGGTGTTTGGCCCCCTTCTTGAAGGCTTGGACAATCTGGTGCTGGAAATGATGCTCGAGCCAGCACCTTGCCCGTTTCCCTCAAAGGAAGATTAAGGGGGGATAAAGAGGGCGAAAGCGGGCCTCCACCGCTAACTATTCCAACTGAGGGAACGAGCGCCTCCGTGAGGAAGGATAACCCAGGGGAAGAATCTGACATTCTCTCGCCCCGGGGAGGGAAGAGGGCTGCCTCTGAAGATCCAGAAACCAAGATTTCCAAGCGGGAGAAGAATTCTCCACCGGAGGGTCCTGCCTCGGAGGGTGCTCTGGCCGCCCAAAGTCCACGCAGGGATCAGCCCTCTAACAAGCTGTAAGTAATCAAAAAGTACTTAATAGTGAAGATATACTACCTTACCTCTGAGGAAAATAACCGAAGCATTTATCTTGCAGTTCGGATCTGAGCCCTTCTCAGCAGAGCTCGTCTTTGGGGTATCTTCTTCCGGAGATGATGGAGAACGAAACGCCTCCCCTGGACTCCCCAGCTCAAGAAGCGGGTGTCGGATTTCGGGTTCCGGCAGACCCTTGAGGTTCGAACACTGGGGTGCGCACGGAGATTTCGCCTTCTACCTACCTGCACCCCTCCGCCTCGCTGAGATCTAAGTTATGGGAAGAACAGCACAAGAGACACAGGGTTTGTACTGGTTCGGGCCACCGCTGTGGTGTAACACCCTACTCTAGTGTGTGGTGTGGTGGATTGCCTCTTGGGCTGATGATGATGAGCAATACAAGGAAGAACAGCCTCGCGAGGGTCTGCTCTTGGCTGTGGGGATGAACTGCTAGGAGGAGTTCAGTCACCCTTCTCTCTCTCTTCTCGATTCTCTCTCTGATCTCCCATCCTCTCTCTGATTTCTGATCCTCTCTCTGGTTTTCTATCCTCTCTCATTTTCGATCCCTTCACCCTGTGGGTGGCTAGTCCTATTTATAGGCAAAGGCCCTGGGCCTCTTCCCAAATATTGAGCGGGAAGGGCGCCAACAATTGGCCATTTTGAAGGGGAACATCTGGTACACTTATCCTGACTAAAGTTGGTCCTCGCCTGCCAAAGGCTCTGGTGGTGACGCTGGCTTGGGCTCCACAATGACTTCCTTCCTGCTGTTGGACTGGTCTTGGTCTCGTTGCACCGAAAGGGGTGCCTTTGCTTGATGCTCTCTCCTGCGCTTGCTCCCTTTGCACCAAAGAGGAAAGGAGGACACTGCGCGGGCTGGCGCCTGCCTGGTTCCCTTGGTCGTCATGGCTTGCGTCACGGGCACCTCGTGAGGTACCCCGCCTTGATCTCTCCGCCTCCTCACGAGCCAGCCTGATGTGGCCGTGCCTGAGGAAGCTCCGTGTTGTTCGCCCCGCGAGGCTTGGCCCCTCGTGAGGGTCTTGGGTTTGCGTCAATGAAGGCGGGCCGTGCTGGGCCCCCTTTGAGCCACACCGCAGGCCGCAGGCAGGCAAGTCTGGGGACCCCCCGTTCCCAGAATGCCGACAGTAGCCCCCGGGCCCAAGGCGCGCCCGGACTTGGCCGTGCAGGGAGGCGAAAGGGCAAGGGTGAAGCGCCGCGGGCCCTAATAGCCTGCGGCCTTGGCGCCGCGTGGCGGTTGATTGGGCGTGGGTGTCTCCACTTCTCCATGGCGCCTCGGCAACTGCACGGATCGGACAAGTCCCTGCATGCAAAGCGGGTCATGATTACCTGCGATCGTGGAGGTCGGCGGTTAGCCTTCGCCGGCGATAAGTACGGAACGGCGCGCGCGCTTCCAGTCCATCCCTCCTTGCTTCTCCTTCTTTCTGGTCCTTGCTCCGTCTTGCTACGATGGCTCCGATCCGCCGGTTCTCATCGGCAGAGAAGGGAAAGGCTCCCCGAGAGGAACCAGACCCGCTCCCGCCAAAGAAACGGCTCACCCTCCGCGGCCGGGATGAGGGGGACCATCAGGTGGTGTCGAGGCCCTGGTGCGAGCGGGCACCGCCGGGGTTCCTGCTTCCCTTGTACGCCCACATCGAGGGCCCTGAAGGAGTTGATGCCGATCGCCACGGGCGGCGCCGCCGTCGGCGCCGACGGGTCACGAAGGTGTGGGTCGTCCCTCCTGGGGCCCACACCGAGGGCTCCTCCTGAGAGTTCGTGCTCCGCGCCGCCATGCCTCCTCAGTCTTGGATTCGCCTTCCTCCCTTCTTCGCCTCCATCATCCCGCAGGGAGAACTTCTGGAGCTTTGGCTGCAGCACCCTCACGACCGAAGCAGAGGTCGCGGTCGTTGCTCCGGGCGAGGTCTTCATGATTCGAGGCTGGAGCGAGATCACCCGGGTTTGCAGGACAAGAGGCGCCTTCGCGATCCACTTGGAGTACGACGGTGCTCCGGTGATGTTCTTCAAGGTCTTCGATGCGAATGGCCGCCGGCTGGAGTGCTGCCCCGGGAGAGGTGGTCGGGACCCTGCTACGGCGCGGACTGGGCCCGCCGACCGCTCCCTTGGCGGCTCCTCGGGCGGCGGAGGTGTCGGAAGTTCCAGCGACTCCGGCGAGCTCTTCGTGACTCTGGAGACGAGCGACGACAGCTACGAGCCCCCGAGCCGGTGCCGCTCCTGGAGCAGGGCGGGCTCGTCACGCCGTCGCCGACTCTGATCTGGATGGGGTTGGCGCCGGTGCTTGACGGCCCACTGTTGATGATGGCGTCTTTTGCAGGGGCGCCTATAGTTAGCGTTCCTTTAGGATCTGTTCCCTGCGAGGAATCAAAGACGCATCCCGTGGGGGCTTGTAAGGTGCCTGTGATCCTATTTTGTTAATATAACCCTTGTCGTAGAACTGTGCGAGTTGCTCATTCCGTTTTAGCTCAGTTCTCCCTTTCGAACCTCACGAGGGCTTGGTGCTCTGCGCCGATAGGTCCCAGTCCCAAGGCGGCTTCAGCCGTCGCTGGTATGCCAGGTCGCGATGCCGTGGTCAAGGCCAGGAGGTGAGCGACCCGGGGTCCGATAAGAGCCCCTGAGTCGCGATGCTCAGGAGGTCCCCTTTGGCGCTCAAGCAGCCGTTGTTCGGTGAGAAAGAGGAGCGGCGTCGCTAACACGTGATTGCATTAGGTGCGGGGATGGTGCCACGGTAGCTGGTGCTTCCGGGTGGTGACTTATCTTGAGAATCAGGGGCCGTTCTCTGGTGTGTCGCCGAGTCCGTGCATCAGCAGGCGTGAGGTTGCTCGGCGAGGTCCTCGCGTGTCCCTCCCCTCTCGCCTTTGCTCCCCTTTCTGCTCTATGTCCTCGGGTCCCGGCCCTCGAGCGAGTCTCAGCCGTCGCTGGTATGCCAGGTCGTGATGCCGTGGACAAGGCCAGAGGGTGAGGGCTGGAGAGCCAGTAGGAGCCCTGAGTCGCGATGCTCAGGCACCCCCCTTTAACGTGCAAGCGGTTCGCGCGGATGAGAGTGAAGGAGACACCGCAAGGGCCTCGCCTGACGTAGCTCCTTTAGGAGATTCTGTAGACCTATCATAGAAAGAATGAGGGGTTGCCATGAAAATTGACAGTCAGCCGTTGGTTGCTTCCGAGGGGCGATGAGGCACTGAAGGCTTGACGAGGTGGCGCCATGCGGGGCTGCCGCGGCCAGAGCTCAGCCATTCAGGTTTGTCGGCGTTGCAGGGACGGACCCATGCGCAAGCGTCGTGCCGTTTGGGAGCAGCTCCGTCAGTTGGCGTCAGTTGAGCGGGCAACTAGGTCAAACTCATTAGCCGCGAAGGAGTGGATTCATTCAAATAGATGCTGGGAAGGTGGACATCACTGGGTCAGGCCCGATCGACTTGGGGATGATGCAACCCGAGGGGCGCCCCCAACAAAGTAAGCTAACAACATGAAATAAAAGGGATACATTCCGCA
Source organism: Triticum aestivum (assembly GCF_018294505.1). Lineage (NCBI taxonomy): Eukaryota > Viridiplantae > Streptophyta > Magnoliopsida > Poales > Poaceae > Triticum > Triticum aestivum. The sequence continues at coordinate 455,415,293 of NC_057800.1, forward strand.
GGGACGGACCCACGCGGCCTGGGAATAATGCAGCCCTGGGGGGGCGCTCCCAGCTGGAAGTGAAACTTGAAAGATGTCACCTGATGATGTTGAGGACGAAGGAGTGTTGGTGTAGCAGACTCGGTGGGCTGCGGAAGCCGATCCTCACGAGCCCCCAGGCCCAGGGGCCTCGGGAGGCTCCGGAGGCGCTGGTGGTTACTTGCAGACCATCTCCATCTCCGCCAGGGCTGTGGAACGCCTGGCCTCTTGAGCCTCCATGATGCCCCTCATGAGGCGCTGGTACGTGGTAGCCGCGTTCGGCAAGCCGTAAGGCATGCGAACGTAGCTGTGGGGTGGACCTTTGCAGTGCCCCACTCGCGAGGGCTAGAGGCGCTCTAGAGGGGCGACTCGATTGAGCCTTGGTATGTCGATGCAGACGCACAGCCCACCATCCTCGCCTGGATGGGGAGCCACAGCTGGTAGGCGGCGATCGCCTCTCATGACTCTTGACTCCTGTAGCTCCTGAATGGCCTTGCTGACGAACTCCTGAGGGTCTGGCTCTCCTTGCTTTACTCCTTCCTGAGGGAAACATGCTCCGAACACGCCTCCATGTGGTGCTCAAGTGCCTCCCTCGTGACCTTAGCCAGGTCGGTGGCCCTCCAGGGGAGAGCCCCCGAGCCCTGCCTGAGGAGGGCGCCAGGCGCGCTTTCCTATGCGACAGAAGGAGGTTCCCCCTGGGCAGGCGCGGGCCCTGAGGGGCCTGCCTCCTGAGGGGCCGGGCCGGACGATGTCTTCTTCTTCTTGGGGGCGGTCTCGGGAAGCCTCCTGCTTCCGCGATCCGGGTCTTCCAGTGACGCGGCCTGAAAGGCTCGTTCCAGGGAACACACCGTGTCCTTCTGTTCACAGGGCACCGTGATGACTCCGCCACTTCCTGGCATCTTGAGGACGTTGTAGCCGTGGTGAGTTACGGCCATGAACTTGGCCAGCGCTGGGTACCCAAGGATGGCGTTGTACGGCAGGCAAATGTGAGCGACGTCGAAGTCGATGAGCTCGGTGCGGTAGTTGTCACGTGCCCCGAAGGTGACTGGGAGGTGGACCTACCCAATCGGGACCGTGGAGCCGTCGATGACTCCGGAGAAAGGCTTGGTTGGCTGAAGCTGGTTGTAGGGCACTTGGAGATTGTTGAATGTTTCCATGGACAGGACGTTGAGCCCTGCCCCGCCGTCGATGAGGGTCCTGGTGACCACCACATTGCTGATGATTGGGGAACAAAGCATCGGGAGGACTCCAGATGTAGCTGCACACTTGAGCTGATCTGCTGAGCTGAACGTGATGGCGCACGCCGACCACCTGAGAGGGCGCGTGGCTTCCAGCTTGGGGAGGACTGCATTCACTTCGCGGGCGAACTGCTTGAAGATGCATTGAGAGGCTGGGGCTTGAGCCCCGCCGAGGATGCAGGCGACTGCGCGCGGCTCCTGGAAGCCCCCAGCCCCCTTGTCCTGATGGCGGTCCTCGTTTCTTCTTGGCTGCGGCGACAGCGGAGGGAGGCCCGCGTTGCCTTGCGGGCGATCCTCGTGAGGCTGATCCCTCCAGTCTCCCTCGCGAGGCGGGTCTTGCCAGCAATCCTCGCGAGGTTGATCGCGCCACCCTTGGCGCGGGCCGCGGTCTTCCCAGCGTCCTGCGTTCCTTCCTCCTTCTCGACTGTTGCCCCGGTCACCGCACTCGGGGCGACGGCCGATCCTTCCTTCTCGCACGGCTTGGAGCTCTTGACATTCGTTGGTGTTGTGGGTGTGGAGGTCGTGGTACACACAGTACCGACTGCCCTTGGGAGGTTCGGGCAGATCTCTGCCCCGCTTGGTATCTGGTTCTGCCGCGAGCACGGCAGCCCCCTTGCGCTTCACATCCTTGGCCTTGGGCTTCTTCTCTTCTGGGTCTGCAGCAGGCAGCTCAAGGAGGGAGAGACACCCTTCCTCAGCCCTGGCACACTTGGTTACCAAGTTGAACAACTCCAAGGAAGTGCACAGGTCTTCATGCATCGCCAACTCCTCCTTCATCTTGACATCGCGCACGCCGTCGGAGAAGGCTGAGATGATGGCCTCCTTGGTCACCTTGGGAATCTTGAGGCGTGCATTGTTGAAGCGCTGGATGTACTTCTGCATGGTCTCTCCGGGTTGTTGCTTGATGCGGCGCATGTCGCTCACGGCGGGTGGCCGGTCGCGAGTACCTTGGAAGTTGGCGATGAAGCGGGTGCGCATCTTGTCCCAGGAGGAGATCGTGCCTGGGGCCAGGTTCAGGAGCCAGTGTAGGCCCCGTCCTTGAGCGCCATGGGAAACCAGTTCGCCATGACCTTCTCGTCTCCGTTGGCAGCTTCGATGCCCACCTCATAGAGCTGAAGGAACTCCGCAGGGTCGGCCGTGCCGTCGTAACGAGGAGGCAGGTTTGGCTTGAACTTTCCGGGCCACGTGATGCTGCATAGCTCGGCGGTGAATGCACGGCAGCCTGCTGTGGCCACGGGAGGCCTTGGGTGATGAAGAGCTTGGTCTTGCATGCCCCCACGCGCTGCAGCTGGGAGCAGCGCAGGGTCTTGACGCGCGGGAGCAGGAGCATGGTCGCGACGTGCTGGAGCAGGGAGCGCCCGGGCAGCTTCTTGCGGGCAAGGGACTTCTTGCCAGCTCTGCTCTTGCCGCGCTGGCACCTGACAGAGCGGGTTCCGCCCAGGGGCCACGCGCCTTGGAGCCATGGCGCCTTCTTGAGGAGGAGGCGGCCGGGGCGCCGCCGGAGCTTCATCGCCCGCGCGGGGCAGGGTGCGGTGCAGCGGAACAGACGGCGCAGGAGAGCCCCCTGCGGCGCGGACGAGCTCGGTGACGCAGTCGAGGCATTCTTCATAGACGTCGTCGACGGGACGGTAGCGCAGGAGCTCATTTGCCGCGATGAGCGCAGCTCGAGCCTCCATGGGTGTGCGGAGCGCGTGGGACGAAGAACCAGCTGGGGTGAGCAAGGGAGTAGCGGTGCGGCCGTCTTGCCGCACGGACGGATGCTGAGACGACGCTTGCTGCTCGTCCCCCGCCGGGCCGGTGGCGGCATTGACGGCAGGTGACGGGGAACGGCGAGGACGCCTGCCGACAGGAGCCGTCTGGGCGACGCGGGAAGCGAGAGCAGCCCGGCGCTTGGCGCGGGCCCATGAGCGTCAGACATGGACGCGATGGTCGGAGGAGAACGGGGTGGTGGGAGACGAATTCCGGTGCACCCCTACCTGGCACGCCAAATGTCGGATTTCGGGTTCCGGCAGACCCTTGAGGTTTGAACACTGGGGTGCGCGCGGAGATTTTGCCTTCTACCTACCTGCACCCCTCCGCCTCGTTGAGATCTAAGTTATGGGAAGAACAGCACAAGAGACACAGGGTTTATACTGGTTCGGGCCACCGTTGTGGTGTAACACCCTACTCCAGTGTGTGGTGTGGTGGATTGCCTCTTGGGCTGATGATGATGAGCAATACAAGGAAGAACAGCCTCGCGAGGGTCTGCTCTTGGCTGTGGGGATGAACTGCTAGGAGGAGTTCAGTCACCCTTCTCTCTCTCTTCTCGATTCTCTCTCTGATTTCCCATCCTCTCTCTGATTTCCGATCCTCTCTCTGGTTTTCGATCCTCTCTCTGATTTTCGATCCCTTCACCCTGTGGGTGGCTAGTCCTATTTATAGGCAAAGGCCCTGGGCCTCTTCCCAAATATTGAGCGGGAAGGGCGCCAACAATTGGCCATTTTGAAGGGGAACATCTGCTACACTTATCCTGACTAAAGTTGGTCCTCGCCTGCCAAAGGCTCTGGTGGTGACGCTGGCGTGGGCTCCACAATGACTTCCTTCCTGCCGTTGGACTGGTCTTGGTCTCGTTGCACCGAAACGGGTGTCTTTGCTTGATGCTCTCGCATGCTCTTGCTCCCTTTACACCAAAGAGGAAAGGAGGACACTACGTGGGCTGGCGCCCGCCTGGCGCCCTTGGTCGTCATGGCTTGCGTCACAGGCACCTCATGAGGTACCCCGCCTTGATCTCTCCGCCTCCTCGCGAGCCAGCCTGATGTGGCCGTGCCTGAGGAAGCTCCGTGTCGTCCGCCCCGCGAGGCTTGGCCCCTCGCGAGGGTCTTGGGTTTGCGTCGATGAAGACGGGCCGTGCTGGGCCCCCTTTGAGCCACGCCGCAGGCCGCAGGCAGGCAAGTCTGGGGACCCCCGTTCCCAGAATGCCGACAGTGGGCGACCTTGAAGTGTCGTCACGGAGAGTTTCTCCTGATCCGGCAAGGCCAGAAGGTAATCCTATGGCCACCCGAAGTCCTCAGTATCCGACTCTTGAAGAGAGCAATCAAAAGAGTCCGGCACCATCTGGTATGCGGTCGGACGTACTAAAGGATCTGCTAGAGCGAGCGACTATCTCATAAGAGCACCATACATTGATGTGTATGGTGATTGAAAGGATTTCGTCCGCCGAAAGTGGGTTGCATGAAGCCTTTATGAGTCTACTTACGGGTTTTGAGGTACGTGAAGTGATACACATTTGTGATAGTACCGCACATTTTTAGGTATGCCCTGTGTAGATAGTAGCCCCTGAGACTCTGGTTGTCATCGAGAACGGCGGCAAACAGAGGATCGTAGTCCCAGGTAATAACCAGACCGCCTTTATGTGCAGGTAGTTGAAGCTCCGGTGGCTAGCTGAACTTATGGGGTTGCCGAACTAAAGCGGCAACTGGATGCGGCGGATGCCGACATCGAGCTTGTTAACAGGCGGCTTGGCGAGGCACAGGGTAGGTGATGTTTCTGGTGAATGTCACATATTAAGAGCAGCATGATGCAAGTATCTTTAATATGTTGTGACTGCAGATGGAGCTGCCACCGTGGAGATCCTTCGAGCGGAGCTTGCCCGAGCCAAGGAACAAGCAAGGAGTAGTAATGCAGCCATGTTAAAGGCGGCCGAAGAGTTAAGAGCCGAGAAGGCCGCGCATAGCAAGAGCAAAGAAAAAATGGCCAAGATGACTGTAAAGTTAAAAGATACTGCCGACCGCTGCCAGCTTCTTGAAGAAGAAAACCGGGCGAAGGCGACGAACCTGGAAAAGTCCATGATGGCGACCAAGGACACCCGCTCTGTAATGAGAGCGAAGAAGGAGGAACTTTGTGAAGCTGGGGATATTGTGGCTGGAAAGCCCTTTATGCTGCGGAGGAAGTTTGGGGATCCTCGGTATGCCCCTCTGGACGGGCTGTGGAGTTTGGCAGACGCATATCTGGACTTGGCGGCGAGTGCTGTTGATGCGGCCGAATACCTCCAAGATCAAATAGATCGTGAAGTGGACAAGCTATTCTGGTCGCAATTTAATGTTCCAGAGCGTCTGCTTCCCCTGACTGATCAGCTTGCCGAATGGGCCGAGCTGAATAGATTGTTCGGACTCGCCATGAGGTTTGTTGTGGATCATCTGTGGCCGGAAAGGCCAAAGCCGAACAACTATTTTAGCTTGGTGCAGTAGTTCCTTGGTGCGGTGCCGCACATTAATGCGATGAAGAGGTCGGCATGCATAGAGGGCTCGCGGATGGCCCTTGCCCGTGTCAAAACATACTGGGCGGAGATGGATGCCACCACTGTCGTGGCGCAGGGTTCGGCCATAGGCCGAGTGGCTGCCGAGCACTATTTTGAAGAAGTTCTTGAAGGCGCTCGTTCGATAGAGGCACAGTGCTCGAAGAATGTTATGTTTGAGTGACATGTATTCCCATTGTAAAAACAATGTTTTATTAAATTTATCAAGGCTGTATTTATACTTTTGCCCAAAAGTATTATGATGCCTCCTGTGCGGCCGTTTATGTATACATGTATATAACCTGAAAGATTGAAGTCGTCGGCTTCAGCCCCCATGCATATAATGCGGGGGTGTTCGCAGAAGATGCGTATTCATACTTAATCCAACGTCTTGGTCCTATTAAGGAGGTGATAGCGCAGCGAACTAGGCAACCAGACTATAATGCTTTAACACTTTCACTTAGCCAGAGGAGTTTGATAGTGGGGCTACTATATTGCCCCTGGTGGCTCCGCACTTGTCCGAATTCGGGGTGCGTACATGCCTGGCCGGGAAACGGCCCTTCGTTAAGGCGGAGGAATCCCGAAGATTCCAATAGGTCATCGAGTGGTTGACCAGTCTCACGCTATATCATGACAGTCAGTTTTCGGCTTTCTCTAATGAGGTGCTCGTCCGGATGAACCAGGGCACAATCGCAGTAGTTCTCCTGGTGCCGCCTTAGCCAATAGAGCGGAACGTAAGGCAGCAAAACACAGGAGCCGGGCAAACCCAACATTTGACCAAAGACATAATTCGGAGCTGATGCATATAAGGCCAAACTCGCGACGCCGAACACTCCCTAAGGTATTCGGTCTTTATGGTGTAAACCGGGCCTAAACAGTGCCCTTTGTAATAAGCCCCTGGTGTCCAGGTACGTGCATTATTCTGACGTGGCCACATGCCAAGATGTCAGCATCCTTCTCAATTGTACTGAGAATTCGAGGGATGTGTATCAACAAGAGACAGTAAAAAAGGTTTATGCAGGGTCTTAATCTAAAAACAATCCTTGGAACGGGTCCCTGCTACACGTCTGCACCTGTGTCTCCGTTGTGCCGTATCCTGGATGGGTGTAGCACGATTGTCATGTGTAAAAGAGAGGAACTTAATTGAGAAGTTGTCGTGCAAAAAGGTAGGTTATACTAAAGAAACCATGTACAATTCAAGATGAGTAAGATTGAGCCTAATTGCCACTTGTTTGCGCACGTTGAGCCCCTTGTATTGTACTAGGGGTATGGCCATCAAACCTGTATTAATTACATATAGCTGCGCCGGACTCGTCTAACCGCGTCCGTGGTCTTCACGACCTATCGAATGCTTGAGTTGGTGAGGCCATTTAGTGTGCGGCTGCCAAGGCGGCCGCACTATCTTCGGCGCTCAAGGAGCGCTCAATATTTCCATTTACTGTAATGATGCCGCGTGGACCGGGCATCTTAAGCGTGAGGGAAGCGTAATGCGGTATTGCATTAAAGCGAGAGAAAGCTTCGCGTCCGAGTAGTGCTTGATAGCCACTTTGGAACGGAGCGATGTGGAAGGTTAAATTTTCATTGCGGAAGTTATCGGGGAAGCCGAATATAACCTCTAGTAGCAGGGAGCCCTTGGAATGAGCCTCTGGGCCTAGCGTTACTCCTTTAAAGGTAGCATTACCGCGGCAAATATTTATTGGGTCTATCCCCATTTTGCGGACTGTATCCTGATATACCAGATTTAAACTGTTGCCGCCGTCCATCAGGACTCGTCTGAAGTGGTATCCGCCAATTATTGGATCTAATACCATGGCAACCCATCCTGCATGTCGGATACTTGCCGAGTAGTCCCGATGGTCGAAGGTGATCGGTTGAGACGACCAGTGGCGGTGCTCTGCGGTGATAGGCCCTAGGGCATGTTTCTCTAGGGGTGCCGCTTTATTTCTCCCCTTTATCACGTGTAACACGTTGACTGTTTTGACTTCTGGTGGGAATTTCTTCTGTTCCCCTGTGCTTTGCTTGCGAGGCTCGTCCTCATCTTCACTTGGTGTATCCTGCCCCTTGTGTTCGACGTTGAGCTTGCCGGACTGTTTGAAGACCCAACATTCTCTGTGGGTATGATTTGCAGGTTTATCGGGGGTGCTATGGATCTGACATATTTGGTCCAGAATTTTGTTTAGGCTGGACAGTTCGTCTCTGTTGCCTTTGGAGGGCGGCTTTTGCTGTCCTCGCCGAGAGCTTCTGAATCCGGCGTTTACCGCCGTGATCTTCGGGCTGTCTTCTTTATTCCGGCGCTTATTCTTGCTGCGTCGTGATTTCCCGTTTGCATCCCTGACTTCGGATGTACTTGGGTCGCTGGTGCTGCATCGGGCTAACTAGCTGTCCTTGCCCGCGCAAAAGCGGGTCATGAGGCTTGTTAATGCTGCCATTGTCCTCGGCTTTTCTTGGCCGAGGTGTCTGGCAAGCCATTAGTCTTGAATGCTATGCTTGAAAGCTGCTAAGGCTTCGGCATCCGGACAATCGACTATTTGGTTCTTTTTTGTGAGGAACCTGTTCCAAAGCTTTCGGGCTGACTCACCGGGCTGTTGAGTTATATGACTTAAATCGTCTGCATCTGGTGGTCGGACATAGGTCCCTTGAAAATTTGCCCGAAAGGCGTCTTCGAGCTCTTCCTAGCTTCCGATGGAGTTTTCGGGGAGGCTTTTAAGCCAATGTCGAGCTGGCCCTTTGAGCTTGAGGGGTAAGTACTTGATGGCGTGGAGATTGTCTCCTCGAGCCATATGGATATGGAGGATGTAGTCCTCAATCCAGACCCCAGAGTCTGTTGTTCCGTCGTACGCCTCTATGTTTACGGGTTTGAATCCCTCTGGAAATTCATGGTCCAGCACCTCGTCGGTGAAACATAGGGGGTGTGCGGCACCCCTGTATTTGGGTGTACCATGGTGTTCGAATGTTTGTTGTGTTGCATTGTATGTTGGAGCGCGCTTGAATGGTCCGTAGATGGATCTGGTTGCGCCGTCCTTTTGATGCGAGCCATCGCGTGGATCGCGTACTGGCTTAAGTGCGGCGTCGTTCGCTGCTCTATATTGGCCACGAGGTCGTCTATCCGACCGGATGGCCGTTTTATTTTTTTGTTGCGGAGGGTCTAAGGCCTTCTCATCAAATTCAGGTAGCAATTTTCGCTTCGAGTAGCTCTTGGTGTGGCGATTACTGCCGTACTTCGCTGCAGTGTAGAGTACTTCACTCCATCTGATTTTGAGTGTGTCTTGTGCGGCCTTGAGCCTTTGCTTCTGCTTTTTCAGACTCCTCGCAGTGGCAACCAGCCTTTGATGGGCATTCTGTTTCTCCGGGTGCCTGTCCGGTGTGATGTCGTCTGGACTATTATCTTTGACGGAGTCGGGTTGTTCAGTTTGATTTTCCATGTTGCCATGGTCGGGCGATGGTTCACCCTGCTCTAACGCTGGGTCTATATGATCATTGTTTCTGCCGAGGCGGGATTTGGAGCGGCGCTTACGCCGCCGCCTTGACTGTTTCTCGAGGGAACAACCCTTCGTTGCGTCCTTCCGTTCCTCGTCGTCGTTTTGTTTGGGTGTGTCCACTATGTATACGTCATATGATGAAGTGGGCGTCCAGTGCCCTATGGGCAGTGGTTCCTGTTCGTCTCCTGCATCGCCGTCCATACCGTCGATGTCTTTGGAGTCGAAGTCCAGCATGTCGGTTAGGTCGTCGACAGTGGCTATTAAGTGGGTGGTGGGTGGGCGGCGAATTTCTTCGTCATCTGCATCCCCATCCTGCCGAACATAGTTCGGCCAGGATTCTCCTGACAAGGAGAGAGACCTTAATGAGTTCAGTATGTCACCAAAGGGCGAGTGCTGAAAAATATCTACGGAGGTAAACTCTATGATCGGCGCCCAGCCGGATTCGATAGGCACGGGCGCAGGTGGTTCGGAGTCCGTGGCCGGAGAAGGATCCAGTAGTTCGGTGTCACGGCTCCAGTGAAGGGTAAGGTCGACCCTCGGCTCGATCGCTGCTGAGAGTATGGCCTCCATGGCGGGGTCTATCCACCCGTCCATGGATGGCGCGATTGGCTCCGAATTGAGGGTCGGAGCAGTCGCCGGTGCAATCTCCTGAACATTGTCCGATGGTAGAGCTAAATCATGCTCATCGAGACCGTGCAGCGCACTCGGCAGGGGCTCGAATCCGTCGAAGATCAAGTCTCCGCGGATATCGGCTGTGTAGCTTAAGCTTCCAAACTTGACCTGGTGGCCAGGGGCGTAACTTTCGATCTGCTCCAGATGGCCAAGCGAGTTGGCCCGCAGTGCGAAGCCGCCGAATACAAAGATCTGTCCGGGGAGAAAAGTCTCACCCTGGACTGCATCGCTATGGATGATTGAAGGAGCCATCAAGCCTAATGGCGACGACACAGAGGAACTCTCAATGAAAGCACCAATGTCGGTGTCAAAACCGGCGGATCTCGGGTAGGGGGTCCCGAACTGTGCGTCTAAGGCGGATGGTAACAGGAGGCAGGGGACACAATGTTTTACCCAGGTTCAGGCCGTCTTGATGGAGGTGAACCCTACGTCCTGCTTGATTTATTCTTGATAATATGTGTAGTACAAGAGTTGATCTACCACGAGATCGGAGAGGCTAAACCCTAGAAGCTAGCCTATGGTACGATTGTATGTTGTCCTACGGACTAAAACCCCCCGGTTTATATAGACACCGGAGGGGGCTAGGGTTACACAAGGTCGGTTACAAAGGAGGAGATATCCATATCCGTATTTCCTAGCTTGCCTTTCATGCCAAGTAGAGTCCCATCCGGACACGAGACAAAGTCTTCAATCTTGTATCTTCATAGTCCAACAGTCCGGGCAAAGGATATAGTCGGCTGTCCGGAGACCCCCTAATCCAGGACTCCCTCACCTTGGTTCTCAAAAACTAAGGGAAATACTTACACTAGTTTGCTGCATCATCCCTTCCTCTTCAGGGAAAACCAACGCAGGGGTCCCCACCATCGGCCTTGTCTTCGGGTGGCCAGGCCGCGTCACCTAGCACCTTTGCCAAGGACCACAAGGCGGAGGGGAAGGCGCCATCATCGAGCTCCTTGCCGGGGGCAAGCAGGCCGGCTCGAACTTCCCCAGCAACCCTAGGCGCGGAGGACGAACTTGGTCGCGCCCTGGAGCTTGTGCGCGGACACGGTGTTGTATGCCACGAGCTCTTGCATGAGGTGATGGTTGCTTTGAGCCGCCTCGAAGGAGAGCTCGTGGTGGTTGACGCTCGCCTCGAGACAGAGAACCTCCACCTGGCTCGTGAGTGGCACCAGTTGAAGCTTGCCATTAACCTTGGGCAGCTTCAGCACGAGCGTGACAAAGCAAAGGTCGCAATGGAACTTGTGGCCTCCCACGAAGCCAGTGCTCGGGCCTTGGAGGAGGCGAAGGAGGCCGAACACCGTCGTGAGGGCACCGAGAAGTGGGAACGCAAGCTCCTGGCCTTGAACGCTGCCCTGGAGCAGCAAATTGAGGCACGCCGGGCCGCCTTGGCGTCGATGAATGGAGTGCCTTCCGAAGAGGGGGAGGTCTTGAAGCACGAGGAGGCGCTGCTGCTGGAGGCCTTGGAGCACAACCTCGAGCTCGAACGGTTGGAGATGAGGGAGCGCCAAGTGGCCCTGGCTGAGGACGCTGTCGCCGCGCGCGAAGCCAGGATCCAGGAGGAGGTCGACCGTAGGGTGGTGAAGGCTCGCGCGGATCTTGCCAATGAGCATGGCCTGAAGTTGAAGCTCCTGGAGGCCAAATCTGATGGCTAGGCCACCGCCCTCGGGTCAAGGCTGGACAAGGCGGAGCAGCGCGAGAGGACCGTGGTGGCGCCCTGACCTCTGCCCAGGCCGACCCGACCTCCGCTCGTGTTGAACTGCTCTCGCTTCAGTAGCAAGTTGAAGCCGCCGCATCCCTCGCGCAGAAGAACAGGGAAGAGGCGTGTCGTTGGCAGACGTTGCAGCGTGAGCATGCTCCCATGCTCCAGGCTCTCGGGGTGAGGTCCAACCTGGCCTTGGGCGCCATCTGCAAAGAGCGCGCCCCACATCCCCACGCAGAAGACTACACCAGCCATCTTCGTTTCTTCACCGAAGTTGTGACGTGCCTGGAGGATCAGGCTGCAAGGGCCCACGAGCTCGTTGAGGAAAGGAGCCGAAGCCTCCTTGGGCACGTATTCTCCTGCGTCTTCAGCCATCTTCAGAACCTCGACCCCAACTTCGACTTTGACGCCACTATTGCCCCAGTGTTCGGGGCTGTTCGGGATAACCTGGCACGTTGGGTGGACGACAACGTGGACGCCTTGGTCAGGGCATTCGCCTCCGAGGACGACGCAGTGGTGGTCGTGGCGGACGAAGACAGCGCGGTTGACGATGGAGAAGGGGACGCCAGCAACAGTGTTAGCAGTGCGTATTAGAGTGACCAGGACGACGCCGCGAGCGACATGTCCAATTGAGCCCGCATCCTTCAGTTGAATCTACACGCAAAGACTTGGTCATGGCCCCGCAGGTCGTAAGAGCATTTTGGAGGGGGTGCCCCTCGTGTATGTGAATTATCGTTCTATCCTTCTTGCTTTAGAGTCGAACCTGGAACGCGCTCTCGCGAGCCCTTGGGTAGAGTCGTCGCTGCGACTTGTCTTCATTTCAGCTGGCCTTTAGTGGGTCATGAGGTTGTTGGCGCGCCTTTCTCCCGAGGCAAGCCCCTAGGGGATCGCGGGTCCTGGGCCTCCTAAGGATACTGCAGATCTGTCCGAGGGAGCCACGCCAGGAGCGTCCTGCAGACCGCGACAGGATGCATACGGGGCAATCTTGCGACACGTACGCTCTTTCCCCGATGGGGTCCTGCCGAGATCGCCCGAACATGCCTGGAGTGACCGGCTGTCCGGCTCCCGAGCCGGAGGGTCGGGGGCACGAGCCCTGAAAACGGTGCACCCAACCAAAATACGATAAAACTGGCAGAGACCAAAGAAAACTCCCCCCACACTTGGCAACAAAAAGGACTTAAGCTCAATCCAAAAGTTCAGCGAATCGAGTTACAGAAAAGCGAAGGAAAGCAAAAAAGGCCGTGTCCGACACCTAGCTAGTCTTCTTGTCTTCCACCAGCGCGGAGCTATGTGCTTTCACTGACTGTGAGCATAGTCATTGGGGGCACAATGCGGAGCATGGTGCTTCCACTATGGGCGGGAGGCCCCGAGGTCCGAGGGCGGCACTCCGGAGACTTCGGGGCGTGTACAACCCCACTCATTATTACGTGAGAGTGTCACGAGCGGAGACCTTCACAGGCGTGAGCCTTGCTTCATATCGCCAGACGAGGGCCCCGTCCTGCGCCACCCTCGACCACCGTTGGGGCGTCCGGAAACCAGGACGAGGCCAAGGGGCAAAGGGGACGCTGGCGGCGCCCTCGGCGACCACGGGCCCTCTGTCGGGGGGAAGGGCTCGCTGGCGCCTCCTCCGATAGAGGACCTACCTCTGTGCAGCACCTTGCTCCACACGGCGCGGGGGACGCCCCTGCTCCAGGCCCCTCCCACGCAGCCCCCCCAGTGTGCCACCACCTTGGGGTCTGTGTCCGCGGCGTAGTTCACCTACAACTCATGGTTAGCGTAAACTCGCTCCTGTGATATTGGCTGCACCTCGATGTCATCATCGCCGAAGGGGTCGGCGAAGTCTCCAGGCGACCCGTGGAAGGCCCCGCTCTCGTGTGCTCCGCCTTCCCATCCTGGTTCAGGGAATGAATTGGGGCCTTCTCCTCGTGCATACTCCAGGTTCATCATGTGGGGGACGTAGGCGTCCTTAGTTGCCTCGCCAGGGTCATTGCCTGGATGCCCCGCTCCTTGAGCCACGAGCCGAGGCGCCTGGCCCTGGTGGCCGCTAGGTGGCATCTCGACGCGTCCTCGTGGCGGACCGCCAACACTTGTCCCTCCTGGTGGTGGCGCTATCGAGGGAGGACGACCTGCGCCAAGGCCTAAGTTGGTGTCGCCAAGTCTCCCTGGTGCCCCAGAGGGCATGTGAGCTCGCCGGGGTCTTGCACGTGCTTCCGCCACAACCCGAGGCATGGTCAAGGAGCAGAAGGGTAGCGTACCTTTGCAAGCTACGTCTAACAGTTCGGCGATGTGCTCCAGCAGTGCATCACGATCGCTCTCCGCCAGCCTGCATCGCAGCAGCTCCCGCGCCATGATGAGCGCGGCTCACATGTTTGCCTACTCCCGTCGGGTGTGCGGTGCCATTGCTGCAGCATAGCCCGAAGATCGCGCGGTGGCACGCGTGCGCTGCGGCACGAGGGCGGAGTGCCCGGTCCATGCCACCCGCGGTTGGCGGTGTTCGGCGGCACGCGGGCCTCCTGGAGTGCGGAGTTGAGGTCTTCTTTGGTGGTCGGCGGTGCCCGGGTAGGCCAGGCAGCCCGACGGTCGGTGTCGGCGTGGGTCCTCGGATCGTCAGACATCGTAGCCACGGACGATGGGAGGTCGATCAGTGGAAGAGAAAACTTCAACACACCCCCTACCTGGCGCGCCAAATGTCAGATTGTGGGTTCCAGCTAACCCATGAGGTTCAAACTCTAGGGTGCGCACGAAGAACACTCTCTCCCTAGTTTTCTCACTCAACGATCTCACGGCCTAGCTCGACGAACCCAGAGAACGAGAGACACAAGGGTTTATACTGGTTCGAGCCACCTTGCAATGTAATACCCTACTCCAGTGTGGTGTTGGTGGATTGCCTCGTGGGCTAAGGATGAACTAGTAAAATGGATGAACAACCTCAGGAGGAGAGGTGTTCTTGAGCTCGGTGAGCTGAGGATGGAATGGATCTGATCCCAGATCCGTCCCTCCCCTATGGTGGTGGCTAGTCCTATTTATAGAGGCCCTGGTCCTCTTACCAAATGTTTAGGCGGGAAGAGATCCCACAATGGCCAAGTTTGAAGGGGGACAACGAGTACAAGCAATCCTGACAAAAGGTGGTCTTCGCCTGCCAAAGGCTCTGGTGGTGACGCTGTAGTGGGCTCCGTGGTGACCTTCATCCTGCCGTCCTGCTGGTCTTGGTCTTGTTCCACCGATATGGAAACCTTTGCTTGATGCCTCAGGACTCCGCCTGCGGCTGCCTATTTAGCATGAAAGAGGAAACTAGTACACTGCGCCCATTGGCGCCCACCTGGCCCTGGTCGTCATGGCTCACGTCACGTGAACCTCGCGAGGTGCCCTTTGCATAGAGATCTCCGCTCCTCGGGAGCCATCCTAGTGAGGCTGCTCCCGGGGAGGTCTTGGTGTCGTTCGCCTCGCGAGGCTTGGCCCCTCGCGAGGGTCTTGAGCTGCTGCTGCTGAAGATGGGCCATACCAGGTTGTTGGTGGAGCCACGCGCAAGCCCACAGGCAGGCAGATCGGGGCACCCCCTGGCCTAGAACGCCAACAGACAATAGTACTTCAAGCATAGTAATAAAGCAATCATGCCTTCTCAAAATAACATGGCCAAAGAAAGTTATCCCTACAAAATCATATAGTCTGGCTATGCTCCATCTTCATCACACAAAGCATTTCATCATGCACAACCCCGATGACAAGCCAAGCAATTGTTTCATACTTTTAATATTCTCATGTGTTTTCAACTTTCACGCAATACATGAACGTGAGCCATGGATATAGCACTATAGGTGGAATAGAATATGGTGATTGTGAGGAGAAGACAAAAAGGAGAAAGTCTCACATCAACTAGGCAAATTAATGGTCTAAGGAGATGCCCATCAATTGATATCGATGCAAGTGAGTAGGGATTGCCATGCAACAGATGCACTTGATCTATAAGTGTATGAAAGCTCAAAAGAAACTAAGTGGGTGTGCATCCAACTTGCTTGCTCACGAAGACCTAGGGAAATTTGAGGAAGCCCTTCATTGGAATATGCAAGCCAAGTTCTATAATGAAAAAATACCACTAGTATACGAAAGTGACAACATAGGAGACTCTCTATATGAAAGACATGGTGCTACTCTGGAGCACGAGTGTGGTAAAGGATAGTAGCATTGCCCCTTCTCTATTTTTCTCTCTTTTTAATTTTTATTTTTTAATTTTTCTCCTTTTTTGTTTTGGGCTCTTTGGCCTCTTTTTTTATTTGGGCTTCTTTGGCCTCTTTTTTTGTTAAGTCTGGAGACTCATCCCAACTTGTGAGGGAATCATAGCTTCCATCATCCTTTCCTCACACAGGACAATGCTCTAATAATGATGAACATCACAACTTTATTTACTAACAACTCAAGAATTACAACTCGATACTACAACAAAGATATGACTCTATATGAATGCCTCTAGCAGTGTACCGGGATGTGCAATGATCTAGCATAGCAATGACATCAAAAAACGGATGAGCCATGAAAACATCATGCTAGCTATCTTACGATCATGCAAAGCAATATTACAATGATGGTGCGTGTCATAATAAATGGAACGATTGAAGTTGCATGGCAATATATCTCGGAATGGCTATGGAAATGCCATAATAGGTAGGTATGGTGGTTGTTTTGAGGAAGGTAATATGGTGGGTTTAATGCACCGGCTAAAGTTGCGCGGTACTAGAGAGGCTAGTAATGGTGGAAGGGCGAGAGTGTGTATAATCCATGGACTCAACATTAGTCATAAAGAACTCACATACTTATTGCAAAATTTTATTAGCCATCAAAGCTAAGTATTAATACACATGCCCCTAGGGGGATAGATTGGTAAAAAAATACCATCACTCATCCCCGACCGCCACTCATAAGGAAGACAGTCAAAAAATAAATCATGCTCCGACTTCATCACATAATGGTTCACCATACATGCCTGCTTCGGGAATTGCAAACCTTAACACAAGTATTTCTACCAATCCACAATTACTCACTAGCATGACTCTAATATCACCATTCTTATATCACAAAACTATTGCAAGGAATCAAACATATCATATTCAATGATCTACAAATTTTATGTAGGATTTTATGACTAACCATGTGAATGACCAATTTCTGTTAACTCTCTAAATAGATATAAGTGAAGCAAGAGAGTTTAATTCTTTATACAAAAGATATGCCCATGCTCTAACAAATATAAGTGAAGCAAAAGAGCATCCTACAAATGGCAATTTTCTATGTGTGGAGAAACATGCAATCCAAACTTCAAATGATATAAGTGAAGCACATGCAGCATTATGTAAAGCCATACTCAAAAGATATAAGTGAAGTGCAAAGAGCATTCTATAAATCAACTGAGGACTATCTCATACTAGCATGGTACATTATCAAAAGAAAAATAAAAAGCACACGACGCTCCAAGATTTAAGCATATTATGTGACGAACAAAAATATATAGCTCCAAGTAAAATTACCAATGATCGTTAGAAGAAAGAGGGGATGCCTTCTGGGGAATCCCCAAGCTTAGTTGCTTGGGAGTCCTTGAATATTACCTTGGGGTGCCTCGGGCATCCCCAAGCTAGGTCTCTTGTCACTCCTTATTCCTTCATTCATTGTGATCTCACCCAAAACTTGAAAACTTCAATCACACAAAACTTAACAAAACCCTCGTGAGATCCGTTAGTACAATAAAGCAAATCACAACTTCAAGTACTGTTGCAAACCCATTCATATTTTATTTTTGCATTTTAGCTACTATATTATAACTTCTCTATGGCTTATGCCACTGATAAAATCAATTGTTTCATCAAAACTAGCAAAACAATGCATCAAAAATAGAATATGTCTTAAGCAGGACATTTTGTAGTAATTTGAACATCTACCATACTTCTGTAACTCCAAAAGTTATGAAAACTAAGGACAAAATAAAAAAAATTCATAGTAGTAATGTGTAATTTTTTTAGAAACACTTGATGTTCCAGTAAAAAATGAAAATTCATGCACTACAGCCAAAGTTTCTGTTTTTGCACTACGCACACCAAAGAATCAATCTAATCACCCTAAAGGGAAATATTGGCACATTATTTTTATAATACAATGGATTTGTACAAGGGGATAATTATTTTTGTTGAAAAGTTTCTGTAATCAAGGTTTGCAAAGTTTCCATGGGCATGAACAAAGTTCAAGGAGCTCCCCCACTTCAACGGTGCTCGTCTTTCTTACTTTCACTTTTCTTTTTGAAAAAGTTTTAGGTTCCCCGCTATATTTTTTTGTTTTTAAACTTTAT
The DNA here is from genome assembly GCF_018294505.1 of Triticum aestivum. Lineage (NCBI taxonomy): Eukaryota > Viridiplantae > Streptophyta > Magnoliopsida > Poales > Poaceae > Triticum > Triticum aestivum. The sequence goes on from NC_057800.1 coordinate 455,433,003, forward strand.
AAAAGCACACGACAGAAATAAATGACTCTCTAAAACTTCTAGGTTGTCACCCTAGCAGCACTTTCTTTAAAGCCATTAAGCTAGGCATGAAGTGCTCAAGCAATGGATCAACCTGGATCCCAAGGTATATCAAAGCCAATTTTAATTAACAATGATTTGTGATTTTGTAGTGAGCACAAAGTAATATATATCATGCAGCAACAAAGTCTAACTCTAGTCCTATGCATCAGCATGTCATAAAAGAACTATTCATGCACATCAAGTAAAGGTCAATACATAGCATAAGCAATTTCTTGCAATTTTATCATATAGGAAACATAGAGAGGCGGAGATGTAGTTCCTCACTCATAATAATTGCAAGTAGGAGCAGCAAGCACATGCATATTATATTCATCAAAATCATCATGTGTAGTGGTAAAATGCAACTCTCGGTGTCCTGGGAACGGGGATACCCAGACTTGCCTGGCTGCGCCCAGGGCGTGGCTCCACCAGCGGCCTGGTACGACCCATCTTCATCAACAAACAATCAAGACCCTCGTGAGGGGCCAAGCCTCGCGAGGCGGACGACACAATACCTCCTCAAGGCAGCCTCACTAGGCTGGCTCGCGAGGAGCGGAGAGATCAAGGTGAGGGGCACCTCGTGAGGTTTTCCATGACGTGAGCCATGACGACCAAGGCCAGGCGGGCGCCAGCGGGCGCAGAGTATCAGTTGCCTCTTTGGTGCTAAAGAGGCCAGCACAGGCGAGGAGTCCCGAGGCATCAGGCAAAGGTTTCCATATCGGTGCAACGAGACCAAGACCAGCAGGACGGTAGGACGGAGGTCATCACGGAGCCCACGATGGCGTCACCACCAGAGCCTTTGGTAGGCGAAGACCACCTTTTGTCAGGATAACTTGTACTAGTTGCCCCCCTATGAATTGGCCGTTGTGGGATCCCTTCCTTCCTAATATTTGGGAAGAGGACCCGGGCCTCTATAAATAGGACTAGCCACCACCATAGAGGGAGGGGGAACCTCATCAGATCTGGAGAGGAACCAGACCATCCACACTCGCACAAGCTCATCGAGCTCAAGAACACCTCTCCTCAGGAGGCTGTTCTTCCCTTGTAATTGTTCATCCCCAGCCTACAAGGCAATCCACCACACCACACTGGAGTAGGGTATTACACCACAACGGTGGCCCGAACCAGTATAAACTCTTGTGTCCCTTGTTCCTTGGGTTCGGCGGGCTAGGCTTTGAAATCGTTGCGAGAGTGTGAGCTAGGGGGAGAGAGATCTTCATGTGCACCCCAGTGTTTGAACCTCAAGGGTTTTGCAGGAACCCGTAATCTGACATTTGGCGCGCCAGGTAGGGGTGCATCGAAGTTTTCTTCCCCATCGATTGACCTGCTGCCCTGCGTCTCCGATGTCTGATGATCCAAGGACCCATGCCGACTGCTGGGCGGCCTGGCCCGCTCGAGCACCTCCATCCGCTCCAGAAGACCTCAACTCCGCGCTCCAGGCGGCCCGCGCGCTGCCCAATGCTCGTGGGCACGGGCAGCACGGATCGACGTCCGTCGCCCTCACGCCGCGGCGTGCACGGGCCGCCACAAGATCCACAGGCTACGCAGCAACGACAGCGCCACACACCCGACGGGAATAGGCGAACATGTGAGTCACGCTCATGGTGGCGGGGGAGCTGCTGTGGTGTTGGCTGATGGAGAGCGGCCGCAACACGTTGCTGGAATGCGCCGCCGAGCTGTTGGCTGCTGCAGCAAGGGATACGCCGCCTCTCTACTCCCTACTTACATCTCAAGTTGTGGCCAGGTCACATGACGGGCCTCGATGCGCCCACGTGCTCCAAGGTGCACCAGGAGGGCTCACTAGTGTTAGCACGACCGGCGGTGCCGGACATCTAGCCGCGCCCTTGCCTCCCCCGGGGGGCGTAGGTGCGGGCGTTGCTCCTCACGGTCCCAATCGAGCGCCACCCTACAGCCACCAGGGAGGTGCACCGGGCTCGGCGGCGTGGGGCACATGGCACCTCGGCGGAGGTTCCAGAGAGGCAGCTCAGGAAGCCTATGTGCCCCGCATGGTGGATCAGGAGTACACGCCAGAGGACGACCCCTGCACGTTCCTCGAGCCGGGATGGGAAGAAGAGATGCTGGAAGCCGAGGCCTTCCATGAGCCACCCAGGAGCCTCACCGACCCCAGCAATGACAACCACCACAGGGTACCACTGGTATCTCAGGAGCAGGCTTACACTAACCATGGATCGCAGGTGGACCAGGCCGCAGCAGCAGACGGCGACGCCAGCACGGCAGCCCCACTCCAGTCAGGGGCAGCACACTGGGGCTGCACGGAAGGAGTCCGAAGCAAGGCCCTCCCACATGTCGCGCGGGGCAAGGCGTCGCCCGGAGGTAGGTCCTCTACCGGGGAGGCGCCGGTGAGCCCTCCCCCCGGTAGAGGGCCCGTGGTCGCTGAGGGTGCCGCTAGCATCCCCTTTGCCCCTTGGCGTCATCCTGGTTTCCGGACGCCCCAATGGTGGTCGAGGGTGGCGCAAGGGGGGGCCCTTGTCTGGCGATATGAAGCAAGGCTCACGCCTATGAAGGTCTCCACCCGTGACACTCTCAGGTAATAATGAGTGGGGCTGTACACGCCGCGGAGTCTCCGGAGAGCCGTCCTTGGGCCTCAAGGGCTCCCGCCCACGTCCTAATGGAAGCACCATGCTCAGCGTTGGCCATCGACACGGTCCCCCAATGACTACGCTCACGGCCAGCGAAAGCACTAGGCTCCGTGCTGGTGAGAAGACAAGAAGACTAGCTAGGTGCCGGACGCGGCCATTTGCTTTCAACCCCTTTTTTGTAGCTCGATTTGCCATCTTTTGGATTTGAACTCGAAGTCATATTTTCATTGACAAAGCATGGGGGCATCTTTTCTCGTTCACGCAGATTTCTTGAGTTTTCTGGCTCTGTGCCTTGCTTCGAGACCAGCACCTACTGCCCCTCCCTTGCGAGTGCCTCACGAGCGTGGGCTAGGCGTGGTATGACCATGCATCTCACCGTGATCTAACGCTCGCCTCTTGCAAGGCCCTCTCAGGCAGACCAGCGGGCTCCTCGGAAGCCCGAAACCTCGCGAGCCCGCGGAGGACTCCCCTCGAGAGAACTACACATCGACAACTACAAGGCCAGTCCGAGGCCCGCCTGGACTGAGGTAAGTTACTACAACAAGCTCGTGGAGGAACTGGAGAACTCACAAAAGCACGCCTTGAGTTTGGCCCAGGAAGTAAGACAATAGTCTGAATACATGAGGGGGCTCCCCCTCCCCAAAATGCACTTACATCTTCAGGGGCCATTGAGGGAGTCCTGGACTAAGGGGTCCTCGGGCGTCCGGCATGTTGACCATGGGCCGGACTGATGGGATGTGAAGATATGAAGAACGAAGACTGCACCCGTGTCCGGATAGGACTCTCCTTGGCGTGGAAGGTAAGCTTGGCGATCAAATATGTAGATTCCTTTCTTTGTAACCGACCTTGTGTAACCCTAGATCCTCCCGGTGCCTATATAAACCGGAGGACTTAGTCCGGAGAGAGATTCATTATCATAGCCATACAAGCTAGACCTCTAGGGTTTAGCCATTACGATCTCGAGGTAGATAACTCTTGTAATACTCATATTCATCAATATCAATCAAATATGACGTACGGTATTACCTCCATAGAGAGGGCCTAAACCTGGGTAAACATTGTGTGCCCTGTCTCCTGTTACCATCGACCTTAGACGCACAGTTCAGGACCCCCTACCCGAGATCCGCCGGTTTTGGCACCGACATTGGTGCTTTCATTGAGAGTTCCACTGTGCCGTCGACAACAAGATCGATGTCTTGCCTTGTTCTCAAGGATAATATCACCACCGGAGGAATGTTCGCTCCAGGCGAAACCCTCCGGCTGGGCAGCTTTACCATGACCGCCTGTTCGGTCATTAAGCCGACGATGACCTCTCGGGTCATCAAAAACCCCCCCTTCATATCAACTCCGAACACTCCAAGTAGATGGATCCAGCGGAGCTTTCGTATTTAAACGAGCTCCTAGATCGCATCGCCGCCCTGGGGGACACTACAGACTACGATCGGATTAGGCTTAAACCCGATCAGAGAGAAATCGAATCTCCGCCGATCACCCACCAGATAGCGGTAGTCAAGGAGCGAGTCGATAACTCTTCCTCCATATTAAGGATGGACTATGTCCGGATCTCCGGTCTCGAAGAGCCAGACACCTACCCGCGAGGTGAACCATCCTGCCCTCTGAACATAGAATCGGACGACGGGCCTAAGAAATTAGTGGGCATCCTGGAGCCCGACCTGCTAAGTTCGGAAGACCTTCAGACTCCGGATCCAAAATTGGGGTTGGGTCCAAATTTAAATCCACCCACCCATCCGAATAGAAGCGCTCTCATGAGAATAAAATAGCAGTCTCAGGAAACGGTCCACCACCTCTGGGCCAGATTCCTTCTTGTTAAAAACAAGATTAAAGATTGTCATGACGAGGAAGTGATCTCAGTGTTCCGCAACAATTGCAGGGACGAAGGAATCCTCAACGCCATCAACTGCCATCACATCATACACTTTGCTGACTTGGCAACTATCGTACAGAAGTACAATGCAATGGAAAGCGCCTGGAAAACTCAAACAGCTCATTGGGAATCATCGGTCCCCACTCAACCCCTCATTCAGGTGAAAAGGGTGCACCCTTGCAACACGCCTGGCTCAATAGTAAAGAAATACAAGTCCAGTATGGGGTGCAGAACCGTTCTGGAAGGATGGCTCGATGGGCCATGCAAAATACACGCAACACCAGATAACATACCAACACAAAGCCTTAGAGCATGTTGGATACTCCGGCAACTGGCCAAGAGCGGCGAGGATATCCTCACCAAGAGTAACCCAGAACAACACCCCCAGAGGACAACAACCCCAAAGTACTGACGGTCTTCGAGACATTCGCCTCAAACAATAGGCGCAAGAGAGCACTACGCGGACTCGTCGAAGTCTGTTAAATAGCAGCAATAAAACCTTGGAACGACACGGCTATAACTTTTAATGTCGGCGGCGAACCAAAATACAGGACAGTCCGAGCACCAGCCGCCTTGGTCCTTAGTCCAATTGTGGACGGCTTTTGGCTTACCAAGGTCCTCATGGACGGAGGCAGTGGACTAAACCTCATCTACAAAGATACACTCCACAAAATGGAAATAGACAGGAGCCGCATTGAGCAAAGTAGCACGACCTTCCGAGGAATTATCCCCAGTCGGGAGGTGCGGTGTGCGGGAAAAATAACACTCGACGTGGTATTCGGCACGCCGGAGAATTATCGGTCCGAAGAAATAACCTTCCAAGTGGCCCCTTTCAACAACGGGTATCACGCCCTCTTAGGGCGAGATGCATTTATGTGCTTCCAAGCGGTACCCCATTACGGATACATGAAGCTTAAGATGCCTAGGCCCAACGGTATAATCACTCTAGCTAGTGATCCAGACATAGCACTCCGTGCCGAGAATAAAACCGCATCCTTGGCCCTCGAGGCATTATCTGAAGCCCTTGCGGCCAAAGAATTAGCCGCGCTGCGCTCTACGGCGGACAGGGATGATGTGGTCCTAGAAAAATGACCCAAATCCACCTCCTTCAAACCAGCAGAAGAAATAGTCAAATTCCAAGTCCATCCAATGGACCCCAAGAAGACAGCATCCATCGGAGCACAATTAGACCCAAGGATTGACGCCGTGCTACGAGAGTTCCTGCGCGAGAATTGGGATATATTCGCCTGGCACCCTTCTGATATGCCAGGAATCCCACGCGAGTTGGCTGAACACGGCCTCAATATATTGAAGGGATATAAACCGGTCAAGAAAACACTGATGCGCTTTTCCTAAACCCAAACATCAAGCTATGGGGGAGGAGCTAGCCAAGTTAATTGAGGCCGGATTCATCAGAGAAATAAAACATCCAGACTGGCAGGCAAACCTGGTGATGGTACCAAAGAAGGACAAATCCTGGCGGTTGTGCGTCAATTTTAAAGACCTCAATAAGGCTTTCCCTAAGGATCCCTTCCCCCTCCCCCGCATTGACCAAATAATTGATGCTACCGCAGGACACGACTCGCTGTGTTTCCTGGATGCATATTCCGGATACCATCAAATCAAAATGAAGGAGTCCGATCAAGCTACAACAACACTCATTACCCCATATGGGCCATTCTGCTTCAACACCATGCTCTTCGGGCTCAAGAATGCCGACACCACATACCAACGCATGATTCAAACATGCCTGGATAAACAGATGGCAAGACAGTTGAAGCTTATGTGGACGACGTCGTCATCAAAACCAGGCGCGTCGAAATATTAATAGACGATTTACGTCTCACATTCAATAACCTCCGCGCGTATGACATTAAGCTCAATCCTGAAAAGTGCATTTTTAGGCGTCCCCGCCGGAAAACTGTTAGGCTTCATTGTTTCCAATAGAGGAATTGAAGCAAATCCAGCCAAAATCCGAGCTCTGTCACAATTGGCTATGCCAACAGACCTCAAACAAGTCCAAAAGCTCGCGGGTTGCGTGGCAGCTCTAAGCCGCTTTATCTCCAGATTGGGAGAAAAGGCACTGCCACTCTATCTCCTTCTACGGCGAATGGATCACTTCGAGTGGACGGACATGGCAACAACCAGATTGGAGGAAATAAAAAACCCTTCTTGCGAGCAACCCAATCCTGGCCGCGCCAAACATCGGCGAACCGATGTTGTTATACATATCAGCAACACATCAGGTGGTGAGCGCCGTGCTCGTCGTTGAACGAGAACAGGACGGACCCAAATTCCCGCTTCAGAAGCCACTATACTACGTATCCACTGTCGTTACACCATGCAAATCCCGGTACCCTCATTATCAAAAGATAGCATACGCGGTCTTCATGGCATCCGGAAAGCTCCGTCACTACTTCCAGGAGTGTTCGATCATGGTGGCTTCCAAAGTACCACTCAATGACATTATAAACAACCGCGATGCCACGGGCCGGATTGCCAAATGGGCCATTGAGCTCCTTCCATTTGATATTTTATACAAACCACGTCGAGCTATTAAATCCCAAGTACTGGCTGACTTTGTCGCCGAATGGACACGGGCCGAACTCCCTAAAGAGTACAGTGCATATTCCAATTGGGTTATGTATTTCGATGGCTCCAAAATGCTGGCAGGGCTAGGTCTGGGCGTCGTCTTAACGTCACCAACTGGAGACGTCGTTCAGTACGTACTCCAAATATTATACACATACTCCAACAATGTAGCCGAATATGTGGCCTTATTGCATGGTCTCCAGATGGCCGTCTCCATGGGCATACAACACCTGGAAGTGCGCGGGGACTCAAACCTTGCAATATCTCAAATAAATGGAGACATCGATGCCAAAGATCCAAAGCTGGAAGCTTACCATAATGCCGTCATAAAAATGTCGGTCCGGTTCGAGGGGCTCGAGTTCCACCATGTGGCTCAAGAAAGTAATCAGGCGGCGGACGTTCTCGCTCGCATCGGCGCTAAGCACGACCTGTTCCACCTAATATCTTCCTGGAAAGGCTTTTTAAGCCATCTGTGGTGTGGCAGGGGGGAAACGGCAACACTAGTCCGGATCCGAACATAACCCCAGATTTCGAAAACACCGACATCATCGGAGGCTCAGGCACCGAAATAACACCGTCGGCGCATCTCATCATGGCAGTCATTGCCCCATGGACCGAACCCTTCCTGGCCTACCTTAACAGGAAGGAGCTTCCTGAGGACCAGAATGAGGCCCGCTGCATTGTCCGGCGTTTGAAGGCCTACAAGGTTCATGACGGAGAGCTCTGTAAGAAAAGCGCTACGGGAGTTCTTCAAAGATGTATCTCCGAGGAAGAGGGGCGGCAGCTCTTGGCCGAGATTCACGCCGGACTCGGTGGTCACCACGCCGCAGCTCGGGCCCTTGTTAGCAAGGCCTTCCGTACAGGGTTTTATTGGCCGACGGCCCGAGCAGATGCACAGGACCTTGTCCAACGTTGCGTCGGATGCCAACTCTTTGCCAACCAAAGCCATATGCCCCCACTGCCTTACAAAAAATCCCCATCACTTGGCCTTTTGCGGTCTGGGGACTCGATATGGTCGGACCCCTTAAAGGAGGAAGCCATAAGAGAAAGTATCTGCTGGTCATGGTGGATAAATTCACTAAGTGGATAGAAGCCAAACCAGTCAAAATGGCCGAAGCGGGGCCGGTAATAGATTTCATATCCGGCGTGGTACACCGTTATGGTGTCCCACACAACATAATAACCGATGAAGTGAAAACCTGGTGCGCTAATCTAGGCATTAAGCTTGATTACACCTCAGTCTATCACCCGCAGACAAACGGTCAAGTCGAACAGGCTAATGGTCTTATTATGAGCGGCATCAAACCTAGACTAGTGCGGTCTTTGAAAGAATCAAACAAGCACTAGGTGGAGGAAGTTGACTCCGTACTCTGGGGGCTGCGGACCACGCCCAACCACACTACTGGATATACACCTTTCTTCATGGTGTGCGGTGCAGAAGCAGTGTTACCCTGCGATATTCTTCATGACTCACCTCAAGTGCGCATGTATGAAGGGAGAGAAGCCGAGCTTGACCAGCAGGACAGCCTAGATGCCTTGGAGGAGGAGCGCGATGTCGCAAAAGCCCGTTCCACATTTTATCAACAGCAGGCTCGCAGGTATCAACGCGGAGAAGTTCGGGCAAGGACTTATAATGATGGTGAACTCGTTCTATGCCTGCCGGAGAAGAAAAAGGACAAACTCAAGCCCAAGTGGAAGGGTTCCTTCATCAGTGACGAAATTCTCACCGGAGGAGCATACCGCCTGCGTGATGCGTCAGACAATCACCTGGAGCCGAACCCCTGGAATGCGGCCAGACTACGATGATTTTATGCCTAGCGCCGAACTCTGTATTCGTCTCCTCCCGCCTGTTATTAACGTTATTTTTTCACTCTTTTCATTTTTCTCTTTTTTTGTTTTGCTCTTTAGCCTTATGGTTTTAGTACGGCTAGACCATCCTTACCTGATGCGTACATATCTACATATGTACGTTCATTATACCCGGGGGCTTCTCGTACAGAAGCTTGCTATTATCCTTTGAGCATCAAGCTGACCACATATGCGTTTTTCCATATGTACCTTTTCTTCGCCATTATATGCATCGATATGACTTAAGTTTTGGCCAAGCTGGGTTGCCTGGCTCCTGTGCTTATGCCCTACGTTCCCATTAGTTCAGCTAGGGCATAAAGGGAGCACCTCTATGATTGTTACTGCCGGGTCATCCGGATGTGTACCTCAGACTGGGTGAAGTCGAAAGCTAGTGTTCTTAAGGGAATATTCAGTCAGCGAATTAAAGATGTTCCCGCATTCATTCCATTATGAAACCCCAGCAGTTACTTACTCTGTGATTTTTTCAGTCACAGTTCGGACATGCACATTAAACGCATGCACACCCATGGAAAGGAACCCTTAACGGAACTATTCTCTCTAGAAGATGTTTCTTACATAATGTAATATAACATAACTAGCCGGATACACATTGTCTGTTCAAGAAACTATGACCCCATGCCTGGTTCCCATGCATGCCCCGGTATATTCTACCGTCAGGGTATTCGGAAACACTCCGCACCTTCGGGTCCAGAGGTTGAAGCGAAAAAGGTCGGCCATGACAATTGTTTTTATTATCCAGCTAGACGGAAAGTACATAGTTACTTAGGACTCAAAAACTTCCTCCTCTATACTGTCCAACAGGCGGTCTAACTTACAATCCTGTTGTGAGTATCTAGCAGCCACCTCTACTTGGCCATATACTAAACTAACGGGAATTTCTTCCCCATTTGACCCTAGTGGTCCGACCCGGGCCATGTGATTCGGATCCAACTTGGTATACTACATTTTTATCATGGCCCGGGCTTCTCGCGCACCCTCTCGGCAGGCCGATATCTTCCATAGTCGGATACGCTGCCGCGATCCCTTGAACAACTCTACAAGCTTCTCCATACTCCCTGGAGGGGAGTCGGATGGCCATAAGGCCTTGGCTACACTCTGCATTGCCTGCCGAGCTTGCTCGTGCAACTGCGACAACTCTTGCAGAAGATCACTTGATGATCCGGACACCTCCTCTTCGGGGCGGCCCGTCAATACACCTCAATCACAACTATATTAGCTACTGTTACTTCCAAACTGTTATAAGATAAATGTGGCCACATACTGCATATGCCGCCTCGTAGTTTTTTGTTCTCCTTCACGGAGTCAACTAGCTGAGTTCACACGTCTTTCAGTTCTTCGCCCAGTTTGGTGTTCGAATCCTGGAGCTTCTTTTTCTCCTGAACGACTTTTGTTAACACACGCTCACCCACTGCTAGCAGTTTTTGGCTCCGTGTTCTTCGCTTCGAGCGGCATACAGCTGCTCTCGCAGTTGGTCTAACGATCCAAAACAAAGATAAGCAACCAGATTAGCATTACTAGTGTACAATTATGATTTCTCGACGGAGGGAAAAATTACCGGGGGATGCCTTCTTGGATTTCTCTAGTTCGGCATTGGCAGCAGACAGCTAGCTCCGACACTTTTCTAGTTCCTGAGTTAACAGGGTGTTCTTCTCTGTAAGCACCTGGTTGTACATTGATCCTTAAATCAGTTGTTTCAACTACTTTAAGTCTCGGGGGCAACTGGTATATGGTTATCATAGTCAGACAAAACAAACTTACCTGCACATCTTTTAAATGTTGTTTTGTGGCTCTGTTAAGCCCATCTCCATCAGCTCGAATATATGCATCGGCCGAGCTGAAGGCGCTAAATGACTCTTCTGAAAAGTCAGGGTCTTGTAAAATGGCCCTGCAGTGCCGATGATTCATGGTGCTCTCCACTTTCAAGTTGGTGATGGATACATCATCCGAGTCCTCGGCTGGAGGATAGTCCGGCGTCCCCCCCGCATCAGCCCCTGTCTTCACGGCAGGATTTGAATCCTGGCTGCGGGAAGTTTGACTGGCCGGACCCCCGGATATATTCCGGCACACCTTTTTCCTGATATAGGGTAAACGGAAAGGTCATAGTTGGATGTGACTGCCAAGGTGCATACTTGCAAATTCATACCTCTTGGATGAAGGCTCGGCCGTATCTTCGTTTGCCTTCCTCTTAGAAGGCTTTCCTGGTATGGGGGACGCTCTCTTTAGAGATGCTCCCGGGGCAGCATGGCGCGCCGAATGCTTCCCCCTCTAAGCACCGCACAGTGCGGTGGGTAAGGAGGAATGAGAAAACTCTTTTGGATAAGGTGTCTTCGGATTACTTACACGTGAAGCAGGAAGGAGGCCGGGGTAATCGGTGATAATGGGTACATATGTACCGTCGTAGCTCATCTGATAGAATATTCCATCCTCAAGCTCCACGAATACGTCCAGATCTTCCTCATATTCGGGGTCAAGATCCCGGTTGTGATTCTCCAGCTAAGGGGCAAGGTCATGGATCCCCTCGACAGCCTTTCGCCATTCCTGTTATGAGAAGATAAGATGCTTCCTGTCAAGAATGATTCAGGGATAAAAGTAAAATAGTGGAGTTGAACCTTACCCAGCTGGGAGGATTATACATGGAAAATCCGTCTCGATATTGGAGACGGGTGAACTCCTCCTTCTCCCCTTTATACAACTCGGCCAGTATTTTGGCTAGAGCGGCAGGGGTCTTCAGGCCCTTTTGGCCATAGCATGAGGCGTCGTCTTCTCTGCTATAATGCCACATGGGCAGCCCTCTGTATTGGAGTGGCTGGACCCCTCGCGTTATGGAAATTGCCATCACCTCGACTATTGACAATCCAGACCAGGCAAGCGTCTTAATCTTGCCCAGCAGCAGGCTGATTTCTGCACTATCCTCTCCCTCGAGGCTCCGAGGACGCTAGCTATGGCGTTTCTTCAGCGGAGCATTTGAAAACTCGGGGAGGCCCATGCAAACTGGGTTGCATAGAGCGACGTCGTCGATGTAGAACCATTTGGAAGGCCACTCTTCGGGATCTTTCTTCGGCGTGCCAGACAGGTATCTGGTCCCGGCGATGCGCCACACTTTGGCTCCTCCCACTTCAAAATTTGACCCCACCTTGATTGTGAGGGACGAGGCAGAACAGTCTTCTCCATAAATCGAGATGGGCCTCGCAATCCAGGAATAGCTCACATAGAGCGACGTAACCCGAAATATGAAGGATAGAGGCGGGAGTGAGACTGTGTAGTTGGAGGCCATAATACTCCAGCAGACCTCGGAGGAAGGGGTGGATTGGAAATCCGGCACCTCTTAATAAGAAAGGGATGAAGCACACTCGTTCTCCTGCAGACGGATTGGGGAAATCCTCCGCATGAGTTTTGCCATTGAAGGAGGCCAATCCTGCTCGGACGGGAACCAGGTCCGCGGGGGGAAGAAAGCCCTGTGTTTGCAGCTTCGCAAGCTAACTATGGGATACGGAACATCTCTCCCAATCACCCTTCTCGGAGCCGTGGGGATGAGAGGAAGAGCCAGGAGCGCTAGCCATGTTGGGGTGGTTTTTCTTAGCAAGCTCTGAGGATTTTTCGCGAGGTGTGGAATGGATCTGAGATCTATTCTCTTTAAATAGGCACCTTTGTGATACGGACGGGGTGGTATATGTAAAAATACCCTGACCTCTCGCATTCGCTCGACATGTGGAAACTGAAGTTGTTGATGCATAGAAGCTGAGGAGTACAACATTAAATGGAAAGCCGAACACACTACTCAGAAGTCATCGATGAAGAATGCCGAAGATAATCTATGTGATGGACACCTCGTCATTGAAGACTGGTTCGGGGGCTACTAAGGGAGTCCTGGACTAAGAGGCCCTCGGGCGTCCGGCCTGTTGACCATGGGCCGAACTGATGGGCTGTGAAGATACAAAGACTGAAGACTGCACCCATGTACAGATAGGACTCTCCTTGGTGTGGAAGGCAAGCTTGGCGACCAAATATGTAGATTCCTTTCTTTGTAACCGACCTTGTGTAACCCTAGATCCTCCCGGTGCCTATATAAACCGGAGGACTTAGTCTGGAGAGAGATTCATTATCATAGCCATACAAGCTAGACCTCTAGGGTTTAGCCACTACGATCTCGAGGTAGATCAACTCTTGTAATACTAATATTCATCAATATCAATCAAGAAGGACGTATGGTATTACCTCCATAGAGAGGGCCCGAACCTGGGTAAACATCGTGTCCCCTATCTCATGTTACCATCAACCTTAGACGCATAGTTCGGGACCCCCTATCCAAGATCCGCCGGTTTTGACACCGACAGCCATGCCCGAGCTTTTGTGCACAGGTTCAAAACAAGGAGCGCGATCTCAATCAGACATGTTGCTCACAACATCTTCCGAATCGCTATCGGACATGCTGCTGGCGTCGTCGCGAGCATCGTTTTCACCATCATCGACCATGTTGCCTTCATCCGCCACGACCACCATTGCATCGTCGTCAGTAGTGAAAGCTCTGACCAGAGCATCCACGTTATCATCCACCCAGCGTGCCAGGTTGTCCCGGATAGCTCCAGGCACTAGGGCGATGGCGGCATCGAAGTCAAAGTTGGGGACGGCATTCTGAAGATGGCTGAAGACGCGGGAGAACACGCGCCCAAGGAGGCCTCGGCTCTTTTCGTCCACAAGCTCGCGAGCCCTCTCGGCCCGGTCCTCCAGGCGCATCACGACATCAGTGAAGAAGCGGAGGTGGCTGGCATAGTCTTTTGTGTGGGGATAAGGGGCGTGTTCATCGCAAATGGAGCCTAGCGCCCGGTTGGATCTCGTCCCGAGGTCTCGGAGCATGGGGGTGTGCTCGCGCTGCAACGTCTATCGGCGGATCGCCTCCTCCCTGCTCTGCTGCGCGAGGGACTCAGCAACGACAACTTGCTGCTGAAGTGGGGGCAGCTCAGCACGGGCGGAGGCCAACTCGGCCTGCACGGAGACCAAGGCAGCTGCAACGGCCTTCTCGCGCTGCTTCGCCTCAGCCAACCATGACCTGAGGGCGGTAGACCTGCCTTTAACTTTGGCTTCCACGAGCTTCAACTTTAGGTCGTACCTATTGGCAAGACCAGCGCGAGCCTGTGCCACCCTGCGGTCCACTTCCTGCTGGATCCTCGCCTCGCGTGTGCTAGCGGCATCTTCCGCCCAAGCAACCTGACGCTCCCTCGTCTCCAACCGCTCAAGCTTGAGGCTGCGTTTTGTGGCCTCCAGCATTAGCGCTTCCTCGCGCTTCAAGATCTCTTCCTCGTTAGACGATGCCCCTTCATCGACGCCAAGGCATATCTACGCGCCTCCACTTGCCACTCTAAGGAGGCATTCAGGGTCTGGAGCTCCTGCCTGCGCTTCTCGGCGACCTCGCGGTGGTGGTCTACCTCCCTGGCCTCCTCCAAGGCTCGGGCGTTGGCCTCATGCGAGGTTGCGCGGGAAGCCTCGGCTTTTGCATTGGTGTGCTCACGTTGGAGGCGCCCGAGGTTGATGGCCACCTTCAATTGACGCCATTCATCCACTAGCCGAATACCCTCAGTTTCAAGGCGGGCGTCGACGTCCACGAGCTCTTCCCTAAGCCGGCTCAACGCACCCATCGCTTCCCAAAAAAGCTTGTGACGGACAGCACCCCGCTTGTGGGCAAGCTCGAATGCACGATCGGGTCCGTCTTCCATGCCGGGTGTCGTTGAAGGGGTCCGAGGTGGCACGCCCCCTCCCAGTAGGGGCTGGAGGCCGGCGCCTTCCCAGTCACCCTTCGGGCCCCGTCGGGGGCCCGGAGGGGCGGAGGCTCGTTACCCGAAGGAGAGGCCATAGCCGAGGCCACCCAGCCGCGGTCAATAATAAGAGGAGGAGCCCTTGGCACACTTCCCGCATCCCAGGAAAGGCCGAGAAGGACAGACGACAAGAACGTGGGGTCCAGATGCCAAGCCAGCGTGCTTGCCTCTCTGGCCGACCCCGCACCAAGGATGACAGGCTGGCTTGGGGCGCTCAAGATCAGCAAAGGACTCGAGGCAGGAGGATGTTGCTTCTCGGGAGACTTTGTCACCTTAGCAGAAGGGACCCTAAGGAACCTCAGTCAGGAGGGGAAGCGGTACTCATGAAATTACAAAGATAAGGTACTCACTCATCAATAGCAATGTACTTCCTCTGCTTCAATGGCTGGAAGGCGTCACCACTGCAGCTTGGAGACCCCCTCCTCTTGCGGAGCACCGCGAAGTACGGTCGGAGCTGGCCGAAGCCCTGGGCGCGGTCACCAAGGCCAGGTGCGGATGGTGTGACTCTTGAGGAGGCGACGTCGGGGGTTCTAGACCGCGGGGAGACCTCGGTACTCACCTCGTGGTGGTTCACCGGGGCCTCGGGGGCCCCAGCCTCAGGAGCGTCGGATGGCGTTCTCCCCCAGGCCGCTTCCTCAGGACGGTTCTCTAGGGTCCCAGGGGACGACACCTCAGGAGCCCCGAGTGGTGCCGGCTCCTCAGTAGTAGCGTCGCCATCACTCGACAGCGACCGCCCCCTTGCGCCTGCTCCTGGGCGGGCGACCGCCCCCTTGCGCCCGCTCCTAGGCGGGCATCGCGCTCGTGGCAGGCAGGGGGGCCACGAAGACAGGGCTTTCGCGAGGCCCTGAAAGTGCAACTATCACTTGGTGGTTTTGGTAATTCCTAACAACATATAACTCATTGAGCTAATACTATTTGAATATAAATATTTCAGCAAAGCTCAATCATTGGCATGGCATGGATTAGAAATGTGGACCCCTCAAAATGCTAAGGACAAAAGATTGGCTCAAGCTCAAGCTCAAGACTCTATATTTTACTTTTAGTGATCCAAGATCACATTGAGTCCATAGGAAAACCCAATACTATTAAAAGGGGATGAGGTGTTGCTTAATGAGGTTACTTGCTCAAAATGCTTAGTGATATGCTCCAAAATCCTCAACCACTCTCTCCTATCCACATATGTCCCAAACCAAAAGTCAAACTCGGCCCCACCGAAACTTTCCATCCGGCGCCACCGAGTGTAGTTGACATAGCCACTGCCACAAAACCCTAGTCGTTTCGGTCTCACCGATAGGGATCTCGGTCTCACCGAGATGGGATTGCAAACTCTCTGTTTCCCTCTGTAACGTTTCGGTCTAACCGAGATGAGCGATCGGTCTCACCGAGTTCGCAATGCAAACTCTCTGTTTCCCCTTCGTAACGTTTCGGCTAGATTTGTGTGGAGGCTATATATACCCCTCCACACACTCTTCATTCATGGAGAGAGCCATCAGAATATGCCTACACTTCCAACATACATTTTCTAAAAGAGAACCACCTACACTTGTGTTGAGGTCAAGATATTCCACTCCAACCACATAAATCTTGATCTCTAGCCTTCCCAAGTTTCTTTCCACTCAAATCATCTTTCCACCAAATCCAATCATGAGAGAGAGTTCAGTGTTGGGGAGACTATCATTTTAAGCACAAGAGCAAGGAGTTCATCATCAACACACCGTGTATTACCTTTTGGAGAGCGGTGTCTCCTAGATTGGTTAGGTGTCACTTGGGAGCCTCCGTCAAGATTGTGGAGTTGAACCAAGGAGTTTGTACGGGCAAGGAGATCGCCTACTTCATGAAGATCTACCCTAGTGAGGCAAGTCCTTCATGGGTAATGGCCATGGTGGGATAGACAAGGTTGCTTCTTCGTGGACCCTTCGTGGGTGGCTCCGTGGACTCGCGCAACCGTTACCCTTCGTGGGTTGAAGTCTCCATCAACGTGGATGTACGATAGCACCACCTATCAGAACCACACCAAAAATCTCCGTGTCTACATTGCTTTTGCTCCCTCCAAACTTCTCCCTTTACCTTCATGTGCAATGTCTTACACTCTGCTGCTATACTCTTAGACTTGCATGTGTAGGTTGTTTACTTCACTAGTGCTAAGTTGCTGAAATCTGCCAAGACTTAAAATTGGGAAAAGGCTAGATTTTTATTTGGTCAAGTGGTCTAATCACCCCCTCTAGACATACTTTCGATCCTACAAGTGGTATCAGAGCTATGGTCTCCATTTTCCTTGATTTCCGTAGCTTTTGGTGATCATAGCCTTGGTTTCACAACCTAGGAGAGTATGGCGTCTAGCGAGGGAAATTACCACCATAGAGGTCCTTACTTTGATGGTACAAATTTTGCTAGTTGGAAGCATAAGATGAAAATGCATATTCTTATACATAACCCTGCCGTTTGGGATATTGTGTGTGTTGTCTTGCAAGGTGAATTCTTTGAGGCAAGAGAACCGAACCGTGAAGCTACGCAGAAGAGTTGAAGATGTTGAAATACAATGCTCAAGCTTGTGATATTCTCTTCAACGGATTGTGCCCCGAATAATTCAACAAAAGCAGCCGTCTTGAGAATGCAAAGGAAATTTGGGATGCTTTGATTGATATGCATGAAGGTACCGACTCCGTCAAGGAGTCCATATTGGGTGTGCTTCAAATTCAACTTGACAAGTTCAAAATGAAGGATGGTGAAGGTGTCGCTGAAATGTACTCTAGGCATGCTCTCATCACAAAAGAGATTGCCGGCTTGGGAAGTGAAGAGATGACCGAGAGATTCATCATCAAGAAGGTCCTAAGAGCCTTGGATGGAAAATATGATACCGTGTGCACATTGATCCAAATGATGCCCAATTACAAAGATCTCAAGCCAACGGAAGTCATTGGAAGAATTGTTTCTCATGAGATGTCACTCAAGGATAAGGAAGAGCTTCACAACAAGTCAAGTGGTGCTTACAAAGCCTCATGTGATGCTCCCACATCATCAAGTGAAAAACAAGCCTTCAATGAAGAATTGAGCCTAATGGTGAAGAATTTCAACAAGTTCTACAAGAGTAGAAGTAAGGAAAGAAGTTCCAGGTCAAGGTCCTACAACGAGAAAAGATCTTCAATTTGTGAACGTAATTGCTACAATTGTGGAAGACCCTGACACTACTCCAATGAGTGTACGGCTCCCTACAAAAGAAGAGAAGATTCTCCCAAAAGAAGAAGTAGAAGAGAAGAATCACCACCAAGAGAGAGAAGGAGTAGAGATGACTGTTATGAACGAAGAACATCACGGAGAAGCAAGGATTTAGAAAGGAAGGACAAATCATCAAGGAGCTACACAAAATGAAGACATCAAGCTCATGTTGGTGAATGGGTAGCCAGCTCCGACTCCGACAATCACTCCAAGAGAAGTTATCACTCTGACTCCGAATATACTCAAGATAAAGGTGTTGCCGGTCTAGCACTTGTGTCAACCAACTCCTACGACATACTTGAGTCACCAAATGAAGGAATTGGAAGATGCTTCATGGCTAAAGGCCCAAAGGTATCACACCTCGATTATGTTGATTTCAATAGTGACGAAGATGACTTGCTAGGTGATGATGATTTACTTGTTGACAATTCTAGTGATGAAAACTATGATGAACTTGCTAATCAAGATACAACGAATGACGATGATAAGAAGGAGATTGAGCATCTAACTAAAGAACTAAACACTCTTAAGTTAGCTCATGAAACTACCTTGGAAAATCATCGAGAGCTTTTAAAGACTCATGAGAAGTTATGCTTCGAAAAGCTCAACCTTGAGCAAGAGCATGGGTTCTTAAAAGCGATCAATGCTGATCTTCGCAAGAAAAGTTATTCCTACATTGCCAAGCATTTACTCTTGTCTACTTACATCCCACAAGTTAAATCTAACAACAAGAGTAAGAAAGATTCTTCTTCTAGTAGTAACAATAATCATGCTAAAACCAATGATGTTGCTTCTAGTAGTTCTCTTGATTCCACTAATGATTCTCTTAGCCAAGTTACACTTGAGAAAGAAAATAGCTTATTGAAGAGAATTATAGAGAAAGGTGCTTACAAGAGCCTTGCCGGAAGTAAGCAATTTGAGGAGATTGTACGCAAGAAAGGAAGACACCGGAATAATCAAGGTGTTGGTTTTGAACGAAAGTTCAATGCCAGTGGAGTTGAGTGGGAAGAAGATCAATACCCCAAGAAGAAATTTGTTCCTCAATAAGAGAAGTATGATCCTACTTCTTTCCAAGGAACACAAGCTCAAGATGATCTTTCACCACAAGACCACAAGCAAAAAGGCAAGGACAAGCTTCAAGAGGAGATTGATGCATTTGAGGAAGCTCCCAATGTCGGATCACGGGTTCCGGCAAAACCTTTAAGGTTCGAACACTGGGGTGCGCGTGAAGATTTCCCCCCTGCCGATCCACGTCCTAGCTAGGTTAAGAACTCACGAACTAGATCGACGAATTCGCAACACAAAGACACAAGATTTATACTGGTTCGGGCCACCATTGTGGTGTAATACCCTACTCCAGTGTGGTGGTGGTGGATTTCCTCTTGGGCTGAGGATGAACTGTACAAAGGGGAAGAACAACCTCCTGAGGTTGAGGTGTTCTTGTGCTTGGTGAACTTGTGTGTGAGGATCCGGTTTTAGATCTGATCCTCTTCTCCCCTAGCTACGGTGGTGGCTAGTTCTATATATAGCAGCCCTGGTCCTCTCCCCAAATATTGAGCAGGAAGGGAGCCAACAACGGCCAATTTGAAAGGGGACAGCTAGTATAGCTTATCCTGACAAAAGTGGTCTTTGCCTGCAAAGGCTCTAGTGGTGACGCCGTCTTGGGCTCCACGGTGACCTCTGTCTTGCCGTCCTTATGGTCTTGGTCTCGTTGCACCAATATGGAAACCTTTGCTTAATGCCTCGGTACTCCGTGCCTGCGCTTGCCCCCTTAGAACCGAAGAGGAAGCAAGGACGCTGCGCGCGCTGGCGCCCGCCTGGTTTCGATCGTCATGGCTTACATCACGAGAACCTCGCGAGGTTTGCCCGGCCTTGAACTCTCCGCCCCTCACGAGCCATCTTGGTGAGGCCACTCCTGAGGAGGTCTTGTGTCGTCCGCCTCACGAGGCTTGGCCCCTCGCGAGGGTCTTGATTCCTTGTTGATGAAGATGGGTCGTACAGGCCTGCTAGCAAAGCCACGCCGTGGGCAACAGGCAGGCAAGTCTGGGGACCCCCGTTTCCAGAACGTCGACAGTAGCCCCCGGGCCCAAGGCGTGCTCGGGCTTGGCTTCGAGGCGAAGCTAAGAGTCAAGCATGGAGCGCCGCAGGCCCCAATAGCCTACGACCTTGGCCGATGCGTGGCAGTTGATTGGACATGGGCGTCTTCGCTTCCCCATGCTGCCTCGTCAACTGCCTGACTTGACAAGTCCCTGCGACATGTAAGGAAAACCATCATTACCTGTGATCATGGGGGGGTGCTGGTTGGCCTTCTCCTAGTATAAATGGGAGGGGGCGGAGCCCCTGTCGCCCATCCTTCCTCTGCCTCTCCCGCTTCTTCTCCTTTCTTGCTCCACTCCTTGCTTGTGCAGACATGGCGCCGATCCGGAGGTTCTCGGACGCAAAGAAGGGCTAGGCTCCACTCAACGAGCCCGAGCTGCTCCCGCCGAAGAAGAGGAGGTCTCATCGCCGTGGGATGGTCGTGAGGCCGGTGGTGTCGTGGCCTTGGTACGAGAGGCCGCCTCCTGGGTACCCGCTGCCTTGTACACTCATGCCGACGATTCTGGAGGGAGGAGCGGTGAGCGGCGCCGCCCGCACTAAGGTCATGGTCGTCGTGTCACAGTGGCGCACGCCGTCGCCCTAGGGGTCCACGCTGTGGACTCTTCGCGCGAGTTCATGCTATGGGCGACGCTGGCACCGAGCACCTGGATATGCATGCTGCAGTTCTTCGCCGCCGAGATGCCGCTGAGGGGCCTTCGCGTACTTTGGCTACAGCACACCGACTGCGACGCCCCAACGGCTGGAGCGGAGATTGGGGCCGTTGCCTCCGGGAAGATCTTCATGACCCGAGGCTGGGGCGAGATTGCCCGAGTCTGCCGTGCGTAGGGCGCCCTCGCGATCCACTTCGAGTACGACGGCGCGTCCATGCTGTTCTTCAAGGTCTTCAACAAGGAAGGCCGTCGCCTGGAGTGCTTCCCTCAAGGAGGTCACCAGGACGACGCCGCGGTGGGCGCTGGGCCCACCATGGGTCTCGCTTGCAGTTCCTTCAGCGACAGCGGCGACTCCTGGTGGTCCAGCGACTCGCATGAGCTCGTGCAGTCTCTAGAGACAAGCGATGACAGCTATCCTACCGAGTCTCGGCCTTCCCCTTTCCAATCCTGCGGCAGCTTGGTGCTCTATGCTGACAGGTCCCGGTCCCCAGGCAGGTTGTAGTCGTCGCTGGTATGCCAGGTCGCATGCCGTGGTCAAGGCCAGGAGGTGAGCGGCCCGAGGTCCAGTAAGAGCTCCTGAGGCGCGATGCTCAAGAGGTCCCCTTTAGCGCGCAAGCAGCTGTCTTAGGATGGGAAAGGAAGAGAACGTTTCCGCAGCAGGGCAGCGAAGGGAGTAAGCGAGGGTCTCGTGTCGTAGTGACTGGTGGATCCAGAGCGGGAAGTTATCTTGGCTGTCTGGAGTCGGCTCCTCGAGTCGTGCCGGACTCGCACGTCAGTCGCTGTAGTGTAGCCAGGTCAGGCCTGTGCGGGTCTCCCCCTCCCCTCCATGTTCTTCTTGGTTCTCTATGTCCTCAAGTCCTGGCCCTCGAGCGAGCTCAGCCGCCGCTGGTATGCCAGGTCACGTGCCATGGTCAAGGCCAGGGGGTGAGGGCTGGAGAGCCAGTAAGAGCTCATGAGGCGCAATGCTAAGGAGACCCCCTTTTAACGTGCAAGAGAATCGCATGAGAGAAGAGAGAGAGTCCGCGGTACCGCCTGCTGTGGCCCTCATGAAGTCCCTGCAAGTTAGCGTGAGGAAGGGCACCGGTCGCTGTCATGATTGCTGGTTTGCTTGTGGTGCATGAGAGGGGACTCCCTACTGCGGAGAGCCCCCGGGGTGTGTACAACCCCGCCCTGACACGTGGCTTGCACGGTAGGGCTAGACAAGGTGTGTCTGGACACTTGTGAGCTGGCGCGGGACTCACGAGGCCCTACCTCAAGGCGGGTTCACCTGGTCTTGATTCTTGTTCACTGTGTTGGTCCTGCGAGATGGTTAGGCAACGCGAAGGGTCCTAAAGAAATCGGCGTGTGGATCCCTTGGTGGGTGAAAATCAAGCAGGTGATAGTCATAGATAGATTAAGCATGGAAAGCAACCTAGCTCAGGTAAATGCAGGGAAGATGCGTGCCACTGGGTCCGGGCCGAGCGGCTTGGGGATGATGCAGCTCGAGGGGCGCCCCCAACAGGGTAAGCTAAAGTCATAAAAAGGAAAGATACATGCCAGAGGGACGGACCCACGCATCCTGGGAATGCTACAGCCCTGGGGGCGCTCCCAGCTGAATGAACTTGGAAAATGTCACCTGGTTCTGTTGATGAAGGAGAGTTGGGGCAGCTGAAGGTAAGCGGCGAAGGGGCTGCTTCTCATGAGCCACCGGGGCCCTGAGCCTCGGGAGGCTCTAGGGGTCCAGGGGGTTCCTTGAGGACCGTCTTCATCTCCGTTAGCACGGCATGGTGCCTGGCCTCCTGAACAGCTAGGATGCTCCACAGGTTGCGTTGATAGGCGGTCGCCACGCTCGGCAGGCCAAAAGGCATGCGAACGTAGTTGTGAGGTGGACCCTCGCAGCACCCCACATGCGAAGGCCAGAAAAGCTCCTGAGAGGTGTCTCGGTTGAGCCCTGGGACGTCGATGCTGACACGCAGCCCGGCATCGTTGCCTGGATGGGGAGCTGCGGCTGGTGAGCGGCGGTCGCCGTGCATGGCCCTTGCGTCTTGCAGTTCATGAGTGGTCTTGGTGATGAACTCCTGAGCGGTGGGCACTCCTTGCCCTGTGTTCTCCTGAGGGGAACGTGCCACAAAGCACACCTCCAAGTGGTGCCCAAGCGCCTCCCTCGTGATGCTGGCAAAGTCTGAGGCCCTCCAGAAGAGAGCCTCCGAGCCCTGCCCGAGAGTGGCACTGGGCGCGCTTTCCTATGCGATGGAGGGAGGCGCCCCAGGCGCGGGTGCCGATCCTGACGAGGCGCCGCTTTCCTGAGGCCCTGCGTGGTGCAGCTTCTTCTTCTTCTTCTTGGGGTGGCCTCTGGAGGGCGCTCGCCCTAGCTATCGGGGTCGTTGATTGCTGCAGCTTTGAAGGCACGCTTGAGGGAGCACACCGCGTCTCTTTCTTCGCATGGGACTGTGATGATTCCGCCGCTCCCCGACATCTGAGGACATTGTAGCCATGATGGGTCACCGCCATGAACTTGGCCAGGGCTGGATACCCGAGGATGGCGTTGCATGGCAGGTGGATGTAGGCGACGTTGAAGTCGATGAGTTTGGTGCGGTAGTTGTTGCTTTCTTCGAAGGTAACGGGAAGGCCTACCTGCCCGATCGGGGTAGTAGAGTCGTCGGTCACTTCTAAGAAAGGATTGGTAGGCTGAAGCTGGTCATATGGCACTTGGAGGTTGTCGAACGTGTCGACGCACAGGACATTAAGCCTCGCGCCGCCGTCGATGAGGATCTTCGTAACTTGGACATTGCTGATGACTGGTGAACAGAGCATTGGGAGGACGCCCGCAGTAGCCATGCACTTGAGCTGATCTGCTGAACTGAACATGATGGGGCACCTGGACCATCTGAGCGGGCGTTTGGCCTCGAGCTTGGGGAGAACTGCGTTCACTTCATGGGCAAACTGTTTGAAGATACGCTGCGAGGCTGGGGCTTGAGCTCCGCCTAGAATGCAGGCGATAGCGCGCGGCTCCTGGAAGCCCCCAGCTCCCTCGTCTTGATGGTGGTCGTCATTCCTTCTAGGTGGTGGCGGTAGTGGAGGAAGGCCATCGTTGCCTTGAGGTCGAGCCTCACGAGGCTAGTCCCTCCAGGCGCCCTCACAAGGCTGATCCTGCCAGCGGTCCTCATAAGGCCGGTCGTGCCACTCCTGGCACTACAAGAAATATGTCAACTAGTGACCTTCTGTCAGTGACCCTGGAAGAATTGATCATAGATCTATGACCATTTGAGACCAATTGGTCAAAAGCTGTTCCGGGGGCTCCAAACCCTAAACCATTGCGACCATTTTGGTCAGAAAGGTCGTAATTTCCTTACGCGAAATGGTCATAAAGCAGACAGCACTAGTCCGCTGCCTTATTTCTAGCTGATCATGACCAATATAGATGGTCATAACCTTGTAAATTGTGGTGGATTGGTATGACTTGGCGCCACCTCATCAGTTTTGCCTATGTGTCATGTCCATGTGTCAATTTTTGCCCTAGGTTGTGAACCAACCTATATTTCTGTCATTCCCAAAATTCCCAAAAAAATCTCATAAATTCTTTGGGTCATATCTTCATCAAATATGTAAAAATCCTTCATTGCCTAGTTCAAAACTAATTCAACAATATTCATTTTCCTATTCTGTTCACAACAACACTTTATGAAGGAAGTGCTATTTATATATTCTTGATTGCCCTCGGAATTTTTGGGCACTCTTTCCTATCCAAATCATTACCGCATGACAAAATTCAGCTCCATTTGCCTAGCAAATCTTCCTCGGCAAATTTCCAAAGTTTTTGTCCACCTAGAAGCATTGTGAAGGAAGTACCTTTTTTATATATCGAAATGACATGAAATTTATACAGTTCCTTCCTATGCCCAAATTATCACCCTCCTCCAAATTGCAGCTCAGTCAAATCATCTATGTGAGCCCAGGTTCAATTTATATTTTATGGCCAGATTGGCACGTTGCAAAGCAAGTGTTATCTAGACCCCTCCTATTACCCTCAAACTTTTTGGGCACTCTTCCATACCCAAATCATTGCCACATGATAATATTCAGCTCAATTTTCCTAGTAAATCTTTCTCAGGAAATTTCCAAAGTTTCTACCTCGAGAGAAACT
Organism: Triticum aestivum; assembly: GCF_018294505.1. Classification (NCBI taxonomy): domain Eukaryota; kingdom Viridiplantae; phylum Streptophyta; class Magnoliopsida; order Poales; family Poaceae; genus Triticum; species Triticum aestivum. The sequence goes on from NC_057800.1 coordinate 455,457,905, forward strand.
TTGTGAAGTAAGTACTAGCTAAGCTTACCCAAATGATCTGAAAATTTACCAGCACATGACCACACCTATGTAACTTACCTACACCAATTTTGAGCTCATTTCATTCATCTAATCTCTCTCACTAGTTTCCCAAGTTTCTGTCCATAGAAGAGCATTGTGAAGGAAGTACTACTTTGGCATGTCCAAACAGTATCAATTTTCTACAATGCTTTCCTATGCCCAAATAACCATCCTCCACCAAATTTCAGCTCAATCCATTCATTATTTTGAGCCTAGCTTCAACATTCATATTTTTGTCCAGCGTGGTACTTTGCAAAGCAAGTACCACCTAGGATCCTCCTTTTGAGCTAAAAAATTGTGAAGACATTCTCCTTAGTAGATGATCATCCTCAGCCAAAAGTCACGCCCATTGGCCATGTGCATTTCCCATACCTCTAATCAAACACTTGGCTGCTAATTCATCTTTGAGCATAGGTCAATCTCCTCATGAGATTCTTCTATTGTAATTTTCTTCCTAGCACCTACCTGGGGAGTGCCCAACCCACTAGACATTCCTAGGCCTCCTAGAACGCTTGACAACGCCAAGGTCATGCGGTGGGCATGTGAGTTTACACGCTTTGGAGTTGGGGCCCTGGGCCACATCCAAACCTCGACGTATCGCCACCAAACCATGTATTTATGATTAAATAGATACTTATGTAACTAGAAATGATTTTTGGAAAAAATAAAGAGCAAACAATAAGGTTGATGCAGTTCAAAATTGACCCGCTTCCTGCTGAATCGGCAGAAATTTGTCTTTTTCACAAGTGGTGGATCAAAACTTTTGACACCAAATTATTTGGTCCAATTTTGCAACAAATATATGGTAGGTCCTTCACAAAAAGAACTCAATTCGGGCACTCGGAAAATGGAAAATGAATTTTCCGTGCAAAGAAAATAAGAAGTCCCTTAGGCAACATTGTTTCCATTCCAATATGCAACCTTGTGCATAATATGAGATCATTTGAACAAACTATGCCATGAATGTAGCCATAAGATTGATCATCTGGCTTGAAAGCCATGAATCTTCACGCATGATAGCTCATTTTTAGAACACTTTTTTAAAATAATTGCCGTATTACATGTTTATTATTTTTCCTGGAAACTTGGTCACATATAAGGACACAATGCGAAGGTTTCCCAAATTTTTGATTTTTTTTGAATTTTTTATGCCCGTTTCAAAATGTGGTCAAAACGACGGGTTTGACCGTTCCTAGCTAGTGGTTGAATCTTGGAAAACTTTTGATGTTTCTCTGATTAAATAGATACTTATGTATCTAGAAATAATTTTTTGAAAAAATAAAGAGAAAACTATGAGGCAGCTGCAGTTCAAATTTGACCCGCTTCCTACTGAATCGGCGGGAATTTGTCTTTTTCACCAGAGGTGGATCAAGGCTTTTGACACCCAACCATTTGGTCAATTGTGAATCAAATATGGCCTAGTATTTTAGAAAATTGATTTGGTCCAATTTTGCAACAAATATATGGTAGGTCCTTCACAAAAAGAACTCAATTCGGGCACTCGGAAAATGGAAAATGAATTTTCCGTACAAAGAAGATAAAAAGTCCCTTAGGTAACATTGTTTGCCATTCCAATATGCACCCTTGTGCATAACATGAGATCATTTGAACAAACTATGCCATGAATGTGGCCATAAGATTGATCATTTGGCTTGAAAGCCATGAATCTTCACGCATGATAGCTCATTTCTGAGAACACTTTTTTAAAATAATTGCCGTATTACAAGTTTATTATTTTTCCTGGAAACTTGGTCATGTATAATGACACAATGTGAAGGTTTCCCAAATTTTTGTTTTTTTGAATTTTTTATGCCCGTTTCAAAATGCGGTCAAAACGGCGGGTTTGACCGTTCCTAGCTAGTGGTTGAATCTTGGAAAACTTTTGATGTTTCTCTGATTAAATAGATACTTATGTATCTAGAAATGATTTTTTGAAAAAATAAAGAGCAAACTATGAGGCAGCCGCAGTTCAAATTTGACCCGCTTCCTGCTCAATCGGCGGAAATTTGTCTTCTTCACGAGAGGTGGATCAAAACTTTTTACACCCAAACATTTGGTCAATTGTGCATTAAATATGTCATAGTATTTTAGAAAATTGATTTGGTCCAATTTTGCAACAAATATATTATAGGTCCTTCACAAGAAAAACCTCCTTTTGGGCACTCGAAAATTGGAAAATGGTTTTTTTGTCCAAAGAAAATGAAAACTTCCTTAGGCAACATTGTTTGCCATTCCAATATGCACCCTTGTGCACAATATGAGATCATTTGAACAAACTATGCCATGAATGTGGCCATAAGATTGATCATTTAGGTTGAAAGCCATGAATCTTCACACATGATAGTTCATTTCTGAGAACACTTTTTTAAAACAATTGCCGTATTACAAGTTTATTATTTTTCCTGGTAACTTGGTCACATATAATGACACAATGCGAAGGTTTTCTAATTTTTTGATTTTTTTTTGAATTTTTTATGCCCGTTTCATAATGCGGTCAAAATGACGGGATTGGCCGTTCCTAGCTAGTGGCTGAATCTTGGAATTTTTTTGGTGTTTATCTGATTAAATAGATACTTTTGTACCTAGAAATGATTTTTGGAAAAAATAAAGAGCAAACTACGAGGTAGACGCAGTTCAAATTTGACCCGCTTCCTACTGAATCGGCGGAAATTTGTCTTTTTCACCAGAGGTGGATCAAAACTTTTGACACCCAACCATTTTGTCAATTATGCATTAAATATGGCCTAGTATTTTAGAAAATTGATTTGGTCCAATTTTGCAACAAATATATGTTAGGTCCTTCACAAAAACCCGATTATTGGCACTCAAATAATTGAAAAATGATATTTTGTGCAAAGAAAGTGAAAACCCCTCAAATCAACATTGTTTGTTGTCCCAAGGTACACACATGTGCACAATATTGGTACATTTTCAAGCTATGAAAGGACTATATGTTGAATGTTCACCCTAAATAGGAGGGTAAAAAATACAAGAGAAGTAAAAGGAAATGACAAAATTACATAAGCTCAATTGTGATTGGTGGAATCAGTGTGGCATGGATTGATGACATGGCAAAGATCCATCCATCGATCCATTCATACAGCCCACCGCACGCCATCTCCATCGCCCGACCCCCCTTTCACTCGTGCCCGAACCCCACCTGACCCCTCGTACTCGCCTCTCTCCCTCTTGCGCGAACCATAGAGCTCCCCTCCTCCCTCCCGCCGCCATCTCCATCGCCCGACTTCCCGCCGCCACCTCCGTCCAGCGGAGCTCGCCGCCGTCCATGGCCTTCCCCATGCCCTCCTGATCTCGCCCCTCCCCTTCCCTCCCCCACACCCACAGCCGCCACCTTCTCCCTCCCTTAGATCTCGATTCACAGCCACCCCCAAGCCCACCCCCACCGTCGACGACCCCTCTCCCTCCCACGGATCTCTCTCACCCCTCTCAATCCCTCTCGAAGCTCCCGCGTCCCACCGTGCACCCTCCCCCTTCTACTCCCAAACCCTGCAGCCCGGATCAGATTCCTCGAATTATGATCTACCAGATCAAAGCGGAGTGGGGGCGGGTGCGAGCTCGTTGGTGCTAGGCGGCCGCACGGCGGGGTCGCTGCTAGGGGCCATGCTCATGGTGTTCTTCAACGTCATCAGCGCCGACGAGGCCTACGCTACCGTAGACCATGTCCCAGCCGCGTTGCCCAGACGGCTTCGTTCTTCCCGACGCGGCTGTCTGCCATGCGCACTGCTGCCACCCGGTGAAGCCTGCCTCCATCAATGGAGACGCCAAGGCGCCTGACAGCGTCGAGATCCACCAGCAGTGGGGAAACGTGAATGGTAGGGTGACGACCAAGGAGGAGGACGAGTATTGCCGCTTCAAGTTCAACTCGGCGGAGGGTGATGACTTGTACCTGGTTTTTTTGCCGTGGCCACTGCCCTGGCTCAGGTAATTTTCGCCCCTTTCTGAAGATACATGAGCCCTCATTTGGGATGGAGAAGAGTAGCATACTGAGTTTAGGAAATCAATTGGGTGGCACGACACCATACCTGGTGATCTACTAGAGTTATGCACTGGAATACTGAGTCTTGTATGTTTGTTGTACCATAGTTCTCAGCTTTAAAATTAGTAGTAGGATATTGGCTTGCAAGAATCTGATGCACCTAGTTAATGCAGTTGCAGTTGCATGTCTCCTGTAGAATTCCAATGCAGTGTGAGACTAGAGCCTAGAGGTCGAGCGCAGTGTCTAGAGGTCGAGTGCAAGACTAGGATGAAAAAAGTGTTGATAAATTGCTTCAATATTTCTGTTATGCTTTGTTTATTTAGAAAGCAAATCATATGCTGCTCTGGTATGAGGTTATGGCATAAATAGATTAACCTCTTTTCATCTTAAAATTATATCTATATATGGTGGTACTACTATTGTTGGAGGCAGCACTTTCAGTTTTCAGTGGAGACCATATAATTGAGATCGGTGTTTCCCTCCTTTTGGGTCGACTGTTCTTATTTCTTGAGATCGGTTGCTGGATTAATTTGCCCTTTCTTGCATCCCAACAATTCTAATTACCTAAGACAAAGCTAGGTACGTTGCTTACAATTTCCCTGTACAATCCTGATGGGATTAGGAATATGATCATGTCTCCTGTAGAATTGGATTTCTCTAGCTGTTCTGTAAACTGAATTTGGTTCATTTAAAAAACTGCACTACCTGACAATTTTGGGCAGTGAGCTTCTAACTGAAAAACGAGTTCGTGATGCTCATAATTTCAAGTTGGCCTCTACATATGAGTTGTAAAACATGTTCTAATGTTTTCGTAGAGTACTTATTTGCTCCATTTGGATGTACAGTTTGAGAGCAGTCGTCTATTTGGTTTGCTGCCCAGATAGGAAATCTTCTTCTTCTGTTTGTGTTATTTACATAATTTCTTCAACAACTCCTCGGCTTCGATGCCCTAGGATATTCACTTTGCAACTCCATTTATTGATTCTTGAACGCGAAATGCAATTTGCAGGGAGCTTAATAAAGCTTGGACAGTGGTGAGGGATCTGATGGTGGTGATGTTGTTGGGCTGGTTGTGGCCTCGTATGTGGCAGCAACGGCCTCCCTCCTGTAACCTCTATCGATGGCCATGGCATGGTGAGCTCTCTGTTTCCTGGATCCAAACCCCCTCCTTCATTCAATCTCTGATTCCAACGTTCCCCCCTTTGCTCAATTGTTCGATCTGGGCCTGTAGGCGACCTCCACGGACGAGGAAAGGAGAGGAGGACAAGCAGTCCCTGACGCCAAGTACTCAGGGTCCCAACACAAGGACAAGCAGCGGCGACCACATCTTCTTCCATTCAGCCCAAGGACAAGCAGCAGCAGCGACCACAGCAGATGCAGCCATGCAGGGGAGGACGATGACGCTAAACAGCAGTAGCAGCTCAAGGCGGTGGTGCTGATTAGATTTGATCCTCAAGGTAGCCCTTCCCTTTCCTTTCTCTCTTCGATTCGATCCGATCTGGCAGCCATGGATGAACACTGACCGCAGTATATGTTGCTCTATTCTTCATGTTGTGCTGTGCTGCAGGACACCCATGGGTCTTGCTGCATGTGGTGGGTTTTGGAGAACCAACTTGAGATGCAGGAAGTGGGTTCTTGAGCTGTGCTCTGCTCGAGCAGGAGGGGTTTGCTCCTTTTCTCCTAGGGCGACCAAGAGGTCTTGCCCTGAGCTGAAGCACGTCCATGCCAACCCACCATGACAGGTAGCATCTCCATCTCCCTCTCATCTTCCTCTGCTCGCTACTGCTGCTAAGTTGAGAAATAGTTGATGCAAATCCCGGTTGTGTCAAGGAATTAAAGAAGGATTTGTATGAACAAGTCCAGTTTATTTATTTATCTAGTTAGTACCAAACAGAGAGAGAGAGAGAGAAGATGAGCTCCAGAATGGTCAATTTTGCTGCTACCACGTGGATTTGTATCTATGCAACCATCTCCATGTTGTTTGTATTATTTGGATTGCAAGAAATTCAGTTTTGGGTGACCTGCACTTAGTTTAACTTCACTGAATAATCAACCATTTGACATAAATATGTTGTGTACATTCTGAACCCCCCATTGATATGTATATGCAGCAGGGCAATACATAGTATAAGTTAAATTCTTGCTTGCTCTGTTTGTTAACCCTTGCTTATTTATTTGTTTGTTTGGTTTGGATGCAGCAGGTGCCGTCCTTCCATGGACGAGGAGGACAACGACCTGAACCTCGACGGCGATGTTGTCAACCCCGCACAAGGTCGCTCGCACCCAATAAGCATTTTTTTTCAAGTTACCGCTGCTCTGTTTTTGCAATCCGCTCGTTGTTCAGTAAACTGGCTATTAGCGTTTGTGAACACAGCCTCCTTGTTCACCAAATGAAGAATCCTCCCAAGAATTTGACCATTTTCATTTGTAAAAAATGAATGGCAGCTACTGTTTCTAGTTTTAGGTTGGGATGAGATGTGTGTTTGCATGCTTGTGCTTATGTGGTTGATGATCACATATGTATTAGTGTTGCTGGTGTTGGTCATGAAGTTTCTGTTATGTATGTTGAATTTGCAACCCAATGACAGAATTAGTATTAGAATGCTGCATGTTTATTAGGATGTGGCTGAAACCATTGGATGACCTTCCTGGACATGTTTTGTTGCTATCAATATTTGTCCCATGTTTTGTTTCCTTGCATACTTATTACCACAATCTTTACTACTGCTATTGTCATATCTACTAGTTGTGGTTCCCTCAAATTGACTAGTTTTGTAGAATATCTTTGTTCACATGTACACTACAACACCTTTGTACTAGTGTTGTTGTTGTTCTTTGGCAAACACCAGAGGCAAATCATATTTGTCATGCAGTTTTTGTAACTTGGCATTTCTATATGGCTTGTTTATATTATTATACATTGTGGTGTTCCATACATTTGTTGCTGGTTGAACATGATCCTTGGTTCGATATAAAAGTAGAACTGTTCATTGCTAGTTTAATGCTCTAGCACTGATGACACTCCCTTCATGCTTGCTGACCTACACCTTGCTTGGTTGTTCTCACAGTGCTGATGAGGCCATGATGCTTACCTTGCTGGAGCGCATCAACCCCGACCATGGCACCACATTCACACTCTTGAGGTAGCCGTGCTGCAACTACATCAACGCTATCTTCTCGGACTAGATAAATCTGCGGTCTATCCCATTATCTTTTTTTGTTACTTGGTCGATGAGCCATGATGATATTGTGTTGATTCCCTATGTGATGCAGAAGCTATGGTGTTTTGTTTTGAGTCTGTTGTAAATTGAAATTGATAATGATTTGTGTAAAATTAATGTAGAACATATATCTTGTTATCTCAATTCATTCGTGCCGTGCTCAATGAACCATCTAAGATTGAATCATTTTCTGCGTTCAACATCTAGAACCATTCTGGGAGTTTTGGTATTCATGCAACAACTATGCGTTCTTGTCTTTTGTGTTGTTTCTATGAGTTGGTCCTTGTGGTTATTATTGTTACATGTTACATGTAGAGATGCTTCATGATTTAGTCCCTAGCTGCTTTCTATATTTTGTTTTTGTTTTGTTTCTAACTCTTTTGGTTTATTGTTAGATGCCTTCGTTCAGCCTGTATGAACATATCCAGAAATGGTGTTTCCTCTCATTGAAGGAGCTCTGGCTTGAAAGTAAAGAAGTCTGGAGTATATTTGTAGTAGTAGTTATATGTTGTGATAGTATCACATGTAAGGGTGAAATGAATTATGTAAAGATTGTGCTATTAGCCAAAATTCTCATGTGGCTTGATAATTTTCATTTCTTTGCTGTTCTGACTGAAATAATTGTGTGGAAACTAAAACCTGGGCTGTCTTTAATTAGAATGTGACAAGTGGGACCTAATAGTATTTGGCATTTAAAAGGGCCATTTCCCAAATAATATTCACAGGAAAAAACCAACAATCAAGGAAATGGACTGTAAAAAGGCCAAGGCCCAATTGAGAAATAGATGCGACCCAAAAAAGAAATGGTCTCAAAAAGGATCACGGCCCTGGAAATAAAAAGGCCGAATTGTTGGGCCTGGCCCATGTGACTGACTAAAATTAATAGGAAAAATAAATAAAAAGCTAAATTATGGGGCTAGGCCCATGTAGAATAGTGAATTGGACCAGGCTGAATCTTATCAACGACCTTTTCAATTGGTCGCAATTTTGCCACGTCAGATTGCCACATCGGATCCGACGTGGCCTGGGCAGACATGCAGTGACCAAAACAAAAGGTCATGGGTTCAATGACCTTCTGTTTTGGTCGTAAACGTCTACGACCTTCTCACAGACCGCCAGCTTTTGACCTTCTGTTTTTGGTCACAAAAAGGTCGCAAATGAAAAACAATGACCTTTCAGTGACCAATAGTCAAGGTCACAAGTTGACATATTTCTTGTAGTGTGGCGTGGGCCACGGTCGTCCCTGTGTCCGCCACCACATCCTCCTCCTCGGCCGTAGCCCCGGTCGCTGCGCTCGGGGCATCGACCGAAGCGTCCTTCTCGAATGGCTCTGAGCTCTTGACAGTCACTGGTGTTATGGGTATGCAGGTTGTGGAAGGCGCAGAATGGTCGGCTGCCCTTGGATGACTCGGGCTGGTCTCTACCGCGCTTGGTGTCCGGTTCCGCCCCGAGCACGGCTGCTACCTTGGGTTTCACGTCCTTGGCCTTGGCTTTCTTCTCCTCCGGGTCCGCAGCAGGGAGCTCGAGGAGGGAGAGGTACCCCTCCTCAGCTCTTGCACACTTGGTCGCGATGTTGAACAACTCCAAGGTCATGCACAGCTCCTCATGGATAGCGAGATCCTCCTTCATCTTGACGTCGAGGACGCCGTCGGAGAACGCTGAGATGATGGACTCATCGATTACCTTGGGGATTTTGATGCGTGCGCTGTTGAAGTGCTGGATGTACTTCTGCAGGGTCTCTCCTGGTTGTTGCTTGATGCGGCATAGGTCAACTGCGACCGGGGGGCGGTTGCGAGTGCCCTGGAAGTTGGCAATGAAGCAGTTGCGCATCTCGTCCCAGGAGGAAATTGAGCCTGGAGGCAGGTTCAGGAGCCAGGAGCGAGGGCCATCCTCGAAAGCCATGGGAAACCAGTTCGCCATGACTTTCTTGTCGCCGTTGGCCACCTTGATGCTCAACTCATAGAGCTGCAGGAACTCCGCGGGGTCAGGGGTGTCGTCGTAGCGAGGAGGCAGATCCGGCTTGAACTTGCCCGGCCAGGCGACGCTGCGCACCTCTGGGGTGAAGGCGCGGCGGCCGGCTGTGGTCACCAGGGCCCACCTTGGAGGTGGAGTTTGGTCTTGGCGCCCGTGTGCCGCTACGGCAAGCGGCACGGGGCCTTGCCACAGCAAACGATCCTGGCGCGGCGGTACGAGGAGTGGCGGAGCATTCGCTTGCGGTCGAGGGACTTCTTGACAGCTTCTTTCTTCACACGCGGGCGCCGGAAGCGGTGGGTTGTGCCGTGGAGCCGCAAGCCTTGGCGCTAGGGTGCCGTCTTGGTGCAGAGGTGGTGGAGGTGCTTCATGAGTAGCGTCGCCAGTGGCTGGCGGAGGGCGAGGCAGAGAGTGGGACGGCGCAGGGTAGCCCCCTACGGCATGGACAAGCTCGGCGATGCGGTCAAGCCAGTCCTCGTGGAGGTCATCGACTGGGCGGTAGCGCAGGAGCTCGTGCGCCATGAGGAGTGCGGGTTGTGCGTCCGCGGGAACGCGACGAGCATGAGACTATGAACCAGCGAGAGTCAGCGATGGAGTGGCGGTGCGTCCGTCCTGTCGCACCGAAGGGTGCAGCGAGGATGCTTGCTGCTCGTTCGCCGCCGGGCCGGTGGCAGCGTTGGCGGCAGGCGACGGAGAGCGATGGGGTGGCCCGCTGAGAGGGGCCGTCTGAGCAACGCGGGTGGTGAGGGCAGCCCGGCGCTCGGCGCGGGCGCGGCGTGCGTCCTCTATGGAGACGATGAAGCGGCTTGACGCGGAGCGACGGAAAGGAAGCTTCGGCGCACCCCTACCTGGTGTGCCAAATGTCGGATCACGGGTTTCGGAAAAACCCTTAAGGTTCAAACACTGGGGTGCGCGCGAAGATTTCCCCTCTGCCGATCCACGTCCTAGCTAGGTTAAGAACTCACGAACTAGCTCGATGAACTCGCAACACAAAGACAGAAGATTTATACTGGTTCGGGCCACCATTGTGGTGTAATACCCTACTCCAGTGTGGTGGTGGTGGATTGCCTCTTGGGCTGAGGATGAACAGTACAAAGGGGAAGAACAGCCTCCTGAGGTTGAGGTGTTCTTGTGCTTGGTTAACTTGTGTGTGTGAGGATCCGGTTTTAGATATGATCCTCTTCTCCCCTAGCTACGGTGGTGGCTAGTTCTATTTATAGTGGCCCTGTTCCTCTCCCCAAATATTGAGCGAGAGGGGAGCCAACAACGACCAATTTGAAAGGGGAAAGCTAGTACAGCTTATCCTGACAAAAGTGGTCTTCGCCTGCAAAGGCTCTGGTGGTGACGCCGTCTTGGGCTCCACGGTGACCTCCGTCTTGCCGTCCTTCTGGTCTTGGTATCGTTGCACCAATATGGAAACCTTTGCTTGATGCCTCGGTACTCCGTGCCTGCGCTTGCCCCCTTAGCACCAAAGAGGAAACAAGGATGCTCCGTGCGCTGGCACCCGCCTGGTTTCGATCGTCATGGCTTACGTCATGAGAACCTCGCGAGGTTTTCCCGGCCTTGAACTCTCCACCCCTCACGAGCCAGCCTGGTGAGGCCGCTCCCGAGGAGGTCTTGTGTTGTCCACCTCACGAGGCTTGGTCCCTCGCGAGGGTCTTGATTCCTTGTTGATGAAGATGGGCCATACAAGCTTGCTAGCAAAGCCACGCCATGGGCTGCAGGCAGGCAAGTCTGGGGACCCCCGTTCCCAGAATGCCGACACCCAAAGCCTTGGTCAAGTGGGTTCCCAAGACTACATCAAGTTCTACTTCATCAAGTACGACTACAACTTCAAGGATTCCCATCAAGATAGTGTGTATCCCGAAGAAGAAGAACTAGAGAGTTCTTGAGGGTGACTCCGCCAACATACTTCACTCATACCATTTTGGCAAGGACAAGTGCAAACAACTTCCACATCTTGCACTAGTTCAAGGAGTCACAAACCCTCTTTTTGGTAAGACAAGGGACAAGGTAACCCAATGCTTTCATGAACATCATCCTATGTGGACATCACTCTATGTCTATGGATATCCTTGTTTGTTCCTGGTGGGATTAACCCGTGTAGGTATTGAAAGTGCAACTCACTCTAATGGATTGCTCCAAATGATCTACATCAACATTGAGCATCTACATCTTCAACACCTACATGAAGTCATCATCAACAAAACCCAAGGTTTGTTCATCCCTCTTAGGGGGGATATCACATCTAGGGGGAGCTTTACTCTAATCAGTTGAGCTAAAACAACTCTAATGGTCTGAACACAACAATGCTTTATGTAAAAGTGGCAACCCCACTTGTGCTTAAACGATGAGTATGACCTACAATCAAATGTTCTCATTTGACTCCTCAGTCAATATACTCATATATAGATGACCTAGTCATCGCAAATTGCTTGATAGATGCTAGAGTGATTACTCATGCTTTGTCACATATTTCATTTGCCATCTTATTGTGTGAGCATGTTGGTTGCATATTTTACTCATTCGAGGACATCCATTTGTTGCTTTGATTGTTTGGCCTTTTCTCTTTTGCCAAATGGATGGACAAGAATTCCTAAGAACCTCCTCTAGCTATCTATGATTTTCTCGTCTCAAACTTTATTCATGCTACATCACAAAGTTTGATCAAGTCAGATTCGAACCAGTCTGTGTGAGGAGCAGTCGGAGTCCCCGATTCGTCATAGACTTAAACTTCCAAAACCTCTTTGTGCATTTCGGTATGAATGAGTCATCCACTTCAGTCACACCGAGTTCACTAAGTTAATCTAGGTTTTCAATCTCCGTGCAACCGATTTGAAATTTCCGGTCACACCAAGTTGCAGTAACCGCTCGTGATTCTGCATCTCGGTGCCACCGAGTTGTTCCACTCGGTTACACCGACAGGGTCGGGATATATATACTCACGGGTTGAATTTTCGAAATTTCTCCAAAACTCTTCACCCCGTGTGTGTCCTGCTCTGCCTCCTCGGGTCTCCGGATCGTCTCCTTGCCATCAACGACCTCCTGCCGCTGGTCTCCATCACCGTCAACGGAAATCTGCCACACCATTGTCGCTATAGCAAACTCCCGCCGAACTAGGGTATGGGTTCGACCTTTTGTGTTATTCTTTTACCTCTGATTCATAGCACATTGTTTTGCCATGATCCTTACCACGTATGCAAACACTCTATCTACTAAAAACATCCTTTAGGTTAAATTTGATTTGTAAATTTAGGGTTAGGTCTCTGCCGGACTCATCTCGGACCGACCGAATTGTAGAAATCGGTCTCACCGATTGGGCTTAGGCCATAGCACATGCATTTTCGGTCTGACCGAAAATTGCAAATCGGTGTGACCGAGTTTGATTCTTTGTGAAACCCTAGCAGTCTCGGTGCCACCGAACTGGGACTCGGTCTGACCGAGTTCACTAGTTTAGGTTCCAAAAGCTGCTTCGGTATCACCGAGTTTACAAATAGGTAGCTCCGAAATGCTTTCTGTGGAGAACTAAAACTAAGTTTTTAAGTCATCTCTTTTGCAAAATCTCTGCACTTTGTGATGCTCATCCACTCTACCTCATCTACATGTATTCACAGGGTCTGCTGTCAGTAAGTTTGCAAAGATGTCTGATCAGAGTGACAGTCAGAATAGGTCTGAGGAACATGTGCAGCTGAGTGAGGGTTCAGATCCCTCAAGCACTTCTGATGATGGCAACAGGAGCACTCCAAGTAACTTGCCAAAGGCAGCCACCAGATCTAGGAAGAAGAGAACCTCAGATTCAGAGGATGAGGACTATGTGGCTACTTAGGAGGAAGTAAGCTCCAAGAAGAAGGTGCTGAAAAAGGAGTTGACACATCTGCTACAGTTAAGCTAGGGATGAATAAGAAGGCTCCAGCAAGAAGGATTCCTATGTCTAAGGCCAGAGCCTCCACTCAAGAGACAATGGAGTTCACTCTTGAACCCAAAGAAGGTGGAGAAGGCAAGAAGAGGAAGGAGAGGATCAAGAAGACCATTGCCAGAGTCATTGGCAATCTCTCCATGATGAGAGATCCCTTTGAAGATGATGAAGAAGAAGAGGATGATGCTCCAACACCTAAAGCTCAGAAGCTTATGGGAGATGCTATAAAGTCAGGGGCTGCAACATCAAAGCCCAAAGCTGCTCCAAAATCTCAAGCTCAGAAGCCCACTAAGCCCAACAGGAACCCCGGAAGTATTCCTGCTGAAGAGAAGAACAAGGCCCAGTGCCTGAAGCTGAAGAAGAGGATGACGAATCCCATGTGTTGAGAAAGTTGAAACCCAAGATCCCAGACCATAATGATACTCATCCAGTGACTGAAGACATGCACATCAGAAAAGATGCTGGACTGAGATTGTGGAGACAGTCTGATCCCTATGCTGTGAGGAGAAGGACTGTAGTTGACTACATGTTCCACACAAAAGAACAACAAGACTTCTATGAAACTATTCTGCTTGACAAGAAGCCCATTGTGTGTGACATGAGATGGGTTGATTGGGAATTCATCAAGGAGAATGAAGATCACTTCCCATGAGTTTATGACAGCTTCAAAGCATGTGGAGTAGATGAGTTTGTTGTACAAAAGCTCACAAAATGGAATGATGAGCTGATCATGCAGTTTTACTCCACTGCTCACTTTTACCCAGATGGGAAGATCATTTGGATGTCAGAAGGTACTAGGTACCAGTCCACTGTTGAAGAATGAGCCAAGCTAATAAATGCCCAAGAGGAACATGAGGATGACTTGGATGTGTATGCCAAGAAGAAGACAGACCACAACTCTATGGCAAACATGTAGAAGGAGATCCCAGATAAATCTTTGGAGACTCACAAGCTTGGATCAGTACATTTCTTATTGTGTGGTCTGCCTACCATCAACTGGATCCTTAGGCACACATTGCTACCCAAGTTAGGAGATCACAAGATGATCAGAGGGCATTCTATCAACCTGCGACAACTCTTTGATGTCCCTCAGAAGTTCAAGGTCGTGAGTCTGATTGTAGAGACAATCAAGAGGACTGCTGCTGACCAGAAGAAAAGTTGTGGGTATGCTCCACATATTCAGGAGCTCATCAACTCTAAGATGGGCACATGAACATATCTGTTGGATAAGGAGCATCTACCCTTACATCATGATTTTGAATACAACACTGTAGTGATGAACTAGCAGGAACCATCATAAGCTCAAGCACAGGAGAAGAGAGCCAAAGCAAAGGCTGAGAAAGCTGCCAAGATGCCAAGTGTTGAAGAGGCATATCAAGTTTTCCTGAAGAGCAAGCAAGATCAACTTGCATATCTGGTCCAGTCTACACTGAGGTTTGAGAAGGGCTTGGCCACCCTGAATCAATACCAGGACAGCGTGGAGAGGATCGTAGAAACCAAATTTTATGATCCTGATATGAAGGTAACTGAGATTCAAACAACAGTTGAGTAGCTCCAGGAGGAAGCAGAAGAGAAGAGAGGGAAGGCAACTACTAATGCATTTTAGCGAGTGCCTAGAGGACAAAGGTCTGCTGCAGTGCATGTACCTGATACAAGAGCAAAAACATCAGCACCAGCAGCCATAGCCTCAGTACCACCTCTAGCAGCCACTCCACCAGCTCCAACTACGTCAATGGATGCCTTCATCCCTTGAGTTCTCTCTACACCACCTCCCGAAGACCAAGCCTGAGAGACGCATATCACTATGCATATTTGAACTTTTTGGTAACTTGTTGCCAAAGGGGGAGAAATATGTATAGATCATAGGCTTCGAGAGAGTGTTTTGCTTCTTTTCCTTTTGGTTGAACCTTTTATAGTATGCATGTGTGAGATACTTTATGTCCCTGTGTGAGATACTTGTGTGATCATGTGATTGATCATATGCTACTTTAATGCTTGCTTGGATGATACTATATTTTATATCTCTATATGATCATTCACTTTGCTTGATGATGAGTGCATGCTTTTAACTTATATCATTTTGAGCGCTCCACCAAGATGTATGCGACATGTAAGAGCAACCCATGATCCTAATCGATTGTGCATTTGCATTCAAAAGCAAACTTTAAATAATGCACAAATTTAGGGGGAGCTCTTGCTTATCACATACTTAACAAAGCAACGATGTATTTCAATCTTATAATCATTTGTCAAAGCTTTGATCTATATGTTGCCATCAATTACCAAAAAGGGGGAGATTGAAAGTGCAACTATCCCTGGATGGTTTTGGTAATTCCTAACAACATATAGCTCATTGAGCTAATAATATTTCAAGATAAATATTTCAGGGAAGCTCAATGATTGCCATGACATGGATTATAAATGTGGGCCCCTCAAAATGCTATGGACAAAAGATTGGCTCAAGACTCTACATTTTACTTTTAGTGATCCAAGATCACATTGAGTCCATAGGAAAAGCCAATACTATTAAAAGGGGATGAGGTGTTTCTTAATGAGGTTACCGTCGGCGTCTTGGGAACGGGGGTCCCCAGACTTGCCTGCCCGCGGCCCGCGGCGTAGCTAAGCCAGCAGGCCGTACGGCCCATCTTCACCCACAAAGCGCCCAAGACCCTCGCGAGGGGCCAAGCCTCGCGAGGCGGACGATGCAAGACCTCCTCTGGAGTGGCCTAGATAGGCAGGCTCACGAGGAGTGGAGATATCAAGGTGAGGCAAACCTCATGAGGCTCTCGTGACGTGAGCCGTGACGATCAACACTAGGCGGGCGCCAGGCGGGTGCCAGCGCGCATAGCGTCCTTGTTTCCTCTTTGGTGCAAAGGGGGCAAGCGCAGCCGTGGAGTACCGAGGCCTCAGGCAAAGGTTGCCATTTCGGTGCAACAAGACCAAGACCATGGACTGCAAGACGGAGGTCATTGTGGAGCCAGAACAGCGTCACCACCAGAACTTTGTGCAGGCGAAGACTACTTTTGTCAGGATAGCTTGTACTAGATGCCCCCTTCAAATTAGCCCGCCATTGTTGGATCCCTTCCCGCACGATATTTGGGAAGAGGACCAGGGCCTCTATAAATAGGACTAGCCACCACAGTGGAGAAGATACATCATCTTGGCTAGAGAGACCACCCCCACACACAAGCTCACCAAGCACAAGAGCGCCTCAGGAGGCCGTTCTTCCCTTGGATTGTTCATCATCAGCCCAAGAGGCAATCCATCACCACCACACTGGAGTAGGGTATTACACCACAACGGTGGCCCGAACCAGTATAAACGCCGTGTCCTTCTGTGTTGTGAGTTCGTCGAGTTCGTCTGCGGGATCTTAGCGAGCTAGAGCATAGATTGGTTGAAGGGAAAGACTTCGCGCACACCCCGGTGTTCGAACCTTAAGGGTTTGCCGGAACCCCATACCCCGACATTTGGCGCGCCAGGTAGGGGTGCGCCGGAGCCTCTTTTCCGCCAATCAGCTCTTCGACGTTCACCGGCAACGATGTCTGGTGACCCAAGAGCCGGATCCGACCGCTGGGCAGCCTGGCCGGACCAGACGGCTGCTTGCCCATGAAGATCTCGACCCCGCACCCCAGGCGGCGCGGGCATCACCAAGCTCCATCGGGCGAGGAAAGCGCGGCCAGACATCATCCACCCTCACCCCGCGGCAAGCACGAGCCGCGGCGAGAGCAGTGAGTCACGCCGCTGCAACGGCGCCGCACTCACGGCGGGAGCAAGCGAACATGCGGGCGGCACTTACAGTGGCAAGGGAGCTGCTACGATGCAGGATGATGGAGAGCGGCCGGAACACGCTGCTTGAGTGTGTTGCTGAGCTTCTGGACGCAGCGGTGTCGGGAGCGCCACCCTTCAGCTATCGACTTCCCCCCAGGCCAATGCAAGGTCGTGCGGCGAGCCTCACCACATCTGCACGCCGTCGACTACGCCCGGGGGCTTCGCCAACATCAGCATGGCTGGCGGCGTAGGGGGCTCCAACCCCCATGCCTCCCTCGAGAAGCACGAGCGCAAGCGTCACCCCCCATGGTCACAGCCGGATGCCGTATTATCATCCCTAGGACGCCATCATGGGTAGATCAACATGGAGTGTGGGGCACCACGACGAGGTGTTCGGGGTGACGGCCCCGGAAGCCTACATGCCCCGCATGATGGACCAAGGGTACACACCAGAGGACGACATCGGCTCATTCGTTGGAGAAGATTGGGGAGAAGGGGCGGTAGGAGTCGAATCCTTCTAAGAGCCAGCGGAGAACCACATGATCGCGCCGGCGACGTCAACTACAGGGTACCGCTAACCTCTCAGGAATAGGCTTATGGTAACCATGGGCTACAGATGAATCAAGTTGCAGCACCGATCGGCGATCCCGGCGCAGCGGCACCCGTCTCAAAAAGGGAGACACGCTGGGGACCGCCGAGAGGGAGCCAGGAGCAAGGCCCCTCCCCAAGGCACGTGAAACCATGGGACACTCGGAGGTAGGCCCTCTGCCGGGGTGGCTTCAATGACCCTTCCTCCGGCAGAGGACCCGTGGTCGCCGAGGGAACCGTTGGCGTCCTCTTTCCCTCCTTTGTGTCGTCCTGGTCTCCGGCCGGCTCAAAGGAGTTCAAGAGTGGCGCAAGGCGGGGCCCTTGTCTAGCGATATGAAGCAAGGCCAGTACCTGTGAAGAAGGCCCAGTGCCTGTGAAGCTCGCCGCCCGTGACACTCTCACGTAATAATGAGTTGGGGTTGTACACGCCCCGGAGTCTCAGGAGCGCCGGCCTCAGGCCCTGGAGCTCCCTCCCACTCCTAGTGGACAACACTTAGCTCCGCGCTGGTGAGAAGACTTGAAGACCCAAAGACTAGACTAGGTGCCGGACGGGGCCTTTTGCTTTGGATCTCCCTTTCTGTGGCTTTGCTTTCTGATTCTGGACTTAAGTTGAAGCTGAATTTTTATCGATGTGCGCGGGGGGTGCCTTTTCTTGTTCGAGCCATTTTTTGCCTTCTGGATCTTGTTTGGTTTGGGACTCTCGTCCGTCGCCTCTCCCTCGCAAAGCTCGTCGCGAGTCAGGCCGCGCAGAGCACGCGCTAGCACTACGCCTGGTGCTCACCCCTTCCGCCCCCCTTCAAATAGGGCGATAAGCTCCACAGGATTCTCAGGAACTCGTCGCCTCATGACCCAGCCCTAAGCAGGCGCTGACTAAGGTAATCCACGTCTGGAAACTCACCCCCAGCTTCACGAGCTCACGAGGACACATACCCACATCGCATAGGAAAGTAAAAATTGCAATTTACTTACACAAGGGGCTCCCCCTCTCAAAATGCTCTCACAAGTTTTCCAAGGGCCACACCCGAGTTTTGCGTGCAGAATAAAACAACATGAGGATATGGGATCAGCTAGAGATATCGCTCGCTGCATCGTCACGGGACGCGTCACTCACATTGTCATCACCTTCGTCGGAATCGTCGCCGCCGTCGGTGACGCCCCCATCGTCGTCGTTGACCACGTCACCTTTTTCTGCGACGACCACCACCCCATCGTTCTCCGAGGTGAAGGCCCCGACCAACGCATCGACATGATCCTCTACCCAAGGCGCCAAGTCGCCCCGGACGGCAATGGGCACAGGAGCAATGGAAGCATCAAAGTCAAAGTTGGGGTCGGCGTTCAGGAGGTGGCTGAAGACACGGGAGAAGGTGCACTGAAGCAGGCCACGACCCTTCTACTCCACAAGCTACCGGGCTCTGGCAGATTGAGCCTCCAGGTGCGTCACCACCTTGGTGAAGAAGGCCAGGTGGCTGGCGTAGTCACTCGAGTGAGGGGTCATGGCGTTCTCGTCGCAGATATAGCTCAGGGCAGTGTTGGCCTTGTTCCGAAGGTCTTGAAGCATAGGGGCATGCTCGTGCTCCAGCGTTCGGTGTTGGAGCACTTCTTCTCTGTTTTGCCGAGCGACGGCCTCGGCATCGTCAATTCGCCTCCGGAGGGAAAGCAGCTTGGCACGGGTGGAGGCCAGGTCCGCATGCGCCGTAACCAGGGCGGCGGTTGTGGCCTCAGCATGCCTCTCGGCCTCGTCCAACCTGGGCCTGAGGGCGGCGGCCCTACCCGCGCCCTCCTGTCCGGCGAGCTCTAGCCTCAAGCCATACCTGCCTTCCAGATTAGCGCGAACCACGACTACCCGGTGGCTGATCTCTTCTTCGACTCCGGCCTCACGGGCCCCGACGGCATCTTCAGCTTGAGCGACTTGGCGCTCCCTCGTCTCCAGCCGCTCGAGCTCGAGGCTGCGCTCCACGGCCTCCAGGGCCAATGCCTCCTCACACCGCCGGATCTCCTCTTCCTCCGCAGGTGTCCCCCTCATCGACGCAAGGGCAGCCCCGCACGCCTTGACTTGCTGCTCAAGGGACGCGCTCCAGGCCTGGAACTCCCACGCGCGCTCCTCCGCAGCCTCACGGCCGCAATCGGCCTCGCGAGCTTCCACCAAAGCTCGCGAGCGGGCCTCATTGTCAATCTTGAGAGACGCCTCAGCCTTTGCGTTCTCGAGGTCACGATGATAACGACCAAAGTTGATGGCCACTCACAGCTTGCGCCGCTCCTCCACCAATCGAAGACCTTTGGCCTCAAGACGAGAGTCGACGCCAGCAAGCTCTTCACCGAGGCGGTTCATCACGCCCATCGCCTCCTGGAAGAGCTCGTGGCGGACCATGCTGTGCCCGCGCTCGAGCTCGAACGCTCACCCCATCGCATCCTCTGCCTCGGGGGCTCCGGGTGGAACATCAAGTGGCGCGCCATCTCCCGGTTGGGGGCTGGCGCGGCCCCAGGCGCCGGCTGACCCTCGCGAGGGGCCCGGATCGAGCAAGGCCCGCTACTTGAAGGAAGCTCCAGCATCGAGGCTAGCCACCTACCAACTGTGACCAAGGGAGGAGCCATTGGCACTCCTACTGTGCTCCGAGCAAGGCCGCGTAGAAAGGACGGCGAAGGCGCAAGCTTGGGGCGCCTTGACGACGGACCAGCTCCAGAGGCTGACCCCACGTCGTGGGCAGCGTCTGAGCCTGAAGCACTGGAACTTGGAGAGTGCGATGGGACGAGAAGGAGCTGCTTCTCTAGGGATGTTGCGACCTTAGCAGAAGGGGACCTGAGGGGGCAATCGTTAGGAAAGGAAGGTGGCACACAGAAGATCACCAAGAAGAGGTACTTACTCATCGATGGTGATGTACTTCCGTCGCTTCAATGGCCCGAAGATATTGCTGCCGCTAGGGGATCCCTTCCTCTTGCAGAGCTCCTTGAAGTCCACGAAAAGTCTACCGAAGTGCTGGACGTGACGGCCGGCGCGCGGCGGAGCCGAAGAAGAACCAAGAGGGATAGCCTTAGGGGAGCCAGGCTGTGGCGAACAGCCCGGCTCTTCCTCGCTGCGACATCCCGAGGCCCCCGGAGCCTCGGCCTTGGGGGCCGCATGCCGCGTCTTGTCAGCAACCGGCGCCTCAGGAGGGGCATCGCAAGCTCCCGAGGACGACGCCCCTGGATCACCGCTCGACGCGTGCTCCTCGGCACCTGAGCAGCCGGCCCCCGTTGCAGCCCACTCCCCCGCACCGTCACTTGGGGCGAGCTCGGCACCGACGGCGAAGACGCGGACCACGATGACGGGACTCTCGCAAGGCCCCACCAAGCCAATTGGGCGCAGCCCCCACTCATCAAAGGAAGGCATGTTCGCGGCAAAGGTGACCTTGTTCTTGAAGTGGTACAACATGCATCTTTTCTTGGGCATCTCGTCTGGCAGAGGGACACCGAACAAGACTGTGAGCATCATTTGCCATGCAGTGAGAGGGAGCCCCTCCTCCTGAACCCTCATGTTATCCCGACTGCTGAGCAAGTCCCACATCGGGCGAGAATGACGCTAAAGCGGAGCAACTCGACGCCTGACGAACTCCCTCACCACCATGGGCGCGGTCACACCAAGGTCCTTCAACCACCGCAGCCTGGCCTAGATGGGGGCAAGGCAGGGGCTCATGAGCTTCTGATGGCCCCAACTAGAGTTCGGAATGGCAGGCCCCACCGGAGCTTGGAGCAGAGGGTTGAGCAATCCGGCATCAACAAACACCCATCACGTGCGGAACTCGCTCGCAGACGAAGGGAGCTCGAAGTCAATCCCCATGCCTGCTGTCGCAGCCATGGCCTGGAAGCCCACACACCCTGAGCTCTGCCGGGCACCGATTAGATGTAGCGAGAAGAAGTGGCGGAGGAGTGCCATGGAGGGGGAAATGCCCACCATGGCCTCACACACGAAGGCGAAGACGGCAAGAAGGGTCACAGATTGAGGGCATGTGGATCTGATAGTGCTCAAGCACCGCATTGAAGAAGGCGGAGAAGGGAGGAAGCAGGCCAGCCCAGAGGGTGTCGATGAAGATCAGAACCTTTGTGACAGCCCGGGCCATGCTGGGGCGAGACGCGGGCCAGGCCGGCGTCTCTCGCCACTCGTTGAAGCCGGAGGCGAGCATGGGGCGCCCCTTGCCCATGGCCTCGTCGTTGAGCACCCTAGGCCGGCCGAGCGTCGGCTCGAAGGATGGGCGCGCAGTTGGCGAGGGCAGAGGTTTCTTCCCCTTGTCGGCTTGCTTCGGTGCCATGACAGTGAAGCAGGCGGCGCACTGGTCAGATTGAGGAGGCGGAGCAAGGCGACGAGGAAGCAGGGAGATTGGAAGATTGGAAGAGCCAGGTGCGGAGAGGGAAGAATAACTGTGCAAGAAGCGGGGCCGCATAGCCAGGCGGATTCAAAGGCAGCATGGGGAAGCGAAGACGCCCACGTCCAATCAACTGCCACGCGTCAACCGAGGCCGCAGGCTTTTGGGGCCCGCGGCGCTTCGAGCTTGACCCTTGGCTTCGCCACGAAGCCAAGCCCGAGCGCACCTTGGGCCCAGGGGCTACTGTCGGCGTCCTGGGAACGGGGGTCCCCTGACTTGCCTGCCTGGGGCCTGCGGTGTGGCTAAGCCAGCAGGTCGTACGACCCATCTTCACCCACAAAGCGCCCAAGACCCTCGCGAGGCGGACGACGCAAGACCTCCTATGGAGTGGCCTAGCTAGGCAGGCTCACGAGGAGAGGAGATATTAAGGTGAGGCGAACCTCACAAGGCTCTCGTGATGTGAGCCGTGACGATCGCCACCAGACGGGCGCCAGCGTGCATAGCGTCCTTGTTTCCTCTTTGGTGCAAAGGGGGCAAGCGCAGCCGCGAAGTACCGAGGCCTCAGGCAAAGGTTGCCATTTCGGTGCAACAAGACCAAGACCATGGACTGCAAGACGGAGGTCATTGTGGAGCCCAGAACAGCGTCACCACTAGAACTTTGTGCAGGCGAAGACTACTTTTGTCAGGATAGCTTGTACTAGCTGTCCTCCTTCAAATTAGCCCGCCATTGTTGGCTCCCTTCCCGCTCGATATTTGGGAAGAGGACCAGGGCCTCTATAAATAGGACTAGCCACCATAGTGGAGAAGATACATCATCTTGGCTAGAGAGACCACCCCCACACACAAGCTCACCAAGCACAAGAACGCCTCAGGAGGTCGTTCTTCCCTTGGATTGTTCATCTTCAGCCCAAGAGACAATCCATCACCACCACACTGGAGTAGGGTATTACACCACAACGGTGGCCCAAACCAGTATAAACCCCATGTCTTTCTGTGTTGTGAGTTCATCAAGTTCGTCCGCGGGATCTTAGCGAGCTAGAGCGTAGATTGGGTGAAGGGAAAGACTTCGCGCGCACCCTAGTGTTCGAACCTTAAGGGTTTGCCAGAACCCCATACACCGACAGTTACTTTCTCAAAATGCTTAGTGATATGCTCCAAAATCCTCAACCACTTTCTCATATCCACATATGTCCCAAACCAAAAGTCAAACTCGTCCCCACCGAAACTTTCCATCCGGCACCACCGAGTTCAATTGACATAGCCACTGCCACAAAACCCTAGTCGTTTCGGTCTCACCGATGGGGATCTCGGTCTCAGCGAGATGGGATTGCAAACTCTCTGTTTCCCTTCGTAACATTTCGGTCTAACCGAGATGAGCGATCGGTCCCACCGAGTTCGCAATGCAAACTCTCTATTTCCTCTTCGTAACATTTCGGTCCAACCGAGATGAGCGAATTGGTCCCACCGAGTTTGCCTGACCAACTCTCTGTTTGCTTATTACCAAAATCAGTCCCACCGAGTTTGTGTAATCGTTCTCATCGAGATTACTTTATGCCCTAACCCTAATGAAATCGGTCCCACCGAGTTGACATGTCGGTCCCACCAAAAATCCTAACGTTCACATTTTTTAACTGAATCGGTCTGACCGAGTTTTCTGATTCGGTCCCACTAAGTTTGGTAAATTGTGTGTAACGGTTAGATTTTGTGTGGAGGCTATATATACCCCTCCACCCACTCTTCATTCATGGAGAGAGCCATCAGAATATGCCTACACTTCCAACATACATTTTCTGTGAGAGAACCACCTACACTTGTGTTGAGGTCAAGATATTCCACTCCAACCACATAAATCTTGATCTCTAGCCTTCCCAAGTTACTTTCCACTCAAATCATATTTCCACCAAATCCAATCCTATGAGAGAGAGTTGAGTGTTGGGGAGACTATCATTTGAAGCACAAGAGCAAGGAGTTCATCATCAACACACCGTCTATTACCTTTTGGAGAGTGGTGTCTCCTAGATTGGTTAGGTGTCACTTGGGAGCCTCCGTCAAGACTGTGGAGTTGAACCAAGGAGTTTGTACGGGCAAGGAGATCGCCTACTTTGTGAAGATCTACCCTAGTGAGGCAAGTCCTTCATGGGCGATCGCCATGGTGGGATAGACAAGGTTGCTTCTTCGTGGACCCTTCATGGGTGGAGCCCTCCGTGGACTCGCGCAACCGTTACCCTTCATGGGTTGAAGTCTCCATCAACGCGGATGTACGATAGCACCACCTATCGGAACCACGCCAAAAATCTCTGTGTCTACATTGCGTTTGCTCCCGCCAAACTCCTCCCTTTACCTTCATGTCAATGTTTTACATTCTGCTGATATACTCTTAGACTTGCATGTCTAGGTTGTTTACTTGACTAGTGCTAAGTTGCTAAAATCTGCCGAATTAAAATTGGGAAAAAGCTAGATTTTTATTTGGTCAAGTAGTCTAATCACCCCCCCCTCTAGACATACTTTCGATCCTACAGGCCCTTCAAGGCCAACTGGGCGTGGTCCCCATTTGTCGAAAAGGGGTATCTGCTTCATGAACTCCACCTTGTTTGAGCAGCAGTACAGGAGGCAGCCCTCCTTCGGCAGCAGCTTGCGTCAGGTCGCCAGTCAGGAGCTCAAGCACCGTGCGCCGCACCTTAGGAGGAAGGGCCGGCGCCTGAAGCCTCATGCGGTTGTCGTAGCTAGAGAAGGTCCACATCTGCAGGAAGTGACGCTGAGGCGGAGCGATGCGGCACCGGATGAACTCCTTCACCACCATGGGTGACGTCACTTCGAGGTCCTTCAGCCTGGCAAGCCGGAGCCAGACATGGGCGAGCCGCCGATCGGTGAGCTTCACGTGCCCCCAACCGGAGCTCGGAGCAGCTGGAATCCGGGGGAGCAGCAGCAGGGGGCTGTGCATGTCAATGTCCACGAACACCCACCTCTTCCTGAAGCCTCCGATGACCGGCGAGAGCTCGAAGTTAATCCCCGAGACGGTCGTCGCCGTGACGGCCTGGAGGGATACACACCTTGAGCGCTGGAGATGATCTGTCAGGTGTAGCGAGAAGAAGTGGCGAAGCAGGGCCACGGAAGGGGCAATGCCCACCATGGCTTTGCAGACGAAGGCAAAGACATCAAGGAGTATGATGGATTGGGGATCGAGATGCAGCGTGTTGATCTCGTAGTGCGAGAGCACCGCATTGAAGAAACTGGAGAAGGGGGGAATCAAGCCTGCCCAGAGGGCGTGAAGATGGATGGGGACCTCCGTGGCCGTCCTGTCAACTTCGGCGCGGGAAGCAGGCCAGGCCACCGTCGCCCCCACTCATTGAAATCGGTGGCAAGCGTCGGGCGTACCTTGCCCATCGCCTCTTGGTTGAGCACCACCGACCGCTCGATGGCGGGATTGAAGACCGGTATCGCGGGGGCCGAGGTACGGGACTCCTTCTTTCCCTTCTTCTTCCGGCTTGGAGCCATGGCGGCGGGGGGAGTTGGTGTCAGATTGGACCGGGGGAAGAGATCTGCTGCCTTCCAGAAGATGAGGGAGCGGCGAAGAGTGCTGCCTGTAAAGGAGGCGGAGCTAAGAAGACGATGGTGGTTGCCTAGCCAGGCGGAAATCGAGGCTACGTGGGGAAGTGGAGGCGCCCACGTCCCGTTAGTCGCCACGCGTCAATCAAGGCTGCAGGCCATTGGGGCCCGTGGCCCTCTACACTTGCCCTTTGGCTTCAACCCGAAGCCAAGCACGAGCGCGCCTTGGGCCCCCAGGCTACTGTCGGCATTCTGGGAACGAGGGTACCCAGACTTGCCTGCCTGCGGCCCAGGGCGTGGCTCCACTAGCGGTCTATTACGACCCATCTTCATCAACAAACACTCAAGACCCTCACGAGGGGCCAAGCCTCACGAGGCGGACGACACAAGACCTCCTCAGGGGCAGCCTCACTAGGCTAGCTCGCGAGGAGCGGAGAGATCAAGGCGAGGGGCACCTCATGAGGTTTTTGTGATGTGAGCCATGACGACCAAGGCCAGGCGGGCGCCAGCGGACGCAGAGTACCAGTCGCCTCTTTGGTGCTAAAGAGGCAAGCACAGGTGAGGAGTCCCAAGGCATCAGGCAAAGGTTTCCATATTGGTGCAACGAGACCAAGACCAGTAGGACGGCAGGACGAAGGTCATCACGGAGCCCACGACGGCGTCACCACCAGAGCCTTTGGCAGGCGAAGACCACCTTTTGTCAGGATAACTTGTACTAGTTGTCCCCCTTCGAATTGGCTGTTGTGGGATCCCTTCCCGCGTAATATTTGGGAAGAGGACTCGGGCCTCTATAAATAGGACTAGCCACCACCATAGAGGAAGGGGGAACCTCATCAGATCTGGAGAGGAACCAGACCATCCACACTCGCACAAGCTCATCAAGCTCAAGAACACCTCTCCTCAGGAGGCTTTTCTTCCATTGTACTTGTGCATCCCCAGCCTACAAGGCAATCCACCACACCACACTGGAGTAGGGTATTACACCACAACGGTGGCATGAACCAGTCACTACAAAAAAAAGACACATCCGTGACATTTTGGGCCGAACGAAATTTTTTCCTGTCATACTTATGACACTTCTATGATGATAATTGTGACAAAACCCGATATCATCATAGATGTGGTGGGGTCCTACTTCTATGACAAAAAATCATGACAGAAAATGGGCTTTTTGTCCTGGGCGGGCCGGAGACGCAGTTGCATGACATTCTTTGGGCCGTCCACGACGGAAAAAACCATGGTAGAAGCGAGGGCGAAGAAAATATCGGGGAGTTCCCGGTTATGGTGGGCGGTCGGGGGCCGAGCGATGCACGTTTCTCTCGTACGTACACGCGTGTGTGTGTGTGGCATTGGGCTCTAACTGAAGCCGAGCGAGGTGTTGGGCTCTAACTGAACCCCAGCGATTGCACTACAAGCTATGCATTACTGAACCAGCGATCGATTGATCCCTTGCTGTTAACTGAATCCTAGTGATTCCTTCGCTACCGCTGCTAACTGAAGCCGATCGATGTTGCCTCTGGATGAAGAGTGAGCGTTGTCGGGGGGTTTGGATTAACAGTTCTCGGTGGGGGGTTGGATGAACAGGACCCCATGGTAGTAGAGGTCATTGCCGCTGGGTGAACAGTACCCCGATCGATCGAGCCAGTGGCTGGGTCGGTGAACAGGACCCCGTGGAGGGCTGGATGAACAGTAGCTCGTGGAGGGGTGGTTGAACAGGACCCCGTGGAGAGGGTTGGTTGAACAGTAGCCGGTGGAGGCTGGATGAACAGGAGCCCTGGATGAACAGTCGCAGGTGGAGGCAGGGGGAGGTTGCTGGTGGATGAACAGTAGCCCATGGAGGTTGTAGGAGGTCGACGCTGGAGATGAACAGTATCCCATGGAGTCCCGTTTTGCGGTACGCCACACCCCTCCCAATGAACAGGACCCCCGTTTCGACCATAGCGCTCCAATACAAGTCTGTTTCCTCTATTTTGCGGTACGCCACACCCCTCCCGGTCAACAGGACCCCGTTTCGATCGTAGGAGGTCCAACAGAAGTTCGTTTCCTCCGTTTTGCGGTATGCCAGACCCCTCCCGATGAACAGGATTCCGTTTCCACCGTGGCCGGTCGAACACAAGGTTGTTTCCTCTATTCTGCGGCACGCCAGGCCTCGTTTCCATCGCTTGTTCCATCCAAGCCAGTTGGCTCCCGACGAACAACACGCGTTCCATTGCCTCCCGATGAACACAACACATTCTGTTGCCTCCCCATGAACACGACGACGACGCGGTTTCTCCGTTTCGACCCAGCCATGTACACGAGCCCTGGTCGTACATATGCGTGAGTAGGCGTTCGAGATCCCGCCCCTATGTACGTACGTGGCCGTATTTTCTTTCTTGCACCCTGGCCGCTGTACGTACATGTACATGCTACGTGCGCGCCTCTACTACGACACGTGCCCTTCCTTGCACGGCCACGGTTCATCGCTGCAGCCTGCAGACAGACCGATCGTATCTATGTACATGTTCGCGACCAGAATGACAATGCTACATACGCTTCGACCAGGTGGGTCCCGACTGTCAGGCACTTCCTTGCATGCGAAGATGTAGCTGGTGGGTCCCGGCAGTCAGGGGAAACGTTTTTTTCGCGTAATACGGTGGCCTGTCCGGTGGGTCCCTGCTATTAGGTGGAGGAATCATTATTTTGCGCGTAATAAGGAGGCACTTCCTAGCTGCGGCCGTGGACCCAGCTGTCAGCCTCTCCACATATAGTACTCTTCCGATGGAAGTCGTTCCTTGACCACATTGACCACGCCGCGCCGAGAGCACCAGGGCGGTGGACGACGGCAAGGCCTAGGAAGGGGAAGACGCGGATCCAGGGAAGACGTGGCAGTGGAAGCCCACGCGGAGAGGAGTATGAGGGTTCACGGGTTCGGCTGCGGTGTGAGGCTGCCGTCACTGCAGGGTCTGGCCAGCGGTGGGAGTAGTAGGGGGTGGTGAGGCCTCCACGGCAACACAGCCAACCACGGGAGGCAGGAGTAGGCGGCACGACCGGCGCTGCTCTGGGCGGCTGGAGCAAGAAGACCAGAGGTTGAAGAAGCACTACGGCCGTTGGATGGACATCATACAGTCACTGGAGCTAGAATCATTCATATTGACTAAGTTGACAAAGCCCTCCGTCCCCGTGAACTTAGTAGGCCCAAAAGTCACCGTCCACTATGCTGGGTCCCAGCTAGCAGGGGAAGTATTCATTTTTTGTGCGCAATAAGGAGGCACTTCCTTGCGTGCGAAGATATAGCTGGTGGGTCTGAGCGATCAGCGGGGGGAACGTATTTTTCGCGAAATACTGAGGCCCTTTCGGTGGGTCCCAGATGTCAGGTGGAGGAATCATTATTTTGTGCGTAATAAGGAGGCATTTCCTTGTGTGCGGCCGTGGACCCAGCTGTCAGCCTCTCCACATACAGTCCACTTCTGATGGATGTCGTTCGTTGACCATGTTGACCACGCCGCGCTGAGAGCACTAGGGCGGTGGATGACGACGAGGCTTATGAAGGGAATGCCACGGAGCCGGGGAAGACACGACAGTGGCAGCCCGCGCGATGGGGAGTATGAGGGTTGACTGGTTCAGCTGCCGTCGCCGGAGAATAACAACAGGTGTGGGTGAGTAAAGGGATGGCTAGGCCATCGATGGGAGTACAGTGGGGCGGTGAGGCCTGCGCGGCAGCACAACCGGCTGTGGGAGGAGGGAGCAGGCAGTCCCACCGACGCTTGTTTGAGCGGTTGAGCGGCTGGAGCAGGAAGAACAGAGATTGAAGAAGCACAACGGCCGTTGGATGGACATCCAACAGTCACTTCTTGTGCGTCAACCTTTTTTTAGGAAAGCCTAAATCTGTAGGAAATAGCATATAGCCCATCTGCCATTATTTCTAATAATTTACAACCCAATTTGCTAATTCTTAAGGTTTTCTTGGAGCCCATATTCTTTTTGTTAGCATTACATCCCATATTGTGGCCACGGTTAAAAAATTAGACGAAATTTTGCATATTTTGGTGCGGTCCAAACTGTTTTTAATCCTGAAATTTCCAGTCACATTCAAACTGATTTTAAAAATAAATGTATATCAATATAAAATTCAACAAATTTTCCATGCATAAAAATTAATGCAATTTAAAATCTCAAAATGAAAAAAAAGAAATTTGAAACTAATTGCCGGTTTGATGTGTTTCAAAAATGTACAGCCCATTTCTCATTACTGATAGGCCATTTTCTCGGCCAGCCGATTGAAGCTCTCCTCGTCTTGAAAGTTTACAGCCCAACATGCCTGACAAAGCGACTTACTTGACAAATCATAAAAAAACTGGGCTAGCCATTTTCGGAAAGAACGAAAAAACTACTCGGCTAGTCTGTGGTAAACATAAAAGAAACGGCTATCTAGACAGGCTAGAGTGCCCCGCACAGCCCAGTTGACACCCTGCTTCCGTCTCAAAAACAAATTAGATAAATGTCAATCCAATTATGACGATTCATAAAACTGCCACTGCAATTTTTAAACTTTGAAAAATGCCACTACAATTTTTGCAAACTTTGAAAAACGCCACTGGGTGAGCTGCTGTGTCCCTGGTGTCAGCCGCTCGTTGTGCAATTATCTTGTTTATTGACTATGTTGACAATGGCATGGGACCCAGATGTCCGAAATCCATTAGGAGGAGCCATTTTTTATTGGCTTGAAATAAGGAGGCACTTGCTTGCGTACTGCCATGACCTTGGTGGGTCCTCGCTGTCATCCTCTCCACGTACAATCATCTCCTGACTGTGTACACGTCAACCTGGTAGGCCCACAAGTCAGCCTCTAAACCCGTGGTGGACAAATACAACCCATTTGTCGGGGATATATCCCGCAGTATGACCCGACTGGAGTTGTAAACTGGCTGGGACTTGGTAAACCGGCGGATGGTAAACCGGCGGAGAGTTAAGACAAAGAGTCAAGACAGATGGCTAAGAAAGACGGTAAACCGGCGAGTGTTAAACCGGCAGAGTTAAGACAGATGGTAGAACCGGCAGGTGTTAAGTCAATCATAACCCGGCAGACAATGTTAAACCGGCAGACAATGTTAAACCGACAGACGTTAAGAAGCCCAGGAAGAGAAGTCAAAATAGTTTAAGTCTTAGTCCGAGATGGATTCTACATGTAACCCGCCCCTTTAACTTGTATAAGGAGGGGCAGGGCTCCCCAAAGAGGGACAAGCTACAAGCAAGAAGAAACAATCTTAGGGCTAGACACAAAGAGGAAAGCCGGTTTACGGCGACTCCCTCGTGATGATAATAAGACCTAGCCTTAAACAGCATGTAGGGTTATTACTGGATGATGTTTCCCGGGGCCCGAAGCTGTCTAAACCTTTGTCTTGCATTGCGTCTCTCGATTCTACTAAACCCCTCTCAAGCTACCACATAGATGCGTTGGCCTCACGACTAAGTCTTCACACTAGGACATCTGACGTGACAATTCCACGACAGTTGGCGCCCACCGTGGGGCTAAGCACACGGTGGTGTTGAGTTCTTGGAGGGATTTTTTTTCTCAGGGATCGAGGAGTTCATAATTTTTGGTGAAGAGCCGGTCAAGATCTACATCAACTCCTGGTTCATTGATCAAAATTAAAAAAGTTTGAATTGGCCTTCGCTGTCGAGAAGTTTGGAGATCAAAAGAAACTAGGGTTCTGTGAGTGTCATTATACGCGGCCGGTTGATCTGCCTATCTAAGTGGGGTTGAATTCCATCAAACTGCCAGTGAAATTCGGCGAGACCGAGACCGACTCAGAGTACACCACTATTCAATTGGTGTTTCCTACTGCGAGAGCCGGTGTGCATGATACAAATCAAATCCGGAGGCTGCTACCTTGTGGCTGTGGCTATGCGCTACATTCAAAACATCAAATCAGAGGCAGTACTAGTGGCCGGTTTAGTATTCACGAGATTGCCGGTCCACGACCCGGAAAGATGGCCCGTGGATAATCCGGACTCACCTCTCGATCACCATCGTCTCCTCAGCCGCGAGCCTCTCTTCTCCAGCTAGTAACGCTGACCCGGCTAGGCACTGTTTATACCGCTCCCCTTCTTTGACCCTGCCACGCGCTGGTCTAAACCGCCTCTTGCCCACTCAAGCTCCGTAAGCCGCCATCTTGCCGATGCTGGGTCTACTCCGCCATAGCCGGGTCGAGCCGCCGTTCCAACCCGTCAGTTTCCATGACGAGTTGTTGCCTTGCACTGCTCTCAAACTTCCGTTAAGACAGCAGGCAGTTGTAACCTCTACATCACCACAAGTCACCGGATCAAGGTAGTCCTGCACATCGCCGGGTCAGGTTTTCCCGCACATCGCCATGATTCAGATTGAATCGCCAGCTGCGGATGTAACCCGCCTTGCCGAATCCAAGTATGATCTGCCGAGTCTGTCTGCGGCAGATGAGGGCATGAACTCAGACTCCATGCACTGTCTCAAATCAACCTCGCCTCTGATCCGGTCTTGCTGCGAGAGTCGGCCCAGCCATCTCCACAAACCGCGGCTGCTTCCGAGCCGTTTTGAATCGTCAGGCCACGCCTGAGAGCCACTGATTGCTTTTGATTCACCGTCACCGCCGAGTGCGGCTGAATCAGCCGCCGTTGCCCCTCGATGCAAATCACCTCCTCTGGTCGTCCGTAAGATGGACCGTCCTCCGCGCACTTCAAGTCCACTTGTGTGGACCTCGCGGCCGCGACCCTCGCCTCTGACCCGTCGTCCGCACGCCTGGATCGAGCCACTTGAGCCGGCGGTTTCCGCCGTCCCGTATTGAGTTATCGAGTGGCCTCGCTTTTTGCTCCTGAAAGCTGCTCTGAGCCGCCCTGACGGCCTTGCTTCTATTTCAAGCTGCCTCTACCTCTGCAACTCACCTCGCCGGGGCCCCTTCAGGCCGGTTGCACATCTGTCGGGCTGCCTCTGAGGCCTGAGCCGCTGCCCAATCGCCGGATTCTGTCTCCGCCTCAAAATCAAAACCGCCAGACTCCGCATCCGCTACGTCCTCCATAGCCAGTTCCGGGCTGACCCTGCTGAGTCGCCTCCTTGCTGGGTCGAGACGCCCGCTGGCTTCGTCACGTCGCGGTGCCCCCGCCGGATCTTGCGGCCGCGGGCCGCCTCAACTACCCCATGATGAGTCGTCGGACGCTGCCAACCGCCTCGGCGCCTTGCCCCAAATCGTTTCCACTGTCGTGGCCGCACTGAGCCGGCCTCCTCTGCCGCACCTCCATGTGGCTTGCCTAAGCCGCCGCTGCTTCTAGCAACCTATTGCCGCACCGTGAGCCGGCCATCTTGCAGCCTTACAGAGCCGCCCGATTACGCTCTCAGGTCGCCGTATACTGTCTTCTAACCGCCGAGTCTCTCTCGTATGCACACGACTTCGTGACCTCGCTCAACAGGGACTTCCACAGAATCTGACTTCGGGCCAGTTCTTTTGAGGTGCAGCTTATGCATAAGCTGCGATGGGAATAAGCCTCACAGAAGCTGCCGTGGAAATAAGCCCATGAGAATAAGCCATCCAGTTCTTTTGTCTGAGCTTATGTTCCGAGTTCTATGTTGAAAAGTCTACAATACCCTTAAAATGTAATTGTATGACATTTAACTGCATTTTCTGTACATTGTAGCAGCAACTTGGACAACTTCTTTCATACTCTCTTGCATTTGCAAAAAATGCTAGCAGGGCCAAACAAAACAACAATCAAAATGCTAGTGCTTGCATACAATTTTCTGAATGCATTCACTAGCAACATTCATCCTTTTTTTTTACAGGAAGTAGAAACTTGGACATGACCAAAAACTAGGTGCACATGAGCAATGCAGTTCCTGAATGCAATGCTTGTAGTGCTCTACTGGAAAAAATAGACAACAAACAGCCTCATATTAACAGCAAATAGACATCTACTCATTTTCCAGTAGATAAAATTATTCACAAATAGTCAGCAATATGATACAGAAAATGGATCATTCAATTTGACATCTCAATTTGATATGCAGAAAGTCAAATCTCAACGTACAATTTGATTGTGAGACAAAAAAGGTCTTGTAGGCAATAGCCCGAACACCTTGTGGGCGAAATCGCCAACACGGGAGCTCACTCAGCGGCCGGCCGATGCGGGCTTGACGGC
This sequence comes from Triticum aestivum, assembly GCF_018294505.1. Classification (NCBI taxonomy): domain Eukaryota; kingdom Viridiplantae; phylum Streptophyta; class Magnoliopsida; order Poales; family Poaceae; genus Triticum; species Triticum aestivum. The sequence goes on from NC_057800.1 coordinate 455,491,457, forward strand.
CAGCAGCGGGACGAGTCGCAGCTCCTGCTCGGGCTCAGGCCAGCTGCGCCACCGCCTCGGAGGTCGTTGGTGTCCGCGCCCTGGCGTATCGAAGGCGAACAGCGAGGGCGCCAAAGGAGGTGCGGTGCTTCTTGGGCTAACCTCCATCCATGCTGGCGGGGACGAAGGGACGGGGAAGGACAGTGACGATGGCTCAAGTGGCGTGCAGCGGTGGATCGATTGCAATAGTGGAGTGGCCGGGATGGAGCCGAGCAGAGGGAGGCGGGGGAGGAGCGCGGCTACCCAGCACCGCCGGCATCCATGTCGGCGGCGGCGAGGTACGCGGCGTCAGCGGTGGCCGGAGGCGGTGTCGGGGGCGGCGGCGGCGGCGGGGGGGGGGGGGAACCCTAGCTCTCCTCTTCTATCACGGGACGGGATGGAGATAATTGCATCTATAGTCCTCGTACTCGCTTGCTATGTCCACTTCAGTCTTGGTACTTGTGTATTGCATCGATACGGTCCCGGGACATGAAAATACGTCGTCAATACGGTCCCTGAGCTTGAAACGCCAGTCCTGGCTCTACACGTGCACGACGTACACCGTACTCCGCTGTATGCCACGTCAGCCAGGGACCCACCAGTCAGCTCGGACCTACCAGTCAGCTCTAGCCCCACCTGTTATTTCGCAAATTGCCCCCTGTTCTTGTCTCGATCTCCCCTGTTCTCCCCCCATGATAAACAGAGGAGTGCGAGCAGAGAGCAACCCTAGCGGCCATGGTGTGCGGCGGCGGATGATCGGCGTATCGTGCGCCCTCTGTTCGTATTGCGTGCGGCGGCTGAAGCAAGTTGGACGCCCGGTGAAAGGAGTCGACGCAGTTTGGCGGCGATGCAGGTCCGGGCGACGGCGGCCCGACGGCGAGGCGGCTCCGGCGTATGGTACGTCAGTACCCAGTGTTCTTGGGTCGATTTGATGTACAATTGGGGTGAAAAAATGTTTATTTGCTGTGATTAGGCCGTTTTGCCCATGCTAGTTCTATGAATATGTGGACTGTATGCAAATTTGCAGAAATTATTCTAGGGTTTGAGTTATTTATGTTCTTAATGTTCAGTTATCTGAAATAATTGATGCTCTTATTGTTTTTCAGATAGAGAAAGTGGATATTTCACTGTTGAGGTGATCCATGGAGGCTTTTTCTTTGGGAGTGGGCAGAATAGGTGCTATCTGGATGGCCATAAGGTTTGCTTTGATTACTGTCATAAGGACATCACCTATTTCAGCATGTTTGAAGAAATAGTCGAGGAATTGGGTTATGAAATGTCAGGTAGAATAGATATCTATTGGTTGCCCCCTGGTTGTCAGCTAAATGAAGGTGCTGCACGGCTTTTGGCTAATGATACTGATGTGGACTGTATGTATCTAAAGATAAATCTAGGGCACCACTTTCAAATGATATACCTGGATCATTTAGATAGCCACATTTCTGGAGGAGGAGCAGAATGGGATGATGTTGTGGCTAATCCAGCAGCACAAATCCCTCCTGTTTTCAGCCCAAGGAAGAAGGAAATGAATGCAACTGAGAACAAAGATCCCTGTGAGAGCAATGTTTCTTGTGGTGTTGTGGATGAAAGTGTTGAAATTGAGAGCACTCAACAGTTCTATGTGAAGTTGAGACCAAGGGGAAGAAAAACAGAAGAGGAGGAAGAACAATATGCAGACTCAGATTCCTCAGACAGTGATTATGTACCTGAGATTGTGGATAGTGACTATGACTTGGAGGATGGAGATGATGATCTGTTACAGGAGGAGTTGCAACCAATGCATGACAAGAAAGGGAAGAAGGTGGTTGAGGATTGCAACTCAGAAGATGAGGAATTAAATGCTCCAGATTCAGATGAGGATGAGATGAAATTCAATTTCAAGTCTTTCACAGCAGCAGACATGCAAGAACCTAAGTTCCATGCAGGGCAGTTGTTCTCTTCTGTGGAGCTGTTGAGGAAAGCTGTGAGAGAGTATAGTTGCAAAGAGAGAGTTAACATCACATTTCCAAAGAATGACAAAATCAGGCTTGCTGCAAAGTGTGAGAAGGGTTGCCCCTGGTATATGTATGCATCTTGGGATAATAGAACAAATTCTGTCATGGTGAAAACATTTAATGGGGAACATACTTGTGAGAAAAAGTGGCAAGTTACAGCCTTTACAGCTAGGTACATTGCTCACAAATATGTGGACAAAATCAGGGCATGTGAGAAATTATCATTGAAGGCTTTTGCAGCTTTTGTGCAAGATGATTGGAACATGACAATTAAAAGGGGCAAGCTGGGGAGAGCTAGGAAGATTGCATATGATATCATATATGGAGATGAGATTGCACAATACAACTTGCTATGGGACTATGCAAATGAGCTGAGGAGATCAAACCCTGGAAGTACTTTCCTTCTTGGACTGTCAGAAGAGGGACAATTTCAGAAGTGCTACTTCTCTTTTGATGCATGCAAGAGGGGGTTCTTATGTGCTTGTAGGCCAATCATTTTCCTAGATGGTTGCCACTTAAAGACACAGTATGGAGGTGTTCTGTTAAGTGCAGTAGGAATGGACCCCAATGATTGCATTATTCCTATTGCACATGCAGTGCTGCAGAGTGAGGACACCAAAGCTTGGAGGTGGTTTCTAACTGCATTGAAGCAAGATTTAGGAATTGTGAACACTGAGTTATGGACAATCATGTCAGACAAGCAAAAAGTATGTCTTTAATTCTGTCAAATACTTATTGTGTGCTATATTTCTGTCAAATAATTCTGTGCTATGCTTCTGTCAAATAAAGAGTTATGTTTATGTCAAATAATTCTGTGATATGTTTCATGCAGGGTTTAATAAAGGCAGTTAAAGAGTTGTTTCCTTTATCACCTCACAGATTTTGTGTGAGGCATTTGTGGCAGAATTTCAACAAGAACTTCAAAGGAGAAGCTTTGAAAAATCAACTATGGAAGTGTGCTAGGAGTACTACAGAGGGTAGATTTAGGGAAAATATGAACCAGATGTTAGTGCTCAGCCAAGAGGCTCATGATTGGCTTGCAGAGTTGGACCCAAAAACCTGGGTTAGGGCTTACCAGACTGATTTCCCCAAGTGTGATGTGCTGTTAAATAACAACTGTGAGGTGTTCAACAGATATATTTTGGAGGCTAGAGAAATGCCTATCATAAGCATGATCTAAAGGATCAAAGGGCAGAATATAGGAAGGAATTTTGCAAAGCAGCAAGAGAGTTTGAACTGGCATGGTGCTATATGTCCAAAGATAAGAAAGAAACTGGAGAAGAGTGTGGAATTTTCTAGAACTTGTCAAGCTGCACCAGCTGGACAAGGACTGTTTGTAGTGAATGATAGAGGAGTTGATTTCAGTGTGGACACAAGAAGGGAAATGTGAAGTTGTAAAAGATGGGATTTGTCAGGTATACCTTGCTGTCATGGGGTTTCTGCTCTTAGGTATGACAAAATTCCACCCGAGTCTAGGGTTAACTCATGTTACTCCATTGCAACTTACTGCAAAGCATATGAGCACATAGTTATGCCTTGTAAAGATGTCAGTGAGTGGGCAAAGATGAAAGGCAGAAAAATCTTACCACCACCAATTCAAAAGAAGAAAGGAAGAAGGGCAAAAAACAGAAGACAACAACCAGAAGAGAAGGAAGGAAAAAGAGGAGTGCAAATCACAAGGGCAGGTGTTGTCATACACTGTGGCTATTGTGGTGGTGCTGGCCATAACATAAATGGCTGTTTGGACCGGAAGTTGGGACTTAAATCAAAGAAAAGTGAAAAAAATAAAGTTAGAGCAGAACCTGATGTGTCATCTTCTGATGAAGAAACTGTGGGCCTTACTCAGGTAATGTGTCTACTTCTCCAAATAGTACTGTATGTACTTCTCATAGCATTGAATAATTTACTAATGTGTACTAATGTGTTACTTGTGAGCAGGAGATTAATCTTCAAACAACAGGTGTGACAAACCAAGTCCCACCATTGTATGAGCCAGAGACTTTAGCTACACTGACACAAGAGGTATGTGAAACAGCAGGTGTGACAAACCAAAGCAAACCAAGTACACATAATTTGCACACACTAACAACTACCTTAACACTAATGCAGAGAGAGTCTAGGCTGGTCCAAGAAGTTGTGCAAGGGCCACTGCCTCAGAGTGCTTTCATACAGGAGCAATTCCTCTCACAGCCTCCAGTTCAACACAGCACAGCAACTAAAGGAGGAGATGTTCACAGGAAAAGAGAAGTGATAGCACTTGCCAAACTTAGGGCTGCAGCTGAGAGAAGGGAAATAGCAGATCAGGCCAAGTATGATGCAGCAATGGCAAAATTAAAGGAGGACGAAGAGAAAATTATTTTATCTGCTCAAAGGAGGAAAGATGAACTACTTGCCAAGAAAAATGCTGCTGAGGAGAGAAAGAAAGCTGTACTAGAACAGAAAAGACTTGCTGCTGAAATGAAGAAAAAAGCTAGTGAGGAGAACAAAATGAAGGCCCTAGAGGAAAAACTAGCCATGGCAGACAAAAGAAGAGAAGTTATGGAGGAAAAGAAAAGAATAACAGAAGAGGCAAAAAGAAAAAGAGCAGAAGAGAAGAAAAGAATAGCTGAGGAGAAGAAGAGACTTTGTAGGACTGCATATGATGCAGAGGAGGCAATGTTCCTTATAAATCAAGCTGAAGAGTTGGAAAGAAGGCAATTATTTCTCCAAACACAGGAGGCATCAAGGCAGGAAGCTTGGGAGCACAACAGAAACCAAGAGGAAGAAACAAGATTTGAGGCATGTGTGCAAGAGAGAAACAAGAAGGAAGCCCAACAAATCAGAGAAGCAATGGCAGAGGAACATAGGATGCTTGCATGTCAGTCCAAACCATCACAAATGAAGAGAAGTGGAACTTCAAGTGCACCAAGTTCAAGTAACAACATGAGAGGATTTAAAAAACCTAGAAAAGTTAGCATGTTCGATGAACTAAGGTAGGACAGGAGACATGCAGGTCAAGCTCGAGGAAAGTAGATGGTTTTTTTGTGTGTTCTGCTTATGATCATGCTCCAGATCATGTATTTTGTGTTGTTACCACCAGATCAGTAACTTTTAGTATGGAATGTACTCCACCTTATATATGCAGATTCTGTACTCCAGCTTATGTATGCAGATTGTGTTCATGATCATGCTCCAGATGAGTAACTTTTTGTATGTAATGTACTTGTAAGATACAACACATTTTGACAAAGCACATAATATTTCACACAGCACATAATGACACAACAGGTACAATATTAGAAGATCATCTCAACAATACATAGATAGTCTTACATAGTCTCACAATTACTGAATATTAGATACCAAGTTCACAAAAGACACACTTAAAATAGATAGTGGTTCGCAGACTACATTTGAGACATACATAGTGGTTCAGACTCTTTTACACCTTAGAAATCACAGATACTGCCATCGATTTGTCCAAGCACAGTGCTGAATCGGTGCTTGCGAGTCAGGTCCTCCCCTTCATTCGGCAGCCATGCATCAGGCAGGCCTTCGACGAGCAGCGGACCACGATCAGTCACCTCCTTCATGTGACAGATCACAGGATACAACAGAGTCTTCTTCTTCCTCGGCGACGAAGGACCGTAGGACGAGGCCATTTCACGATCGACGAACTCTTCAAGCGACTGTGGAGGAGGATCTGTGCACAATGCCAGCATAGGCTCGGGTATCTCCACGTCCACCACTTTGCCAACTTTAGATGGGTCACGGAGCCACGCCATTACCTCCAGCTCGCGCCGATTCTTCGGCGGTATGATCTCTATCAGCTCTCCGCCCAAGTCCTTCAGCAGGCCTTTCACTGACTGCTTCGACCACGCCTGATCGGGAAGGCCTTCGAAACTAAGCTTGCACTTGTACTCCAGAGCAGCCGGAGTGCCCGAATCTCTCTTACCCAGCGCTCAAACTTGATCCACCGGCGGCAGCACCTCAACTTCATCGACGATTAGAGCACCACCGTGCACTTCTCCTCCGTTGAGAACAACAGCCACAGGTCATGAGGGGGGCATGCCACCTCGATGCTCAACTCCGACGGCAGCACGCCAAAGCGCTCCTGGATGGCGGCCAGCAGTGCGGCCGGCGTCAGAGCCTCCTCGCCGTCTCCTACATCAGTGGCCAGTAGGACGAGCCCGCGGTGGCGAGCCTCAAACGCATCCATGGATGGAGTGCGCGTTAGCATGACATGGCTCCTCTCCGGCCGGAGACAAGGCTCGCCCCGACGCCAAATCTCCTGTGGATAAGCCCGCGCCAGCAAGCTGCGACTCGATCCACCTCCGGGGACGAGCGCCGCAGAGAAGGTGCCGCCGTCTTCGCTCTCCGAACCGCCAGACAGGGTGGTGGAGGTGACGCTCGCGCCGCCCATCGGAGGATTTGGGTGACGAGATGCTAGGGATTGCAGGAGCGGAATTGGGGATTTTTTGCCCCAGGACGAAACGGCTACAGCCTTATCCACTCCCACGGGTGGGTCCGAGCTGACTGGTGGGTCCCTGGCTGACGTGGCATACAACGGAGTATGGTGTACGTCGTGCACGTGTAGAGCCAGGACTGGCGTTTCAAGCTCAGGGACCGTATTGACGACGTATTTTCATGTACCGGGACCGTATCGATGCAATACGCAAGTACCAGGACTGAAGTGGACGTAGCCAGCGAGTACGAGGACTATAGATGCAATTATCTCGGATGGGATGCGGGAGTCGAGCGCTGCCTTTTTTTGTTCTTTTTCTTCGGGGCTGGTCGTCCGGTTTGCTGGCGGTGGCATTTGCTCTGTAAATTCTTGCAGCTGGGAGGGCAAGGAGATGTACCCCTTCGTTTCTGAAGTGATCGATGCGGGAAGCTGCCCTCCCACCAGCTTTTTTCCATCGTGAAGGAAGTGGCTGTGAAAATAAGCTGAGCCCACCAGCCCAAAACGAGTTCTTTTCAGCTTCTGGCTTATTTTGACAATAAGCTGCCAGAAGCTGCAAAAGAACTGGCCCGACTCCATAGTATTCCAGAGCCTTGTAGGCAGTGGCGGAGCTTGAGATGAAATTATGGGGGGGCATGGGCTGAAGGGGGGCAAACATGATTGCTTTAGGCTGATTTTAGTCGAAAATTAGACCAAATATTAAGGCATATTTGCATATTTTCCTATGAGCTGGGGGGCCATGGCCCAGGTTGGCCTTCAAGTAGCTCCGCCACTGCTTGTAGGTCTCACCTAGAGCAGCGGTTGTTCCTCACCGGCGGCGCATCTCCACGTCAAGCCGGACCAACACCGTGCCTTGCTCCATTTCTCGAGCCCCGCCTGCAAGCTGTCGCACTTCAACGGCATGGATCGCTGTTTTGAACCAGCTCTGAGCAACCTCATCTACGAGCCGCCACCGACGCGGTCTGGAGTTGCCCCTGACTCCGCTGCATCGAGCAGGTCCGCCCTGGCCGTGGCCGTGCTGCGACCCGCCTTCATCAACCAGGCCCCGCCTTGGCCTCACGCCGAGCGTGCCATGTTGAGCTGTCCTCGGCGCCAGTCTGCTCGAGCCGCCCCGTCGAATCGCGGGCCGACTGTCTTTGTGACCATGACCTGTCGTCGCCTCCGTGGATTTGCTTTTGCACCGTCTCCTGCTCGGCCCCGTCAAGCCACTGTCTGACGTCGCCTCCGAGCCAAACTGGCCGGCCTCTGCGGCGAATCACCTCTGCCTCTGCGTCAAGTGGCCACTGCTAAAATTTTGCAGCGCCGAGTCATGCATCACTGCGGCCTTGAGCCGCCGACATCTACAAGTCGCCAACACGGCCGCATGGCTTCAGCTGCCCTCAATCCGAACCGCTGTCGCCTTCACGCGTAGCTCCGCCTCCGAACTGCGGGCGGGTCAGCTCCGTCCGTGTGCTCAAGGAAAAGAAAGCATTGAGCCGGCTGGAAAAAGTCAAAGGCTCTCATTTGTACAGCCTACAAGATCTAGTTAGTCCAGTCTGGTCTGCTACTTCTACATGCAAGACTTGAGAATCCGTTTGGTAATTTAATATTATCAATCCGTTCAAATCTACCTGATGACGAAAGGCTGCAAAAGAATCAAGGTTTCCAGCGTTTGCATCTTGCATGCTACGGTGAGAAAAATAAATAAGGAAAAGGTGTGCGTCCGTACCGCGCCGAACTACTGACGTCTGTGCGGTGTTGCAAGTCGCCAAAGATCAGGTCCTCGGGCTGTAAGTGAAAGCCTAAATGGCCAAAGCGTCTGTTTGTGCTGTGGCTCTCTACATTGTCACATAAGGGGTCAACCGGGTTGCTGCTGCTCGCAGTTGCGCATACGTCTACTACTCACTTCGAGTTCCAAGGAATTTCTACAGCGTCACAATCTGTAAACCAACAGGTATCAATCATAGAGTGCATGTCTGATGCTAATTGAGCGAAGCCAATTCAGTTACGGAGTAGTACCAAGTTGAGTATTGTCTACGTAAAGGCCAAGTTGACAAGGCACTTCAGATTTTTTAATCCCTCAAAAACTGCTATATGCACATCAGGACGGCTACTAGGAAAGAAACAAAAAGACAAGGGATAGCTAATTGCTATGTTATAATCACGTGGAAGCCTGGCACAGTACTACAAGTACTGTGATATTTACAGAGCAGTATTTCATCTCTTTTTTTGACCACACTAAGTCCAGCATTATGCATCATCAAGGTCCTTGTTCAGCCGACAAAATATATCAGAACAATTCATCATTATAAAGGCGACCATCAAGCTATGGCCCTTGCCTACACCTGATGGATTAATAGACAGGGTTAATTATAACCCACCGAGATTCAACATATTCCGGCAATCCACTCGTCATATCACGGTCAAATATAGAGAATCTCATGACAACTCCTTGAGTCCTCTTGAGATTCGGGGGCTATGATAACATGACACAGCAAATGTTGCCGGTTTTCAGTAAATTTAAGAACTCTGGGTCATTGGAGGGAAAAATAACCCGGACGCGAGGCTACTGCCACTTTGGTGCAAATTTAAAGACAGGTAGAAAATTTCCGGCTTAAAAAAGAAGGATTTTGGTTGCAAAATCCGGTTCAAGGGACGGTTGTCTCCCACAAAGCTTTGAATCTCTCAATATCCGGTTTAAGAATTTCCGGTTAAAAAAATAATCTCTCGCAAGTTCAAGTTCTCAGGAAATTATAAGGGGCCAAAGAGAGTCTATTGCACAGTACAGCTCAAACATGGGTATCCCTTGAGCGCAGCTCTCAATATCATTTGGGGGTTTCCTGTTCAAACATAGGTGTATTCACCAAAAAGAACATAACGTTGCTACCCTCTTGATTCCGGCTATCAAGCCAATATTATCATAAGAGCACAGCTCTGGTTATTTCGGTAATCCGACTATCAAGCCAATATTATCATAAGGGGCCAAAGAGAGTCTGCTGCACAGCACAACTCAAACATGGGTATCCCTTGAGCACAACTCAGAATATCACATGGGGGCTATGTTCGAACCATAGTCACACCTCTTGATAGGCTTAAAAGCCACCAGGGAAATCATTTGGGGGCTCTGGTCGTATCCGAACCACAGCTTATACCCTCTTGATCAGCATAAGGGCACCAGGGAAATCACTTGGGGGCTTGGTCGTATCCGAACCATAGCTACACCTCTTGATAGGCATAAGACCATCAGGGAAATCACTTGGGGGCTATGGGTTCGAACCATAGTTACACCTCTTGATAGGCATAAGGGCACTAGGGAAATCACTTGGGGGCTTGGTCGTATTCGAACCATAGTTACACCTTTTGATCGGCGCAATGCCACAATTATGACTACATGGGGGCCCTGGGCGTATCCGAACCATAGCTTAAACCCTCTTGATCATACATATACATCATCATATATTGCATCATACGTTGCATCATCATTACATCATCATAGCATGTATCATATGTGCGTGGATATACCGGTTTATATGGCAGGAATCGGTTTTCGAACCAGGTTATATTATTCAAAATCTTTAATAGCCAACATGGCTGGATTTTATTATGGTTATCAATAACCAGCATTATGATTAAGGTTTTCAAAGTCGCTTTAGCGCAATGGCTATCATATTATCAATGGATATGATTTATTCTACAATTGAAGGAATAGTCCCGAGTCACTGCAGGCTTAGGACCCGGCACTTGGGGGCTACAGTTATTGGGATTACATCAAATACACAAGTCTCATGTCGCTGCAAGCATGCACCATGACACTTGGGGGCTAATGCAAAGTCATTGTTTGCTCATCTTATTAAAGACCTGACTCATCACATCGTAATGAGCCGGCCCTTGGGGGCTACCAATTGCTCTTGTTAACAATTCAAGGTACATAAATTTTCATCTATTATTAAAGGATCCATTGCTCAGTTGGTAAAGCACAAAGCTCTCAACCTTGTGGACGTGGGTTCAAGTCCCATGATGGGGGTTACATTATATAATGTTATTCGCAATGAACTATATATAAAGTCCCAGCTCAATATTATCTTACTGAGCCGGCCCTTGGGGACTACACATTGCTGTTCAAAGTCTACATGATTATATTTACAAAGTCCCTGCTCATTATTTCATAATGACCCGGCCCTTGGGGGCTACACTGGTTGAAGTTTTTATAAGCACAAGGCAATTTCAAGTCCCAGGTTGCTGCAAGCATGACAACCCGGCACTTGGGGGCTACATATGTGGCATACTCAGTTCTGACTGGTGATTGAGATGAACAACCTGGATTTCTTCAAGCTTGTGACATTCATATTGAAGCAAGTCTTAAGTTGTTGCTATGCTACCTTCTTAAGACTTGGGGGCTACAAGTGATAGGCATATAAGAGGTATATTTTCAAGCTTGATGTTAACTACAATTATGACCCGGTGCCATCAATATTTGTAAACCGGCAATGATAAACCGGTAAGTTTAAGTCTTAAACCGGCAAAGTTCTACATTCTTAAACCGGCAAGTTCTACACCGGCTGAAGATCAGATGAGTATTTCAAAGACTAATATTTTTTAAGCATTGGGAGCTGAGTCAAAGAAGTTATTCTTCACAATATTTCTCTGTGACTAACCAATGTCAGCAAATTGATTATGAAGCTGGCCTATTGACCCGGATTTTCTAGAAGGAAATGACAAGGATTTAAAAATGCTCAGGATCAGTTTAACATGGATAAATCCAAATTAAACTGGGGGCTAATGTCGGGGATATACCCCGCGGTATGACCCGGCTGGAGTTGTAAACCGGCTGGGACTTGGTAAACCGACGGATGGTAAACCGGCAGAGAGTTAAGACAGAGAGTCAAGACAGATGGCTAAGAAAGACGGTAAACCGATGAGTGTTAAACCGGCAGAGTTAAGACAGATGGTAGCACCGGCAAGTGTTAAGTCAATCATAACCCGGCAGACAATGTTAAACCGGCAGACAATGTTAAACCGACAGACAATGTTAAACCGGCAGACGTTAAGAAGCCCAGGAAGGGAAGTCAAAATAGTTTAAGTCTTAGTCCGAGATGGACTCTACATGTAACCCGCCCCATTAACTTATATAAGGAGGGGCATGGCTCCCCAAAGAAGGACAAGCTACAAGCAAGAAGAAACAATCTTAGGGCTAGACACAAAGAGGAGAGCCGGTTTACGACGACTCCCTCGTGATGATAATGAGACCTAGCCTCAAACAACATGTAGGGTTATTACCGGATGATGTTTCCCGGGGCCCGAAGCTGTCTAAACCTTTGTCTTGCGTTGCGTCTCTTGATTCCACTCAACCCCTCTCAAGCTACCACATAGATGCGTTGGCCTCACGACTAAGTCTTCACACTAGGACATCTGACATGACAATTCCACGACACCATTTAAAAAAATAACAGCCCATTCCATACGTTCAAACAGAAAGTTCAACATTCAGGGCAAAATAACAGGTCTGATCCAGATATAGAGTACTGAACTTCCACGTTGACAACCATCATAGCCAAGTTAACTCTCTACTCCCACTAATACTCTAGTAGTGTACAAGTACTAACTTACTCTTAGCTAACTAGACGATGCCGGCCACCATCTGCGGTACATGCTAAACACCGGCACCGGCGTCCTCCGTCTCGCCCCGGACTTGCCAGAGGTGCGATAGGGCGCGTTGCTCACGCACGTTGGCCCTTTCCGTGCTGGCGTGATCCACTGAAGCTTCAGCTTCTAAGCGGGAAGCCCACTTGACGAGCTTGTAGTAAAATTTGGCATCGCGAATGCGTGCGTGCCCGATAGCCTCCAGGGCTATTTATTGGGCGCCGGCCTCCACATAGTCGGCCCAGTTGTGGGTGCTCTGCTCGCGACTCAGAGCGTCGGTGCGCTGCTGCTCCATGTCCCACTGGCGGTGCAAATCGGTGATATGCTGCTCCTCTGCAAGGCGGTCGCACTCCAACAACTCCTCATACTCCGCATTGCCATCTAAAGACCGATAGAATGCCTCCTCCCTTCGTCCGTCTTCCGGTGAAAAACCGAACACTAGTTTCGGCGGTGCACGCCTCCGGTGTCGCCTCTCGTGGACGGGCGGGGGAATGACGGACGTGACGAGAGCGAGGATAAGTGGCGAGCGACGTCGAGACGGTGGGGCCTTATGAGGATAGGGCGAGTTGGGTGATGGTGCCACCAGAGAAGCCCGGGAAACAGTAATTATAGGCGAAAGGTAGGCGTACCAGCGTGTCACGGGAAATGCGATGGTCATCGTGGTCATCAAAATTCAATGCATATGCAGGCATGGCTTAGCGCGCCAGCTTGCCGTGGAAACTAGAAAAACTGAAATTATGACTGTGCCATCCCGTCCCGTCAGTGGTGCATCCCATCCGTGCTGGGTCGCACACCGGCATGACGGTCAAACGAGTGCACTCAAATCATCCAGATGAGGTAGTCCCTCCTTGTCAAAAATGATTCCACCACTCATCATCTACCTTGGTTGGTGAGATTTTTGAATTAAGCCCTGCAAAATGGAAAGGAGGTAGTACGTGCGTGATCCGCTATTTATCCGTGTAGGATCGAGTAGGTCGGATAGTGTACGTGTAGGATCGAGTAGGTCAGATGGTGTACGTGTAAGATCGCATTAGCTGATGAACGTTCACTGGGAGAGAAGGCATTTGCCAACGTTTTTGCTGGCAGTTTCTTCAGATTCGCATGGCATTTTCTTCAGAGCAGCTTGTCGGTTTCTTCAGAGGTAGGAATTTTTATTCAAAAAACTGCCACTTCGGATCTTGCGTCGCAAGTCAAACTGCCAGGAGCGCATTAGTAGGCTAGCTAGTGATCGATCAGTAACTTGTAAACACTGAGCGAATAGAAATAAGAAACTGTTAGTAACTTGTAAACACCGAGAACACAGAAATAAGGATCATGTTGTGCACAATAGTAAGAGCCGATCCGTTCAAAATGTTCACACGAGACTCACAGGCCTGGCATTGTAATATGTTCACATTAGTAGCCCAAATTCAAAACCAACTAGTACGATTCCCATACATAAGACCAACATGTTAATGCATCTCAATGATTCACAGATCATATACAAATATGTAGCTCCAAGCAATGTAGCGACCAGACCTCAAACGGTCCAATCTCTATGCTCAGGTGTCATCCCTGGATCAGTAATGCTAACACCACACAGTACTTGAAGGATTTATAACAGAGTAGCAATCACACACTTATTACATCGAGAGTCTCAAAAGAGAACTTATTACAATAAATATGGCTTAAGGCCATCTAATAACGATAACAGCGGAAGGCTTGGAAGATAAGTGAGTCCATCAACTCCAACGACATCATTGAGTATAGAACCACGACCTAAAAGCACCTTAATCGTCATCTGAAAAGTCAGCAACATTAACGTTGCAGCCCGAAACGGGCCAGCACATGGAATATGCTGGCAATGTAACACATAGAGAGTAATGAAAGAATAAGTCTATACTACATGCATATTTGGCTGGTGGAAAGCTCTATGGTTACAGTTTTTGCGTAAAGCCAATTTTTCCCTACTGCAAAGGAATAAATTTGTATTTAACTATCATGGTAGTTGTTAAACATTAAGCAAAACCCAACAAAATTTATTTTAGAGTAACATGATGAGATTCACATGATAATCCAGGTACTAGATACTCAAGATGTCCATAACCGGGGACACGGCTAACCATGATTAGTTTATACACTCCGTAGAGGTTTGTGCACATTTCTCCACAAGACTCGGTCTCCTCCATTGGGATTCTTGCACTACAGGGTGTTTGAGAAACGGATGACCGAGACATAGTCTTTCAGAAGCGCTAGCACCTTACGATCGGGTAGACCGTTACACCTACTTTCCCTTACATCTGCTAGTCTACCACTGTAAGAGTTCGCACGACTTAATCAACTATGCTAGAGCCCATAGTAGCTTGTGGCTGCACACGGAAGTTTCTAGCATGAATAATCTCATGATCCCTTTGAGCCTGGGTGGCGGTCCAAAAAAAACAGGCAATCGCTGGAATACCCAGGTGCCTCAATCCACCCAGATGTGTATTAAAGTTGCCACCTTAGATAAACCTTTACTTTAACAATCTCACATCTGTCATGGATTTCACTCACCTAATCCACGTCTACTACCATAGCATGGCATAATAAGCAAACGTAGAAGTAACTCCCAAAGGTTTGATAATAAACAGGTAATAGGCACTACCTCAACTACTTCCCAAACCCACAATTTAATTAGATCCTAATCATGCAATGTGTGAGGATTGATCTAATGCAATAAAAACTGGGTAGTAGGAGGTATGATCAAAGTGTTACTTGCCTTGCCGATGATCCGCGAAACCTTGCATACAATAAGTACTCAACTAATGCACAGGTAAAACTCGAATAAGATATCTAACCAGAAAGTTCAACTTAAGAACTCCGGTTGGCAAAAAGAATCAAATCGAACGAAGCAACGAAAGACAAACGGCAAAAGAAACAAGCTTCATTTACTATTCTGGATCTAGGGAAATTTTTACACTAGCAAAAACTTGTTTGAGTTGGTTAAACTGAAAGAGGGTTTTGAGACGAAACTCCAGGCGCTTGAATCGCCTGATTCCGATAAACGAGCGAAAAGTTATACTAGAACGAAAAACGGATCAGGAATCACGATCAGAAAAATCATGGATTTAATCCGAGAAAAAGAAAATGACGAACAGATTAACGAACGCACGTTCGTTAACTAGATCTAATCGAAGAACGCGTTCGTTAAAACGAATGAACGAGCGAACGCTCGCTAAATAAATAAACCGGAAAAACCGATCTATTAAAAAAACGAACTAAAAAAAACCGAACGAAACCGACGGAAAACGATCGGTTTTTCGAAAAAAAACCGGTGGCGGTGAGGTCAACCTCCGGCGTCGGCGGATCCGGCGGGCGGCGGTGGCGCGGGCGGCGGCGGGTGGCGGCGAGCAGCGCGGCGGGCCGGCAGCGGCGTGCGGCGTGGGCTAGGGCGGCGGCTAGGGTTTTGGTGGGGGTCCGGCTGGGCTTCCCAGGCTTATAAAGCCGGCCGGGCCAAGTGTCCAGGTCGGACACGGCCTGGTAAGTCGGTTGCGTTTTTTTAAATAGTTACGCTCAGAAAAAACAAAAGGAAAACTAAATGGACTCCAAAAATCCCAAAATAAATTTTCCCCGGCTTCTAAAATCGACCTGCACGGGATGAACATTTATTTGGGGCCTAAACGCAATTTTGAAAAACGCACATTTTTCCTAAATTCAAATAAAATAGCAAATAAAACCAAAATAAAATCTTATTTGATTTTTTATTAAATCCTCAGTATTTCTTTATTTTTGGGAAAGTCATTTTATTCCCTCTCTCATATTTTTGTAACTGAAATAATTGAAGATAAAATAAATAAAATCAAATGATCCCATTTTCAAAATTTGAGAAAACCCAAATATGAAAATAATGAAATCCCCAACTCTCTCCGAGGGTCCTTTAGTTGCGTGAAATTTCTAGGATCAACCAGAATGCAATAAAAATATGATATGCAATGATGATCTATTGTATAACATTCCAAATTGAAAATTTGGGATGTTACAAACCTACCCCCCTTAAGATGAATCTCGCCCTCGAGATTCGGGTTGTCTAGAAAATAGGTGAGGGTGGTCCTTCAACAATTCTTCCTCTCGCTCCTAGGTGGCTTCATCCTCCATGTGGTGGCTCCACTGAACTTTGCAAAACTTTATAACCTTGCTGCGGGTGAGTCGACTGGCATATTCTAGAATCTTGATTGGTTTCTCTTCATAGGTCAAATCATTGTCCAACTGAATCGCTTCCAGCGGCACTGTATCCCTCAGCGGTATATCAGCCATCTCTGCGTGGCACTTCTTCAACTGGGAGACGTGGAACATGTTGTGAAATCTTGACAATCCTTCGAGCAATTCCAACTTATAGGCTACTTCTCCCATACGCTCCAAAACTTTGTATGGGCCTACAAAATGTGGCACTAACTTTCCCTTAACTCCAAAGCGCTTAACTCCTCGAAGTGGATATACTCGAAGATAAACTTGGTCTCCGACTTCGTAAACTGTCTCCTTGCGTTTAGAATCTGCGTAGCTCTTCTGCCTGGATTGAGCTACCTTGAGCCTATCGCGAATCAATTTCACTTTCTGTTCAGACTCCTTAATCAGATCCGGTCCAAACAACTAGCGGTCTCCAACTTCATCCCACGGCAATGGGGTCCTGCACCTCCTTCCGTACAACGCTTCAAAAGGGGCCATCTTCAAACTGGATTGATAGTTGTTGTTGTAAGAGAACTCTGCATATGGCAATTTCTCGTCCCAACTAGATCCGTAATCTAGCGCACAAGCTCTCAGCATATCCTCCAAAATCTGATTGACTCTCTCGGTCTGTCCATCTGTTTGCGGATGGAAAGCTATACTGAATTCTAGCCTGGTACCCAAAGTTTCGTGCAACTGATTCTAGAACTTTGAGGTAAATTGGGTTCCTCTATCTGATACAATGCTCCTTGGAACTCCATGCAGACATACGATCCTGTTCATGTATACCTTTGCCAACTTAGCACTGGTGTAGGTGGTCTTTATTGGAATGAAATGAGCTACCTTTGTCAAACGATCGACTACAACCCAAATCGAGTCATAGCCTGAACGAGTTCTGGGCAATCCCGTGATAAAATCCATGCCTAACTTATCCCACTTCCATTCGGGTATCGGCAATGGCTGTAGCAATCCCGCTGGCTTCTGATGCTCTGCCTTTACTCTCTGACATACATCACAAACTGCTACATACTCTGCAATATCCTTCTTCATTCCGGTCCACCAGAAAATATCCTTCAAATCCAAATACATCTTGGTATTTCCTGGGTGAATCGAATATGGTGAATCATGGGCTTCCTGCAGAATTAACTTCCTGGTCTCCGGGTCATTGGGCACATAAACACGGTTTTCAAACCATAAGGTATCGTGTTCGTCCTCACGAAATCCTTTAGCTTTTCCTTTGCTCATTTTCTCCTTAATAGAAGCGATCTCCTTGTCGGTTTTTTGGGCTTCTCTGATCTTATCCATCAAAGTAGACTGAATCTCCAATGCTGCTACATAGCCTCTCGGGACTATCTCCAAACATAGCTCACGAAGATTCTCGGCTAAATCTCTTGGTAAATCTCTCGTCATTAAGGTGTTGACATGGCTTTTACGGCTCAACGCGTCAGCTACTACGTTAGCCTTCCCTGGGTGATAATGCAATCTCATATCATAATCCTTGATGAGCTCCAACCATCTCCTTTGCCTGAGATTCAACTCCTTCTATGTGAAAATGTACTTCAAACTCTTGTGATCCATGTACACCTCACAATGGTTTCCAATGAGAAAGTGTCTCCAGGTTTTCAATGCATGCACTACGGCTGCTAACTCCAAATCATGCGTGGCATAATTCAACTCATGAGGCTTAAGCTGTCGTGAGGCATATGAAACAACTCTTCCTTCCTGCATAAGCACTGCTCCAAGTCCTCGACGTGAAGCGTCGCAGTACACCTCATAATCCTTGGTTTGATCTAGCAAAATCAACACTGGTGATGTAACCAAACGTTTCTTCAACTCCTGGAAACTAGCCTCACACTCTTCAGTCCATATGAACTTGGTATCCTTCTTCAACAACTCTGTCATCGGCTTCGCAATCTTCGAGAAATTTTCAATGAATCTCCGGTAGTATCCTGCAAGTCCAAGAAAACTCCGGATCTCTCCAACTGTTGTTGGTGCTTCCCAATTTGTCACAGTGTCAACCTTGGTGGGATCTACTGCTATACCTTCTCCGGATATAACGTGTCCGAGAAATCCAACTTCCTTCAACCAAAATTCACATTTGCTAAACTTGGCATGTAACTGATGTTCTCTGAGCTTACCAAGTACCAAACACAAATGCTCCTTATGCTCCTCTTCATTCTTCGAGTAAACCAGGATATCATCAATGAACACTACGACGAACTTATCCAAAAACTCCATAAACACTTTGTTCATCATGTTCATAAAATATGCAGGTGTGTTAGTCAGTCCAAATGACATAACCGTATGCTCGTACAGCCCATACCTGGTGGTAAAAGCCATCTTAGGTATATCCTATTCTCGAATCTTCAACTGGTGGTATCCTGATCGCAGATCGATCTTGGAAAATACCTTAGCTCCTTGCAATCGATCAAATAGATCATTGATCATCGGTAGTGGGTACTTGTTCTTGATGGTTACTTCATTCAATCCTCGATAATCAACAACCATCCTTAATGATCCATCCTTCTTCTCCACTAGAAGTACTGGCGATCCCCAAGGCGAAGAACTTGGGCTACTGATTTTCCCCTTTTCAACCTAGATGCGGGTTTGATGCCTACTCTCTTGGACAATACAATCTCCCATCCTTTCCTTATTAAACCCAGACATGGATTAGTCTGCATGAAGTAGGGTTTCCTTTAATAGTGCAAATTAAGGTTTTCGTCTGCGTGACCAGCAGAGCAGAAGATAGCAAAATTGGGAAGATCGTGGAGTGGAAAAAGATCCACATGTAGCGACGTGGCAGATGGGGCAATAGAACAAGGGTATGGTTCGAAAAGAGGTAGCATACCTGAGGGTCGGTGGGAAGTGGATTCTCTCGTGGTCGTCATCCTCCTCACACACTATGGCAGTGAGCTTGGGGACGGAGGCCATCCCGCGCGGGTGCTAGGTCTGAGAGGGTGGCCTTGTCATCAGTGCGTGATCTCGCTCGCCGACAAGGAGTGCGTCAACGCCGCACGTCCTTTTCTTCCCCGTCGGATCTGTGACCACCGGTGAGGAGGGAGAGAGAGGTCGTCTTTTTTAGATCTGGAAGAGAGTGATAGTGTGAGAAGCAAGTGGGCAGTGCTACCTCTTGAGCACTGCTTTGGTTTTCCCTTGAAGAGGAAAGGGTGATGCAGCAAAGTAGCGTAAGTATTTCCCTCAGTTTTTGAGAACCAAGGTACCAATCCAGTAGGAGACTACACGCAAGTCCGTCGTACCTACACAAACAAATAAGAACCCTGCAACCAACACGATAAAGGGGTTGTCAATCCCTTCATGGTCACTTACGAGAGTGAGATCTGATAGAGATAATAATAATAAGATAAATATTTTTGGTATTTTTATGATATAGATTGAAAGTAAAGATTGCAAAATAAAATAGATTGGAAACTTATATGATAAAAGATAGACCCGGGGCCATAAGTTTCACTAATGGCTTCTCTCAAGATAGCATAAGTATTACGGTGGGTGAACAAATTATTGTCGAGCAATTGATAGAAAAGTGCATAATTATGAGAATATCTAGGCATGATCATGTATATAGGCATCACGTCCGCGACAAGTAGACCGAAACGATTCTGCATCTACTAATTTAACTCCACACATCAACCGCTATCCAGCATGCATCTAGAGTATTAAGTTCATAAGAACAAAGTAATTCGAAGAGACTTGCAAAGATAACCAATCATACATAAAAGATTTCTGAGAAGAATCAAATATTGTTCATAGATAAACTTGATCATAAACCCACAATTCATCGAATCTCGACAAACACACCGCAAAAAGAATTACATCGAATAGATCTCCAAGAAGATCGAGGAGAACTTTGTATTGATATCCAAAGAGAGAGAAGAAGCCATCTAGCTAATAACTATGGACCCGAAGGTCTGTGGTAAACTACTCACACATCATCGGAGAGGCTATGGTGTTGATGTAGAAGCCCTCCGTGATCGATTCCCCCTCCAGCGGAACTCCGGAAAAGGCCCCAAGATGGGATCTATTGGGTACAGAAGGTTGCGGCGGTGTAAATAGGGTTTCGTGATGCTCCTGGATGTTTTCGGGGTATATGGATATATATAGGAGGAAGAAGTAGGTCGGTGTACGCCTCGGTTTTTTCTTGACGTCTACTCCAAATCCCCTGGATCACGTTTGTTCCAAAAATAACTCTTGCGAAGGTTTCATTCCGTTGGGATTCCATTTGATATTCCTTTTCTGTGAAACACTGAAATAGGCAAAAAAACAACAATTTGCACTGGGCCTTGGGTTAGTAGGTTAGTCCCAAAAATAATATAAAAGTGTATAAATAAGCCCATTAAACATCCAAAACAGATAATATAATAGCATCGAACAATAAAAAATTATAGATAAGTTGGAGACGTATCAAGCATCCCCAAGCTTAATTACTGCTCGTCCTCGAGTAGGTAAATGATAAAAACAAAATTTTTGATGTGGAATGCTACCTAGCATAATTCTCAATGTAATTTTCTTTATTGTGGGATGAATATTCAGATCCGAGAGATTCAAGACAAAAGTTTAATATTGACATAAAAATAATAATACTTCAAGCATACTAACTAAGCAATCATGTCTTCTCAAAATAACATGGCAAAGAAAGTTCATCCCTACAAAATCATATAGTTTGGTCATGCTCCATTTTCGTCACACAAGAATGCTCTCATCATGCACAACCCCAATGACAAGCCAAGCAATTGTTTCATACTTTATTAATCTCAAACTTTTTTCAACTTTCACACAATACATGAGCGTGAGCCATGGATATAACACTATGGGTGGAATAGAGTATGATGATGGGGGTTATGTGGAGAAGACAAAAAAAAGAGAAAGTCTCACATCAACGCGGCTAATCAACAGGCTAGGGAGATGCCCATCAATTGATGTCAATGCAAGGAGTAGGGATTGCCATGCAACGGATGCACTAGAGCTATAAATGTATGAAAGCTCAACAAAACAAACTAAGTGGGTGTGCATCCAACTTGCTTGCTCATGAAGACCTAGGGCATTTGAGGAAGCCCATTGTTGGAATATACAAGCCAAGTTCTATAATGAAAAATTCCCACTAGTATATGAAAGTGACAAAACAAGAGACTCTCTATCATAAAGATCATGGTGCTACTTTGAAGCACAAGTGTGGAAAAATAGGATAGTAGCATTGTCCCTTTTTATTTCTTTTTTTCCTTTTTTTGGGCCTCCTTTTTTGGCCTTTCTCTTTTTTGGGGGACAATGCTCTATTAATGATGATCATCACACTTCTATTTATTTACAACTCAATGATTACAACTCGATACTAGAACAAAATATGACTCTATATGAATGCCTCCGGCGGTGTACCGGGAAGGGCAATGAATCAAGAGTGACATGTATGATAAATTATGCATGGTGGCTTTGCCACAAATACGATGTCAACTACATGATCATGCAAAGCAATATGACAATGATGAAGTGTGTCATAAATGAAACGGTGGAAAGTTGCATGGCAATATATCTCGGAATGGCTATGGAAATGCCATAATAGGTAGGTATGGTGGCTGTTTTGAGGAAGATATAAGGAGGTTTATGTGTTATAGAGCGTATCATAGCACGGGGTTTGGATGCACAGGCAAAGTTTGCACCAACTCTCAAGGTGAGAAAGGGCAATGCACGGTACCGAAGAGGCTAGCAATGGTGGAAAGGTGAGAGTGCGTATAATCCATGGACTCACATTAGTCATAAAGAACTCACATACTTATTGCAAAAATCTACAAGTCATCAAAACTAAGCATTACACACATGCTCCTAGGGGGATAGATTGGTAGGAAAAGACCATCGCTCGTCCCCGACCGCCACTCATAAGGAAGACAATCAAAGAACACCTCATGTTTCAAATTTGTTACACAACAGTTACCATACGTGCATACTACGGGACTTGCAATCCTCAACACAAGTATTTCTAAAATTCACAACTACTCAACTAGCACACTCTAATATCACCATCTTTATATCTCAAAACAATTATCAAGTATCAAACTTCTCATAGTATTCAATGCACTTTCTATGATAGTTTTTATTATACCCATCCTGGATGCCTATCATATTAGGACTAATTTTATAACCAAAGAAAATTACCATGCTGTTCTAAAGGACTCTCAAAATAATATAAGTGAAGCATGAGAGATCAATAATAAAATAAAACCACCACCATGCTCTAAAAGATATAAGTGAAGCACTAGAGCAAAATTATCTAGCTCAAAAGATATAAGTGAAGCACATAAAGTATTCTAATAAATTCCAATTTATGTGTGTCTCTTCCAAAAGGTGTGTAAAGCAAGGATGATTGTGATAAACTAAAAAGCAAAGACTCAAATTATACAAGATGCTCCAAGCAAAACACATATCATGTGATGAATAAAAATATAGCCTCAATTAAAGTTACCGATGAACAAAGACGAAAGAGGGGATGCCTTCCGTGGCATCCCCAAGCTTAGACTTTTGGTTGTCCTTGAATTTTATCTTGGGGTGCCTTGGGCCTCCCCAAGCTTAGGATCTTGCCACTCCTTATTTCATAATCCATCAAATCTTTACCCAAAACTTGAAAACTTCACAACACAAAACTCAACAGAAAATCTCATGAGCTCCATTAGTATAAGAAAACAAACCACCACTTAAGGTACTGTAATGAACTCATTATTTATTTATATTGGTGTTAAACCTACTGTATTCAAACTTCTCTATGGTTCATACCCTCCAATACTAGCCATAGATGCATCAAAATAAGCAAACAACACACGAAAAACAGAATCTGTCGAAAACAGATCAGTCTGTAGTAATCTGTAGGTTCGAATACTTTTGTAAGCCAAACAATTCTGAAATAAATCAGTGCATGTGAGGAATTTTTATATTAATCATCTGCAAAAAGAATCAACCTAATCGCACTCTCCAGTAAAAAATGGCAGAAAATCTCGTGAGCCCTAAAGTTTCTGTTTTTTACAGCAAGATCGCAAAAACTTCCCCCAAGTCTTCCAAAGGTTCTACTTGGCACAAACACTAATTAAAATCATAAAACCACATATAAACAGAGGCTAGATGAATTATTTATTACTAAACAGAACCAAAAATCAAGAAACAAAAATAAAATTGGGTTGCCTCCCAACAAGCGCTATTGTTTAACGCCCCTAGCTAGGCATAAAAACAAGAATAGATCTAGGTATTATCATCTTTGGTTTTAATTTTTTTTAGCGGAGTCATGCTCGAATCCGGGAGGTTCCTTATGTTTCCCTTCATATTTGGAAATTTTAGATCTAAAGAATCCAACCGCTTATTGCAAAGGGTAATTAACATATTCACGCGGTGAAGGTTTCCGCTAACACTCTTAAGAGGTTCAAGAGACTTTTGTAAAATTTTCGTTACTTCGCAAATCTTCTCAAAAACTTGTGTCTCTTCATGGGTATGATGAGGCCCCTTTTGTTGAGGGAGTGTTCCCACTATCCCTTCTATGATTTCATGAGCAAAACTGGGATCCGTTTCAATAAAATTTCCTTTGGCAACGCAATCCAAGAGTTGTCTATGGGACATATTTAGTCCAACATAAAAATTGCGAAGAAAAATTCTAAAATTTACCTCTAAGGTGCAATTACGATAAAATTCCATCATCCTAAACCAAGCATATTTTAAATTTTCTCCTTGTCTTTGTTTGAAGTGAAGAACTTCAAACTCGGGAGATGAAGGGGCAGATAAGGGACTAGCCATGACGACACACGGCGACACAAGAAGCAAGTGAAATGTAGACGAACGGAAAAAGAGGGAAAATAAAACGGCAAGGGTGAAGTGGGGGAGAGGAAAACGAGAGGCAAATGGCAAATAATATAATGCAAGGGATAAGAGTTTGTGATGGGTACTTGGTATGTCTTGACTTGTGCATAGATCTCCCCGGCAACGGCGCCAGAAATCCTTCTTGCTACCTCTTGAGCACTGCGTTGGTTTTCCCTTGAAGAGGAAAGGGTGATGCAGCAATGTAGCGTAAGTATTTCCCTCAGTTTTTGAGAACCAAGGTATCAATCAAGTTGGAGACTACACGCAAGTCCCTCGCACCTACACAAACAAATAAGAACCTCACAACCAACGCGATAAAGGGGTTGTCAATCCCTTCACGGTCACTTACGAGAGTGAGATCTGATAGAGATAATAATAATAAGATAAATATTTTTGGTATTTTTATGATATAGATTGAAAGTAAAGATTGCAAAATAAAACTTATATGATAAAAGATAGACCCGGGGGCCATAGGTTTCACTAGTGGCTTCTCTCAAGATAGCATAAGTATTACGGTGGGTGAACAAATTACTGTCGAGCAATTGATAGAAAAGTGCATAATTATGAGAATATCTAGGCATGATCATGTATATAGGCATCATGTCCACGACAAGTAGACCGAAATGATTCTGCATGTACTACTATTACTCCACGCATCGACCGCTATCCAGCATGCATCTAGAGTATTAAGTTCATAAGAAGAAAGTAACTCATTAGGCAAGATGACATGATGTAGAGGGATAAACTCAAGCAATATGATATAACCCCATCTTTTTATCCTCGATGACAACAATACAATACATGCCTTGCTGCCCCTGCTGTCACTGGGAAAGGACACCACAAGATTGAAACCAAAGCTAAGCACTTATCCCATTGAATAAAGATCAATATAGTAGGCCAAACCAAACTGATAATTCGAAGAGACTTGCAAAGATAACCAATCATACATAAAATATTTCTGAGAAGAATCAAATATTCTTCATAGATAAACTTGATCATAAACCCATAATTCATCGGATATCGACAAACACACTGCAAAAAGAACTACATCGAATAGATCTCCAAGAAGATCGATGAGAACTTTGTATTGAGATCCAAAGAGAGAGAAGAAGCCATCTAGCTAATAACTATGGACCCGAAGGTCTGTGGTAAACTACTCACACATCATCGGAGAGGCTATGGTGTTGATGTAGAAGCCCTCCGTGATCGATTCCCCCTCTGGCGGAGCTCCGGAAAAGCCCCCAAGATGGGATCTCTTGGGTACAGAAGGTTGCGGCGGTGGAAATAGGGTTTCGTGGTGCTCCTGGATGTTTTCAGGGTATTTGGATATATATATATATATATATATATATATATATATATAGGAGGAAGAATTAGGTCGGTGGAGCTGTGAGGGGCCCACGAGGGTATGGGCACGCCTAGGGGGGCAGGCGCGCCCTCCTGCCTCGTGGCCACCTTGCTTCTTTCTTGACATCTACTCCTAGTCCCCTGGATCTCATTTGTTCCAAAAATAACTCTCCCGAAGGTTTCATTCCATTTGATATTCCTTTTCTGCGAAACACTAAAATAGGCAAAAAAAAACAACAATTTACACTGGGCCTTGGGTTAGTAGGTTAGTCCACAAAATAATATAAAAGTGTATAAATAAGCCCATTAAACATCCAAAACAGATAATATAATAGCATGGAACAATAAAAAATTATAGATACGTTGGAGACGTATCAGACAGCCCTTAGCAAGAAAGCGCTGAAGCTCCAGCCTATATATCTTTTTATACTACTAGTACTAGAGGTGGAGTAGTGGTAGAGTAGTTTATATTTTCTCTGCATACAGTACCAGCTAGTCGTGCTTCAAAACTTTACGGCACGCCATTAAAAAAATTCAAGAAATAATGCGGCACTTCGGGCCAACACGGCCAGATCGCATTTTGCATGAGAAATGACACATCATCTTTCATTGACATGTGGTCGCGTTCCAACATGTTAGTGAGACGATGTTGAGTCCTTTTGTACAATTTCTGAACGGACATCTATGTAGGCTGGGGCGCCTCTTCGTGTACCGTGGCAACCATCCACCGCCTCTTCGCCTTTCCCTCTCGATTTGGAACTGTTGTCGCATGCTCTTCCTCCCTCCTCCATTTGCCTTCACCCTTCCTTCTGCCATTGTTCGATCATATTCTCCATGGAGCGAACAAGCCAGAAACGACCCCGTTATTCTTGCCCCGATCTGAAAGATGACGTGGTGGAGGAACTCATTGATCGGTGCGACATCATCACCTCGGCTAGCATGGCAGGTTCATTCGAGACCATTCTCGACTCAACTAATAACATCATTAAAAGGAACCTAAGGGTCCAGGAGCGGTTTGATCTCCCTTATCTTCTTCGCTATAAGCCTGTTTGCACGGGCGCGGACGACGGAGGCCTCGCCTTGTGCAAGTTGACGCTGCTTGATAACGATACGTGTGATGTCAAGATGCCATCGCTTAAGGGTAAGGCCCGGGCTAGCGCAAATGGAGATTGGGGTACAATTGCGAGTGGGAACTTGTGAATGTGTATACTCGTCAGTGGATACCACTTCCAAAAATCTCAGAGTGCCCTGAGGTTGAGCACACAGATGATCTACGTACGTTCAAATACGATCATGGTGGTTGTCGTCTACGGAAGATAGCAATTTGTCGAGTTCCCAACCGCTCTTGGAATTACGAGAACTATGAAGTTGTTGCTATCTTCGACAAGCTTGTTGCCGTCGTTACTGATTCCACGGTTCGTCCATGGATATTGCTCAAAAATCAGTTTCTGTACATGGATGAGTACTGTGATGCAATTGAATACGAGGATCTTGTGTTTGCTGCCACCACTCATGGCACTATTTTTGCATGGGATCCTCGTAGTTTCGGTACGTTTGTCTTCCACCTTAATTATAATTGTTTCATCCACATGTATGCGGGTTAGCAAGTTTCCCTTTACTAATTAACCCTCTTGTGTTTCCAAGGTCCTGTGAACATTCTACCGCCTATACTTGAAAAAAATTATAACCAAGGGGGAGATGACGATGGTGTTGATCAAGAGCATGAGGACGAGCATAACTTATATACTCAGTGGCTCCTGGCAACTAATTCCGATGGATCACCTCTTCTTGTCTGTATACAGTGCAATGAGATTGTTACTACCGAGGGAGCACGTGTTGTCTCCCATGGCCGCCCTCTCCGGACCTATTCCAACACCTGTTACAGGGTATTCGGGATGGATACTAGTGTGCTAGTGCCAACACCTTCTCCCTGGTACAGTATTGATAGTCTTGGAGAAAACTCGCTCTTCCTTGGACCAAACTATCCAATGATGGTGAAAGGCGATCCAGCTGCTGTTGACACAATGTTACTACCATTTATGAGAAGCAACTGTATCTATACCTTGGACATTGCGGTGGTTCCCTACCCTGGTCTTGATATATGCCGCTTTAGCCTAGATGATCAGTCCTGCATTGCTCTCGATATTGACAATAGCTGGCCCTTCCCAGAGCACCTATGGTTCAAAGCAAGCATTTCCAACGCCGAGGATTGGTTGAGTTGAAGTTCATTTCATTGCTTGTTATTTGTTGTGCGATGAAAACTTCAGTATTTACTACGATGTTTTGTTGGAAATAATCTATAATCCAACATGTATCCTCGTTGTTGTTGTGTGTTGATGACTTGTTGTATGTAATGAATGGTACATTTCCAAATGCATGTCATAGACTCAATTTATGAATGGTTTTCGAGTCACTTCTTGGAGTGTGAGTACCGTAGTAGTATAGCTAGCATCCGGTTAGTATATGAAGTTGCCACATCACATAGAGCCAACCTAATATTGGAGTATGCTAGCCCTCCACCGGTGCACCGCTTCAAATGGCAGACGAAGTGAGAGGTCGCGTCACCTTGTGTCCAGATCTGAGATGCCACGTGTACCAGATGAATGACTCCAAGTTCGACCACCGTGATGCTAGGTGCAATCCGAGGAACACTATCAAAGACCCCCCCCTCATAATTTTCCTACATTGGTCGTTTGATTCATAGGATAGAATGCTATAGGATTGTTTTCCTATGTAATCATGTTTGAATTGGCAATCTAGCATCCACTCCAACTTTTGTTCCACTTCCTTTGTTCCTACAAAGAGAGTACTTGCTCTAAATGATGTGCCGCTACAAGAGTCGCCTATATTAATTAACCATTCTCTAAAAAGGTGGACCGACTTTGGCTATAGTAGTACTGTGCTAGGTTAGTAGGTGACCTTGCGCTTGGTTCTTCTCCTCTTCCGGAAGTCGAACAATAATGATGGTACTACAGTAGTACTTCTAGCAATCTGACACCAAATGAATTGCTGCACATCCACCGCTTGTAAGCAAAAGTTTCTCCTCGTGCTGCGAGCCACCGC
Organism: Triticum aestivum; assembly: GCF_018294505.1. Classification (NCBI taxonomy): domain Eukaryota; kingdom Viridiplantae; phylum Streptophyta; class Magnoliopsida; order Poales; family Poaceae; genus Triticum; species Triticum aestivum. The sequence continues at coordinate 455,519,963 of NC_057800.1, forward strand.
ACACGCGTTGGCAAGGGAGAAGGCGTAGTAAGCAAGCTTCTCGTCGTTCTACGAGTTGACGGGACACATCAGAGTTATTTATTAGTACTCTCTTCAAAAAGGGTCGACCATGTCCATGGCTACCATCCCGTGCTCTTTCATTGAGTACGTGCACTATTCGCGTGCCATCAAGGAGAAAAAATATTGCGTAGTACTAGGTGCCATCGAAGTGCACGACTCACTTACGCACTGCATATCTCCATTCTCTTGCATGACATGCCACCTTGATGCTAGATGTCCCACGTGTCGTAGAGGCATATATCATGATTTTCAAAATGGAGGCATATAGATGTCCCGCGTGTCGGCAAAAGGATGAATAAAGCTCATGTCTTAAACTAAAGAGTGGAAGAACATAGATTCCCGATGACCGAGAAGGAGCAACAAACCTTGCGGTGGAGCGTCTGCACTCATAATATTTTATATTATTCAGCGATATAAAATCAACTAAATCTCTCCATGTTCCTATACTATTCTATAGTATGAGAATAACTTTGAACGTAAGCCATTGATTCACTCTATCCAATGGTCATAGTTGGAAAATCCAAACAAAACCAAGCATTGGATCAACTCTTTTAGCACTTAGATTGTTGCCGTCTGCCCACCTGGCCCACCTATATATCCGCTCATGTGTGATGACCACAGGAGCTATCCACTCAGATTGTATGTTAAAAAAATAAAGGTCGATAACTAATGTGTCACCTTGGGCCAACGCGGCCAAATCGTATTTTGCACGAGAAATTACACACCATGTTTCGTTGACATGTGGTCCCGTTCCAACATGTCAGTGAGACAACGGTGAGTCCTTTTGTACAATTTCCGAATGGACATGTAGGCCGGGGCGCCTCTTCGTGTGCGCCTCTTCGTGTACCGTGGCAAACCGGCAACCATCCATCGACTCTTCGCCTCTTCATGTACATGTGGTTTCAACTTTGTTTACTTCACCGCGTGTCAGATGGGCCTCTAGTTTACTTATTTTCACCCACTGCCACATGGGCCAGCACACGAAGATAGAGAACACGAGCTGGCAAAGCAACATGTGGACTGGTTGACCGGTCAACTAAACAATATACGGAGCTATACACTAACATGGTGAGCGTATAATCCGTCGGTATAGAGAGTTCGAGTGAGAGGGGAGGCCCGTGAGAGATAGCAGAGAGAGAGAGAGAAAGAGCTACTCCCTCTGTTCGATAACATAGTGCCAACATTTTTTTAAAGTCAAACTTTTGAAACTTTGACCAAGTTTATAAAGAAATTACTTATATCTACAATACCAAAGATAAATGATAGTATGAAGTAAGTACATGTTGTGATGAATCTAATGATCGTTCTAGGTGTAAATGTTTTTCTCCACATATACCTGGTCAAACTTTTCTGAGGTTTGACTTTTCAAAACATCCATATGCTTATGGACATGAGAGAGTCCCTAACTAGAGAGAGAGAGAGTGTGAGAGAGAGAGAGTGTGTGTGAAATAGAAAGAGTGAGCAAAAAAAGTGTGTGTGTGCGTGTGTGAAAGAGACATGGACAACACACGATAAAAGGAGAGAAAAGGCGTGTGTGTCTTATGCAACCACATCACACTTGCATCTTTGACAATGGAAGCAAGGTGAGGAGATAGTGTGTGGTTGTTTGCAACCGAGAGACAAAGACCCCTAGCACGTGGCCAACAGGGGTCTGACAAGCAAGGGAGAGAGGTCGAGAGAGACGTACGAAGAAAATGCAGACATGGGGAGGTGAGAGTGTACGTTTGTGATAGAGAGATCCCCTGGAGATCGTGATGAGACTACATGGGTGGGAGACTGAGTGACAAGGTGTGTGCGCGATACAAGATACCCCGAGAGATATCGAGATAGACGTATGGATGGAAGGAGACAATACGTGTGTTCCTAATGGCTAGTGAGAGATAATCATACTTAGGGGGGAGTGCGTGCGCCTATGATGGAGTGAGGGGTTATGGTACTTAGGGGGGTGCGTGTCACATAGAGAGAGAACAAGGGTGGAGAGTGTTGGATGGGTCTATATCTAGCGCGAGCGAGACATGTGTATGTGTGAACCAGGGAGATATAAAGTTTGAGAGAGACAGAGGAGCCCCAATAAGGCTGAGTGGTGCATCAGATAGATAAGAGGGGAAAGAGATATTCCATCCGCTCGATAATGCAGTGCATGTAAAAAAATTTAGAAGTCAAACTTTGGAAACATTGATCAGGTTTACGCAAATGTTATTTATATCTACAATACCAAAGATACATCATATGAAACTACATCTCATGATGAATCTAACGGTATATGTTTGCCATTCTAGATGTAAATGTTTTTCTCCACGTACATGGTCAAACTTTGTGATGTTTGACTTTTCAATAACTCTATATGCTATGGACCGAAGAGAGTGCCTAAGTCGAGAGAGATCAAGTGTGTGTGAAGGACAATGAGTGAGTGTGCAAAAAGAGTATGTGTGTGAAATAGAAAGGGACGACAAACGATAAATTAGAGAGTGTGTGTGTTTTTTCGTTTCTTATGCAAACATATCACACATGCATCTCTGAGATAGAAAAGCGAGGTGAGGAGATACATGAAGATAGCTAGTGCGTGATTGTTTGCAATGGAGAGAGACAACCCTATAGAACATGTCCAATAGAGGTCTGTCCAACAAGGAACAAAGGTCGAGAGGGACACATGGAGAACGTGGAGCATGGGGAGGGACAGAGGGTGTGTTTGTGATACAGAGATCCCCTCGAGATCGTGAGGGGACTTATATGGGTGGTAGATCGAGAGAGGTGCGTGCGAGATAGAAAGATGCCCCGAGAGAAATCGTGATAGACCATGCACATGTTTCTGATGGAGACTAAGATTAGCTAGTCATATACATATAGGGGGGCTGCGGCTGCCCACATTTGAGTGAGAGACCATCATACTTGGCTAGGCATGAGATTGTGTGTGTGCGTGTGAGATGGAGAGAGAACAAGGGAGAGAGATAAAGTTTTAGATGGCTCTATCGAGTGCGAGTGAGATATGCATGTGTATGTGTGACCCAGGTAGATGGAGAGTTTGAGAGAGAGAGAGAGGGAAGAGCTCCGAGACGACAGAGTGGTGCGTGAGAGAGTTACGGGCAACGAGCCAAGGAATTTGTGTGCGTAAGATGAGTGCACCCAAGATATTTAGCTTGGACTAGAGAATCATACATAGTGTGTGAGAGAGACCTATAGATGGAGTATATATGCATGCGAACTAGAAAGACCCCCCCACACACACACACAAAGAGAGAGAGAGAGACGAAGAGAGAAGGATAGAGAGGGAGAGGGACCAACAAGGTTTGTGTGTTGGATGCGTGCGACAGAATTGAAGATTGTCGGCGAGGGAGAGAGAGCGGGAGTCCGGGAGAGGGGGGTCGCGTTTTATGCATCAAAGACTGATATAAACCATGTTTCGATATAAAGTTGCATTCAAATATTTAAATTGGAGAACATGTTGTCTCCAATCCACACATGAAAGGAGATATGCGTATATCAAACAAGTTCATTAATTTGACTCTCAACATGTTCATGGAGTACTATTATACTGTACAACATGCTACTCGATTGAGGTGTTTAATTTTGGATCTAGTTCACTATTTTGACCTGGTGAACGAGCTATTTCATTGAATTGAGATACTTCGTTTTGGGTTTGATTCCTTTTTTTGAGTGGGTCAACTATTTGTCATATAGTAAATTGCTAGCAACGAGCATGTAAAAACACATTACTCCCGAACATCATCTCTCCATCTAAAAAAGAAGTGGCAAGCTAATATTTCAAAATTTGATTCGAATCGGCTTGATAAGGTAGATGTGGATGCTCGTTCTCCCAAAATAACGAACCGTTAAACACCCTCTGCTCGGTGGAATTCACCCGAGCAAATAAATGGGAGACGCGAAATTACCATCCTATGTGGGACACACATCAACTGGTTTGTTGTACATCGAGGGTAGGTTCGTAACTTCATCCAAGCGCGCCTTCTCCTCGGCTGAAATGACATGTGTCGAATAATTCATAAATCATGGTCGGTAAAACACCCTCTCCTTGCCCGAAATAGCTCGCGCCCACTATTTTAAAACACGCTCTCCTCGCCCGAAATCGCTCGCGCCCACTATATTTCAAAACATGCCCTCCTCACCCAAAATCGCTCGCGCCCACTATATTTCAAAACACGCCCTCCTCGCCCGAAATCGCTCGCGCCGACTATATTTCAAAACACGCCCTCCTTGCCCGAAATCGCTCGCGCCCACTATTTGGGAGAAGCAAAGTTACTCTACTATCCCCGACCCTCAATACACAGACCCAAGCAGAGAAGCCTAATGGCAGGGGTAGAACTGTAACCGCCCCCCCCCACACACACACATTTCAGACAAATGCGTTCGTAAGACATGGTTGCCCCTCCCAATTCCCCATTCATACCTCGTGGGCGCCAAATCACCTTCTCCCCGGAAGCTCCCTTCTCCCGAGCCGCGAAACCTCAGCCCCTCCTTCATGGCGCCCCCACCGCACCAAATTCACAGCCGCCCTCCTATCTAATCCAGGAGACGCTGTCCATTTGCCGTCGTGCACTGGGCCGTGTGCCTCTTACTCCGTGCTGCTGGAGCTGCCTCGACGACGGCTGCGTGAACCGTACCGAAGCCGATTCACCCCCGCCGTTGTTCACGGTGCCGGAGCGGCTCCAACTTTGGACCCGTCCAGAGCCCGGGTGACCATCGCGACATCTCTACTTCCCTGCCGCCGGTAGCCACCGCAACCTCGCCGGCCTCACCAACTAGGCAGCTGGAGCTGCCTACTTCATCTGGCCGCCAGATAGGTCGCACCCTCATCTGAAATCACTTTATTTAGGCGTCACTTGTCTGAATTTTTATTCTGGGCCAATCGATTCCCAATGGGAAGCAGCACCCCTCGAGCCGACGAAGCTCCTAGGCTGTCGGTTGGTTGGTGTCTAATGTAAGGGTGCGGGGGGTGCATGTTCGCCACTGAAGCAGCGCTAGATGGCTATCTTAGAGTTGTGTGGGTTGCAGGTACTGCCGCCGCCAGATCTGGATGACGGCGAGTCTTTGTGGATTGGCCCGGGGGTGGCGCAAGCACGGCAGTGTGGTGGGGCGGGGAGCGGGGTTTTGGTCGGGGCCACGGACAGCGGAGGCAGGCTGCTCTGCCGGTGGACACTGGCTCTTCGGGGAAGATTTCGAACAGTGTCAGCCGGGAGGCACAAGACGGCCATCAAGCCATCCGGCGTAGATCAGACAGTACCAAAATAAAATAAAATTGTGTGACCCCAATTTAGTCTTCAGTCAGCAGACGTGTGACCACTCTCGTACCTTGCTGTTGATCTCTTAGGGTATTTCTTCAGATCAGAGAGATGTGTCGTTCTTAACATTATGCATTTTCTGCATCTTCAGCCACACCATCTTCCGACTCACCGCAGCTGCTCCAACAAGGGAAGCATGCACCAGAAGGGAGCTATAGTCCCCACTCAACAATTCCTTGCATCGAATGTGCGTGCCTGACATGGACAGCCACAACAACCGCCAGATAGGTTGTACCCTCATCTTACTTGTGTGCAACATCTTTGGCTTTGTTATTCATCTAAGCATTGGAAATATATTATCACATTTAACTATATATTCATGTTGATCTCTTATGGGTCTCGTTCAGGAGTTAACGTTGTTCCATAGTTCAGCTAAGAGACTTGTTCTTTAGGTAACATTGTTCCATAGTTATCATCCATCAGCCAATGCTATCCCACAGGCAGGTGATTATAGTGTTATACCACTTCTAGTATAACCTATGTTGTTCCTTAATACTTTTGTGTGCCATCTAGTTACTCGAGTACAAACGATACATATTCTGTAGCTTTCATCTGTGTTCTCCCTTTAGTTTTTGAGACCTGTTGCTGCTAGTTAACCCCAGTCCTACTATTTATGTCTTGTCCTACAGGCACTCATTACATAAATCTAACTACTAGTTGTCTTCCATGCATGTCAGATATAATTGCACACACTGATTTATCCACAAGAACCTCACGGAGCAATGTAACGGCCAACAAACTTGATGTCAATGATACCTAATATGATGGAACATGTAAAGGCAGTTCTTCACAAGACTTGCAGAAAGATGATGAGTCCTATTCACCCCATAAGGTCCTTGCTCTAACTTGGGCCTTGATATGTGTAACTGTAGGGGAACGTTGCAGAAAACAAAAATTTTCCTACGGTTTCACCAAGATCCATCTATGATTTCATCTAGCAACGAGTGATCGGATTGCATCTACATACCTTTGTAGATCACGCACGGAAGCGTTCAAAGAACGGGGATGAGGAAGTCGTACTCGACGTGATCCAAATCACCGGAGATCCTAGCGCCGAACGGACGGCACCTCCGTGTTCAACACACGCACGGTCATCGTGATGTCTCCTCCTTCTTGATCCAGCAAGGGGGAAGGAGAGGTTGATGAAGATCCAGCAGCACGACGGCGTGGTGGTGGATGTAGCAGTCACCGCAGCAGGGCTTCGCCGTTCTTCTGCGAGAGGGAGAGGTGTAGCAGGGGAGAGGGAGGCGCCAAGAGTCAAGGGTGCGGCTGCCCCTCCCTCCCCCCCTTTATATAGGCTCCCCAAGGGGGGGTGCCGGCCCTAGGAGATGGGATCTCCTAGGGGGGGCGGCGGCCAAGGGTGGAGTGGCCCCCAAGGCAAGTGGGGCGCCCCCCACCCTAGGCGCAGGGGGTGGGCCAAGGGGGTGCACCAGCCCACTATAGGCTGGTTCCCCTCCCCACTTCAGCCCATGGGGCCCTCCGGGATGGGTGGTCCCACCCGGTGGACCCCTGGGACCCATCCGGTGGTCCGGGTACAATATCGGTGACCCCCGAAACTCTCCCGATGGCCGAAACTGCACTTCCTATATATAATTCTTCACCTCCAGACCATTCCGGAACTCCTCGTGATGTCCGGGATCTCATCCGGGACTCCGAACAACTTTCAGGTTACTGCATATTCATATCTCTACAACCCTAGCGTCACCGAACCTTAAGTGTGTAGACCCCACGGGTTCGGGAGACATGTAGACATGACCGAGATGGCTCTCCAGTCAATAACCAACAGCGGGATCTGGATACCCATGTTGGCTCCCACATGCTCCTCGATGATCTCATTGGATGAACCACGATGTCGAGGATTCAAGCAACCCCGTATACAATTCCCTTTGTCAATCGATACGTTACTTGCCCGAGATTCGATCGTCGGTATCCCAATACCTCGTTCAATCTTGTTACCGGCAAGTCACTTTACTCGTACCGTAATGCATGATCCCGTGACCAGACACTTGGTCACTTTGAGCTCATTATGATGATGCATTACCGAGTGGGCCCAGAGATACCTCTCCGTCATACGGAGTAACAAATCCCAGTCTTGATCCGTGTCAACCCAACAGACACTTTCGGAGATACCCGTAGTATACCTTTATAGTCACCCAGTTACGTTGTGACGTTTGGTACACCCAAAGCACTCCTACGGTATCCGGGAGTTACACGATCTCATGGTCTAAGGAAAAGATACTTGACATTGGAAAAACTCTAGCAAATGAACTATACGATCTTGTGCTATGTTTAGGATTGGGTCTTGTCCATCACATCATTCTCCTAATGATGTGATCTCGTTATCAATGACATCCAATGTCCATAGTCAGGAAACCATGACTATCTATTGATCAACGAGCTAGTCAACTAGAGGCTTACTAGGGACATGTTGGTGTCTATGTATTCACACATGTATTACGATTTCCGGATAACACAATTATAGCATGAATAAAATACAATTATCATGAACAAGGAAATATAATAATAATCCTTTTATTATTGCCTCTAGGGCATATTTCCAACAGTCTCCCACTTGCACTAGAGTCAGTAATCTAGTTACATTGTGATGAATTGAACACCCATGGAATTCTGGTGTTGATCATGTTTTTCTCTAGGGAGAGGTTTAGTCAACGGATCTGCTACATTCAGGTCCGTATGTACTTTACAAATATCTATGTCTCCATCTTGAACATTTTCACGAATGGAGTTGAAGAGACGCTTGATGTGCCTGGTCTTCTTGTGAAACCTAGGCTCCTTGGCAAGTGCAATAGCCCCAGTGTTGTCATAGAAGAGTTTGATCGGCCCCGACGCATTGGTATGACTCCTAGGTCGGTGATGAACTCTTTCACCCAAATTGCTTCATGCGCTGCCTCCGAGGCTGCCATGTACTCCACTTCACATGTAGATCCCGCCACGACGCTCTGCTTGCAACTGCACCAGCTTACTGCCCCACCATTCAAAATATACACGTATCCGGTTTGTGACTTAGAGTCATCCAGATCTGTGTCGAAGCTAGCATCGACACAACCCTTTACGACGAGCTCTTCGTCACCTCCATAAACGAGAAACATTTCATAGTCCTTTTCAGGTACTTCAGGATATTCTTGACCGCTGTCCAGTGTTCCTTACCGGGATTACTTTGGTACCTACCTACCAAACTTACAGCAAGGTTTACATCAGGTATGGTACACAGCATGGCATACATAATAGAACCTATGGCTGAGGCATAGGGGATGACACTCATCTCTTCTATATCTTCTGCCGTGGTCGGACATTGAGCTGAGCTCAATTTCACACCTTGCAACACAGGCAAGAACCCCTTCTTAGACTGATCCATATTGAACTTCTTCAATATCTTATCAAGGTATGTGCTTTGTGAAAGACCTATGAGGCGTCTTGATCTATCTCTATAGATCTTGATGCCTAATATATAAGCAGCTTCTCCAAGGTCCTTCATTGAAAAACTCTTATTCAAGTAGGCCTTAATGCTGTCCAAAATCTCTATATCATTTCCCATCAAAAGTATGTCATCTACATATAATATGAGAAATGCTACAGAGCTCCCACTCACTTTCTTGTAAACGCAGGCTTCTCCATAAGTCTGCATAAACCCAAACGCTTTGATCATCTCATCAAAGCGAATGTTCCAACTCCGAGATGCTTGCAAAAGCCCATAAATCGAGCGTTGGAGCTTGCACACCTTGTCAGCATTCTTAGGATCGACAAAACCTTCCGGCTGCATCATACACAATTCTTCCTTAAGGAAACCATTAAGGAATGCCGTTTTGACGTCCATTTGCCATATCTCATAATCATAGTATGCGGCAATTGCTAACATAATTCGGATAGATTTCAGCTTCGCTACGGGAGAGAAAGTCTCATCGTAGTCAACCCCTTGAACTTGCCGATAACCCTTAGCGACAAGTTGAGCTTTATAGATGGTAACATTACCATCCGCGTCCGTCTTCTTCTTAAAGATCCATTTGTTCTCTATCGCTCGCCGATCATCGGGCAAGTCTGTCAAAGTCCATACTTTGTTTTCATACATGGATCCTATCTCGGATTGCATGGCTTCAAGCCATTTGTTGGAATCTGGGCCCGCCATTGCTTCTTCATAGTTCGAAGGTTCACCGTTGTCTAACAACATGATTTCCAAGACAGGGTTGCCGTACCACTCTGGTGCGGAACGTGTCCTTGTGGACCTACGAAGTTCAGTAGAAACTTGATCTGAAGTTTCATGATCATCATCATTAACTTCCTCTCTAGTCGGTACAGGCACCTCAGGAACATTTTCTTGAGTTGCGCCATTTTCCGGTTCAAGAGGTAATACTTCATCAAGTTCTACTTTCCTCCCGCTTACTTCTTTCGAGAGAAACTCCTTCTCTAGAAAGGATCCATTCTTGGCAACAAAGATCTTGCCTTCGGATCTGAGGTAGAAGGTATACCCAATAGTTTCTTTAGGGTATCCTATGAAGACGCATTTTTCTGACTTGGGTTCGAGCTTTTCAGGTTGAAGTTTCTTGACATAAGCATCGCATCCCCAAACTTTTAGAAACGACAGCTTAGGCTTCTTCCCAAACCATAATTCATACGGTGTCGTCTCAACGGATTTCGACGGAGCCCTATTTAAAGTGAATGCGGCAGTCTCTAAAGCATAGCCCCAAAATGATAGCGGTAAATCGGTAAGAGACATCATAGATTGCACCATATCTAATAGAGTGCGATTACGACGTTCGGACATACCATTACGCTGAGGTGTTCCAGGCGGCGTGAGTTGTGAAACTATTCCACATTTTCTTAAGTGTGTGCCAAATTCGTGACTCAAGTATTCTCCTCCACGAACTGATCGCAAGAACTTGATTTTCCTGTCACGTTGATTCTCAACCTCACTCTGAAATTCCTTGAACCTTTCAAAGGTCTCAGACTTGTGTTTCATTAAGTAGACATACCCATATCTACTCAAGTCATCAGTGAGGGTGAGAACATAACGATAACCACCGCGAGCCTCAACACTCATTGGACCGCACACATCAGTATGTATGATTTCCAATAAGTTGGTTGCTCGCTCCATTGTTCCTGAGAACGGAGTCTTGGTCATTTTACCCATGAGGCATGGTTCGCACGTGTCAAATGATTCGTAATCAAGAGACTCTAAAAGTCCATCTGCATGGAGCTTCTTCATGCATTTGACACCTATGTGACCAAGGCGGCAGTGCCACAAGTATGTGGGACTATCATTATCAACCTTACATCTTTTGGTACTCACACTATGAATATGTGTAGCATTACGCTCGAGATTCATTAAGAATAAACCATTCACCATCGGAGCATGACCATAAAACATATCTCTCATATAAATAGAACAACCATTATTCTCGGATTTAAATGAGTAGCCATCTCGTATTAAACGAGATCCTGATACAATGTTCATGCTCAAACTTGGCACTAAATAACAATTATTGAGGTTCAAAACTAATCCCGTAGGTAAATGTAGAGGTAGCGTGCCGACGGCGATCACATCGACCTTGGAACCATTCCCGACACGCATCGTCACCTCGTCCTTCGCCAGTCTCCGCTTATTCCGCAGCTCCTTCTTTGAGTTACAAATGTGAGCAACTGCACCGGTATCAAATACCCAGGATCTACTACGAGTACTGGTAAGGTACACATCAATTACATGTATATCACATATACCTTTCGTTTTGCCGGCGTTCTTGTCCGCTAAGTATTTGGGGCAGTTCCGCTTCCAGTGACCACTCTCCTTGCAATAAAAGCACTTAGTCTCGAGCTTGGGTCCATTCTTTGGCTTCTTCCCGGCAGCTTGCTTGCCGGGCGCGGCAACTCCCTTGCCGTCCTTCTTGAAGTTCTTCTTACCCTTGCCTTTCTTGAACTTAGTGGTTTTATTCACCATCAACACTTGATGTTCCTTTTTGACTTCTACCTCTGCTGATTTCAGCATTGCAAATACTTCAAGAATGTTCTTTTCCATCCCCTGCATATTGAAGTTCATCACAAAGCTCTTGTAGCTCGGTGGAAGCGACTGAAGGATTCTGTCAATGACCGCGTCATCCGGGAGATTAACTCCCAGCTGAGTCAAGCGGTTATGCAACCCAGACATTTTGAGTATGTGCTCGCCGACAGAACTATTTTCCTCCATCTTACAGCTGAATAACTTGTCGGAGACTTCATATCTCTCGACCCGGGCATGAGCTTGAAAAACCATTTTCAGGTCTTCGAACATCTCATATGCTCCGTGTCTCTCAAAATGCTTTTGGAGCCCCGGTTCTAAGCTGTAAAGCATGCCGCACTGAACGAGGGAGTAATCATCAGCACGTGTCTGCCAAGCATTCATAACGTCTTGGTTCTGTGGGATGGGTGCGTCACCTAGCGGTGCTTCTAGGACATAATCTTTCTTGGCAGCTATGAGGATGATCCTCAGGTTCCGGACCCAGTCCGTATAGTTGCTGCCATCGTCTTTCAGCTTGGTTTTCTCTAGGAACGCGTTGAAGTTGAGGACAACGTGGGCCATTTGATCTACAAGACATATTGTAAAGATTTTAGACTAAGTTCATAATAATTAAGTTCATCTATTTAATGAACTCCCACTCAGATAGACGTCCCTCCAGTCATCTAAGTATAACATGATCCGAGTTAACTAGGCCGTGTCCGATCATCACGTGAGACGGACTAGTCAACATCGGTGAACATCTTCATGTTGATCGTATCTTCTATACGACTCATGCTCGACCTTTCGATCTTCTGTGTTCCGAGGCCATGTCTGTACATGCTAGGCTCGTCAAGTCAACCTAAGTGTTTGCATGTGTAAATCTGTCTTACACCCGTTGTATGTGAACGTTGGAATCTATCACACCCGATCATCACGTGGTGCTTCGAAACAACGAACTGTCGCAACGGCGCACAGTTAGGGGGAACACTTTCTTGAAATTATTATGAGGGATCATCTTATTTACTACCGTCGTTCTAAGGAAACAAGATGCAAAAACATGATAAACATCACATGCAATCAAATAATAATAGTGACATGATATGGCCAATATCACATAGCTCCTTTGATCTCCATCTTGGGGCTCCATGATCATCTTGTCACCGGCATGACACCATGATCTCCATCATCATGATCTCCATCATCGTGTCTCCATGAAGTTGCTCGCCAACTATTACTTCTACTACTATGGCTAACATGTTTAGCAATAAAGTAAAGTAATTTACATGGCGTTTCTCAATGACACACAGGTCATACAAAAAAAAGACAACTCCTATGGCTCCTGCCGGTTGTCATACTCATCGACATGCAAGTCGTGATTCCTATTACAATAGCATGAACATCTCATACATCACATATATATCATTCATCATTCATCACAACTTTGGCCATATCACATCACAAAACACTTGCTGCAAAAACAAGTTAGACGTCCTCTAATTGTTGTTGCAAGTTTTACGTGGCTGCAATAGGGTTCTAGCAAGAACATTTTCTTACCTATGTAAAGCCACAACGTGATTTGTCAACTTCTATTTACCCTTCATAAGGACCCTTTTCATCGAATCCGGTCCAACTGAAGTGGGAGAGACAGACACCCGCCAGCCACCTTATGCAACTAGTGCATGTCAGTCGGTGGAACCGGTCTCACGTAAGCGTACGTGTAAGGTTGGTCCGGGCCGCTTCATCCCACAATACTGCTGAAGAAAAATAAGACTAGTAGCGGCAAGAAAGTTGACAACATCTACGCCCACAACAAATTGTGTTCTACTCGTGCAAAAAGAACTATGCATAGACCTAGCTCATGATGCCACTGTAGGGGAACGTTGCAGAAAACAAAAAGTTTCCTACGGTTTCACCAAGATCCATCTATGAGTTCATCTAGCAATGAGTGATCGGATTGCATCTACATACCTTTGTAGATCACGCGTAGAAGCGTTCAAAGAACGGGGATGAGGAAGTCGTACTCGACGTGATCCAAATCACCGGAGATCCTAGCGCCGAACGGACGGCACCTCCATGTTCAACACACGTACGGTCAATGTGACGTCTCCTCCTTCTTGATCCAGCAAGGGGGAAGGAGAGGTTGATGAAGATCCAGCAGCACGATGGCGTGGTGGTGGATGCAGCAGGCATCGCAGCAGGGCTTCGCCGTTCTTCTGCAAGAGGGAGAGGTGTAGCAGGGGAGAGGGAGGCACCAAGAGTCAAGGGTGTGGTTGCCCCTCCCTCCCCCCTTTATATAGGCTCCCCAAGGGGGGCGCCAGCCCTAGGCGATGGGATCTCCTAGGGGGGGCGGCGACCAAGGGTGGAGTGGCCCCCAAGGCAAGTGGGGCGCCCCCCACCCTAGGGTTTCCAACCCTAGGCGCAGGGGGTGGGCCAAGGGGGTGCACCAGCCCACTATGGGCTGGTTCCCCTTCCCACTTCAGACCATGGGGCCCTCCGGGATGGGTGATCCCACCCGGTGGACCCCCGGGACCCATCCGGTGGTCCCGGTACAATACCGGTGACCCCTGAAACTCTCCCGATGGCCGAAACTGCACTTCCTATATATAATTCTTCACCTCTGAACCATTCCGGAACTCCTCGTGACGTCCGGGATCTCATCCGGGACTCCGAACAACTTTCGAGTTACTGCATATTCATATCTCTACAACCCTAGCGTCACCGAACCTTAAGTGTGTAGACCCTACGGGTTCGGGAGACATGTAGACACGACCGAGATGGCTCTCCGGTCAATAACCAACAGCAGGATCTGGATACCCATGTTGGCTCCCACATGCTCCTCGATGATCTCATCGGATGAACCATGATGTCAAGGATTCAAGCAACCCTGTATACAATTCCCTTTGTCAATCGGTACGTTACTTGCCCGAGATTCGATCGTCGGTATCCCAATACCTCGTTCAATCTCGTTACCGGCAAGTCACTTTACTCGTACCATAATGCATGATCCCGTGACCAGACACTTGGTCACTTTGAGCTCATTATGATGATGCATTACCGAGTGGGCCCAGAGATACCTCTCCGTCATACGGAGTGACAAATCCTAGTCTTGATCTGTGTCAACCCAACAGACACTTTCAGAGATACCCATAGTATACCTTTATAGTCACCCAGTTACATTGTGACGTTTGGTACACCCAAAGCACTCCTACGGTATCCGGGAGTTACACGATCTCATGGTCTAAGGAAAAGATACTTGACATTGGAAAAACTCTAGCAAATGAACTATACGATCTTGTGCTATGTTTAGGATTGGGTCTTGTCCATCACATCATTCTCCTAATGATGTGATCTCGTTATCAATGACATCCAATGTCCATAGTCAGGAAACCATGACTATTTGTTGATCAACGAGCTAGTCAACTAGAGGCTTACTAGGGACATGTTGGTGTCTATGTATTCACACATGTATTACGATTTCCGGATAACACAATTATAGCATGAATAAAAGACAATTATCATGAACAAGGAAATATAATAATAATCCTTTTATTATTGCCTCTAGGGCATATTTCCAACAGTAACATCCCAAATTTTCAATTTGGAATGTTATACATAGGTCATTCATGCATATCATATTTTATTGCATTTTCGTTTCACAATCCTTGAAATCCTAAGCAACTCAAGGACCCACGGAGAGAGTTGGGGATTTCACGATTTTCATATTTGAATTTCTATCAAATATTGAAACAAGGATCATTTTGGTTTTAATGATTTTTCTCTCCGAAAATATTTCGAAATTAAAATATATGAGAGGAGATAATATGACTTCTTCAAAATAAATGAAATATGGGAGGAAAAATATTAAAATCAAATAAATGATTTTTATTTGGATTTTATTGCAATTTTATTCGAATTAGGAAAAATATGCGTTTTTCAAAATTTCATTATAGGCCCAAATAAATGTTCACCTTGTCCGGCATATTTTTAGAGGACGGGAAAATTTTATTTCAGGATTTTTGGAGTCCGTTTACTATTTATTTTATTGGTTTTTTTGCGCTAGGACTTATTTAAAAAAAAGAGGCAACCGACTTAACGGGCCGGTTTCGACCCGGACTCCTCCCCCTCGGCCGGCCTTATAAGCCGCCGAGGCCGCCCCGTGCCCGCGTCCAGCCCAACCCTAGTCGCGCCGCCGTCCTAGGCCCGAGATCGCGCCGCCGCCCGTGCTAGCCGCCGTCGCCGCCCCACCGCCTCGCCGAAGCTGCTGCTGCTGTCACGGGACTTCGCCGAGCCGCCGCCGTTGACCATTGACCGGTCGGTTTTTTAGAAACCCTAAGATCGTTTTTTCTTTAGATCAGTTTTATTCCGGTTTTCTACGGTTTAGTTAAGTAGCGGATGTTTGTCCGTACGGTCGTTTTAACGAATGTCGTTCACCTGTTTTTCATAGACATTGAATGTTCGTTCGTTAGCCTGTTCGCCAGTTTTTCTTTTTCTAGGGTTTTTCGCGATTATTTTCGATCGTGATTTCTAACCCAATTTTTGTTTTAGTTTATCTTTTCGCTCGTTTATCAGAATCAGGCGATTCAAGCGCCCGGATCTTCGTCTCGAAACCCTCTTTCTGTTTAACCAACTTGCCGTGGAATTGACACGGTAGATGTCCTAGAGAAAGGACTTAGTCGTAGGGCCATCGCACTAGGAAGCTTAAAGGGGTTGATCGGGACAAAGGACACACGAGAGAGTTTTTATACTAGTTCGGCCCCTTACAATGATTGGGACAAAGGACACACGTCTAGTTGGGATTGGTATTGCTGAGGTTTCGATCTCCAAGAGGCTCAACTCACCGGCTTGGCTATCGACTTGGTTGTTTCTTGCCCTAAACCGCCACCGGGTCGTCCCCTTATATACACGGGTTGACGCTTGGTGGCCTACAGAGTCCCGGCCGGCTTATAATCATGTCCAGCTTGGTGACTTCCTTTACATGCCTTTCTTTACAAGTCTTTCCTTACATACGGTGGTTTACAATATCGGACCTTAAGCTGGCCCCAGGCCTTTGGGACTTCTATATGTTTCATAACCTATCATCTTGAATGTATATTGGGCTTCTTATGTAACCCGCCATTAGGGCTGACCCGGCCCCTCCTGGGCGGGTCATACTGGTAGTAATATCCCCAACATTAGGCCCGAGGTTGACTTTGAACTTTGTTCTTTGTCAATCTTCAATACTTAGGTGGAATCCATCCTCTGTCTGGAAACTTCTGTAACCCGCCGTGACGTCATCTTTTGGAAACACAAAAAACCTTCATGACGTCATCTTTCAACGGATCTTTCGTTTTTTAATGCCTTCCGAGAATCGAGGCGTTTGTTTATTTTGGATAATCATTATTCTGGTCTCCTTGATTTTCGCGCCCGCATGTTCACTTACTCCCTTATATATAGGTACCACTTAGGTCTTTTTCATTCTCCTCCTTCGACCATCTTCCTCCTCTCACTGCTTCGCTGCCGCTCGAGCTCTGCCGTCGCCGCCGCAGATCTCCTCGTCTCCACCTCAGGCCGCTGCATCAACCTGACTTGTCCAGAGAAACGCGATGAACCTCCGCAGTGAATCCGCACCCGTAAGTCTCGCCTTCTCAATCTTTTTAGATCTGCATTAGCGCCTTGCGAGTTCGTCGGTGTTCTTCATCATTCTTCGTGAACTTTCATGGTAGTTCTTCCTCCGCAGCCTCGTTTTATCCAAAAAAGAGATATGACTCGCGCGGTAGCTATTTGGCATTTATTCTTGATATCAGTAGATCCCTTTTACCTGCATAGTTGCTTCTTTATAGCCGACGAACTCATCTGTACTAGGTTTTTAGGTCTAGAATATTTCCTTTTTGGAACAGCCATTTGATCCAAAATAATAATGATAGCTTGGTGAAACTTGTTTATGCCAACACTTAGCTGAATCTACTTTCTGATAAAATCTGTAGTCATGGCGGCTTACCATTCCGGCTTTCTTTTCCATATATGTCATTAGCCCTTAGTTAAGCCGCCGTTACATGTTTTACACCTTCAACCTTTAGCTATTAATTTTTCCGTAAACTGAACTGGCAAGTTGTTTTTCCCTTTTCAGTCCCTTGCACATCATGCCGTCAAAGACACCCACCATCTGCAATTGGGTCCCCTCAACCATAACCGAGGAGCGTTTAAAAGAGTTCTTACTCATTGGGTTTCTTCCCTCAAAAAACATCTTGTCTTATCGTGCCCCTGACCCGGAAGAAGAACGACCAAATCCAAAAGACGGCGAAGTGATCGTCTTTACTGACCACATGAACCGGGGCTTCTCACCGCCTGGTTCAAAGTTTTTCAGAGAAGTTCTTCACTTTTTTAAACTCCATTCTCAGGATATCGGGCCCAATTCCATATCCAATATTTGTAACTTCCAAGTGCTCTGTGAGGTATATCCTCAGCAAGAGCCGACTGTGGAACTATTTAGAGAGTACTTCTATCCGAACCGGCAGAATGAGTGCACCAATGGCCTTAGCTTAGAGCTTGGAGGCATCTCAATTCAGCGCCGACAGGGTGCTGTCTTCCCTCTTATAGTTTTACCAAGTCACCCAAAGGACTGGAACCAAACTTGGTTTTACTGTCAGGACATCTCACCTGCCAACGAGAAGCCACTGCCGGGTTACCGCCCCGATCGTCTTGACTCCAAGTTCGCTCTGCCAGATAAACTTACCATTGCTGAATGCAAGAAGTTGCTTCCATCTATCAGAAGAATCAACGGTTTGTTGGGGAATGGTTTAACTGGAGTCGATTTAACCCGCTGCTGGATCTCATGGTGGATTATCCCATTAAGGCGTCGTTCAAAATTGATGTATGATTATGGTGGAGACCCGGACGACTCTCTTCGTCACAGCCCAGTTGAACTCACCGAAGAAGACATTGTTTCAATGTCAACCCTTTTGGTGAATGGGAAATATGAAGATTGTAGCATTGTTGGGTTAAATCCCTTCTGCAAGCTTAACCCGGTACCAGAAGTAAGTATATTCTGATCTCCTTTCCTTTGTGTTTTGCCCAGCTATATTACTTTAGTACTGATCTTTCTTCTTGTCTTTGTAGGCCAACTCTGACTTTTGGAAAGTGAAATACGATCATGAAGCTGCCAAGAAGGCAAAACTCGCCGCCATGAACGCCAAGAAATCAACCTGGAGATCAAAGAAGAAGAAGAAGAAAATCACTGCTGAAGATTTAATGAAACTTGATGACATGTCTGACTCGGAGGTAGCCCTTGACTCCCTTGGCCAATTTTTTAATAATCTTATTGACACCGATCCTTACCAGGATAACACTGGGGCCAGTCAGGCTGGGGAAGCAGAGGTAACTATCATTTCCTCCGACTCAGAGCCCTTACCAAGACACAAAGTTCAACGAGTGATCCTTAAAGTAAGGTTTTCTAACCCCCTAGCTCACTTGGATCCCAACTTTCATTTGAAAAAGCAGCAACATGAAAGCTGCCGTGAAGCTGAGATTGAAGATGAACCGGCTGTCGACCTTCAACAGACCCCTCGGAAACGCCCGAATGAGGTTTACTTTTACTGTCTTTAACTTGTATTAATGAATCCTGCTCATTGTATTCCTTTTAACTCCTTTCATTTACCTTTTCAGGAGGTGTCTCGTTCTTCAGGCGACTCATCACAAACACAATTTCAGGCTTTCAAGACTGCTCTTGGGTAATCAGAAATGCTTTTTTTTCTTCCGGGTTGATCAATTGTATCTTGATGCTGACTGTCCTGTAATATATATATATATTGTTTAGCGGCCAGGCTAAATCCAAGAAGGCGAAGGTAACAAAACTGGCGGAAGACCCGTCGGTACTAGCATCTAAGCCGGTTAGTCCGCCTTCTCCATTAAATGCCGCCCCAGAAGACCCGCCTATTATCAATGAAGCAAATCCTTCGGAGCCATCCCTTGACAAAGCCACTATGAATCCTTCCACAGTTGGACCGTCAAGCTCAACTGACCCGCCGTCTCCACGTGTTCAAGATGTTCAAATTACTAGGAGTCGCTTTGTTGAGCCGGGGAACCCAACGGTGTTGGCTCGGTGCACAGCTAAGCAAGAAGCATTGGAGAGGCAGAAGGTTCGCTTTGATGTTGCCAACTACGACTGTTGGGGATATTACTACTGGATGTAAAACCGGCCAGGAGTAGCCGGGTTAACTCTTCGATGATTAGAAGCCCATGAAGATGCTAGAATGATGGCGCTTTACGAAGGCCCAAGGCCCAAAGGCGGGTTAAAGCCTGTAGATGTAAACCGACCTGGTCATGTAACTTGTGTTGTAAGATAGGAAGGATAGAGACCGAACCAGACACGTTTATGATCCGGCTTCGGGACTCTGTAACCCGGCAGGCGTCAACCTATGTATATAAAGGGACGACCCGACAGCAGTTTAGGAACAACAACTCGAGAGCCAGACAAAGTGGATTCACTCCCTGGCCTTTGAAACCCTAGCAATACCAATCACAACTAGACGTAGGCTTTTACCTTCCTTGAAGGGGCCGAACTAGTATAAAACTCCCCGTGTCCCCTTGTCCGGTTTAACCCCTTTAAGTTAACCCGTAGCGATGGCTCCATGACTAAGTCCTTTCACAAGGACATCTTCCGTGACAAACCCACGACAGTTGGCGCCCACCGTGGGGCTATCGCATGATGGTTTCAAGTTCTTAAAGGGCAGCTTTGATGGACTCAAGGGATACGCTATGGGCCGGATGACAAAGAGTCATCGCGGCAAGCTCTACATCGACAATGCTGGATGGGGTCCCGAGGCCGATTCAATCGAATATGGGTACCGGGTCCCCTTTGGTGGGATTCATGTCTTCATTGGCAAGATCAGCGAACCGGCCCCTAAGCCAGACATCTGCACCGACATCATCAAAATGGCTCGGTGTGCAAGTTCTTCGCCGGTTCAGCCCGTGACGAGGCATGTTTTCGTAGGTGTCATCCATGGAGCGAGACACGAGGATGGGCCAGCGTCCGATGGAGAGACCGTGGTTTGTTCTGATGACGAGTCTTCTGGAGAGACCGAATCGCTTTATCAGTTGCAAGACGGCTGGATTGATGGAGGATCAGAGCGCAACAGTATTCCGGATTCCCCTGATCTGCCAAACCGGGCCGCCATCTTCATGGTCGGCGCACAATCAGCGCCTCATTCATCATCCGCCGCCGCGATACTCTCCGGCTCAACAACGGCCATGCCGGCAGGGGTAGGAAGCTCTGCGCCGCCTCCAGCCCAAGTCCTGTCTGATTTGTTAGACGCTTTGGCAACATTGATGGCTGCAGAGGTGAATGCAGCAGCCAGGGATCAGCACAATGCGGAGATTGCAAAGGTGAAAGATCAGATAGCTCAGGCTAAAGTAGACCTGGCGACGGAGAACGCTAGGATGGCTACAGATCGGGCAGAATTGGAAGCACAAGCCTACCGGATTAGGCTGGATCAGAATGCTTCCGAGGAAGTCATGAGAAGAAGGTACCGATCGCGTCTCCCGTCAATTTATGAGCCACAAAATCTCTTCAACACACTAGGAACAGGAGCTGGTAACCAACCCATACTAAACCGGGCGGAGGCACCGGGAACAGGAGCGCCGGTTCAGCCACGCACGATGGACCCACCTTGCTAGAACAACGTTGTGCCGCAGTATGTGCCAACACCTCCTGGGTATTATTCCAACCCGTTGGACAATATTGTGGCTACTGCTTCATGCCTGGCAGCCCTCCCAACCGACAGCGAGTCACCAGTTGCGGTTGAAGCACGTTGGACCAGAGATCTCCTTCAAACAGTGCTAAATCAACAGCAGGCATATTCACACAGTCGGGAGAGGATTCATTCCACTCCCCGTCCAAGCCGGAGCTATAGCAGACACATTGAGGATGAACCGGCTGTGTCAAGCAGTGGACGTCGCTGAAATTCGCCGTGAGGAAACAACCCGGCAGGGGGAGGTGCTAATGCGCAGGATGTTGTGGACCATGGCCGCGCACGTCGGGAGGCCGAGATAGCAGCTCGACACGGAGCACGACAACATACTCTGGTTCACCCTACTGCTTCAGTAGAGCCTGGTGTGGTATTTAGTTCCATAGGGGTGCCGTGTCTCACCCCCGCTTTGCGTAATGTGAGACTACCCAAGGACTTCAAGGGACCTCGTAAGGTACCAAATTACACTACCGATTTACAACCAGAGGCGTGGGTGGAAAGCTATGAGATGGCAATGGAGATGTTAGATGTGGATGAGGCAGTATGTGCTAAATATTTCACCATGATGTTGGAAGGAACAGCTCGTACTTGGTTGAAGAGCTTACCGACCAACTCTGTCGGATCATGGGCTGAATTGAAGCACCGGTTTATCCAGAGCTTCAAAGATACATGTAAGCAGCCGATGTCAATCGTGGATCTGGCCGCTTGTGTCCAAGAGGAAGGGGAGTCCACGACCCATTGGGTCAAACGGGTCTCAGCGATTTTGCATTCATCAGATCGTATCAATGCAGACACCGCAGTGTTAACATTAGAGGGCAATTGCCGTTTCCTACCGCTCAAACAGAAGTTAGGAAGGCTCAAACATCACTGCAATGATATGTCAACGCTCATGGCCGCTTTGGTTAAATACGCCGATTCAGATAATACCAAGGACCCGGATTCAGAGGAGGATAAACCGGGGAAAGGTAAGAAGAACGGCAACGCCAAGGGTCAGCAGCATAATCCAGCAGGCCATGGGAACAGCGGTAAGCGCAAGGCCGACAACAGCTTGGACTTTGTTGCTAACACCAATTCATAGGAGAATGGCCAGCGCCGTAAGGGCAAGCAGCCCCAGAGGGGTGGAGGTTCATGCCCCAATTTGGAGCGCCTGTTAAATCAGCCCTGTCCAAAGCATGGATCAAAGGAGAAGCCGACATCACATCTTTGGAAGCACTGTTATATCATGCAGGATTTCAAGAATTCCAATATGTTCCAGTATGATAACGACCCGCCCGGCGGTTCAGGAGGAGGTTTCCATGGGACGGGTTACGGAGGTGGTGGTTCTGGTTTAGGGTTTCAAGGCAACCAAACCGGACACATCAATCAAGGGCACCAAGGCAACCAGGGAGGCTACAACCATCAGGGGAATCAGCAGCAGCAGCAGTCAGGTTATCAGAGCAACCCCAAGCAGCTAAATAGCGGGCAATATCATGTCTTCACTACTAGTTTGTGTAAGCGTGATGAGAAGCTTCACAAGAGGGCAGTAAACTCTGTTGAACCGGCAGTGCCTCAGTATTTATGCTGGTCTGAGCAACCTATTTTGTGGAGTAGAGAGGATCACCCACCCCGGGTTGATAATCCGGGTCACTTGGCCCTGGTGGTAGCCCCTCAAGTTGGGGGATACAAGTTTACTAAAGTGCTCATGGATGGGGGAAGTAGTATCAACATTCTATATTATGATACATTCTGTCGTATGGGGTTGACAGATAAGAATCTTAAACCGTCAAATACGGTCTTTCATGGTGTGGTGCCTGGTAAGTCTGCATATCCTGTTGGCAAGATAGCCTTAGAGGTAGCTTTTGGAGATGATTATGATTCAAGGTCAAAAACATTGATGTTTGAGGTGGTAAAGATCAAAAGTCCATACCACGCCTTGTTTGGGAGGCCGGCTTATGCTAAATTCATGGCAAGGCCATGTTATGTTTATCTACAGCTTAAAATGCTAGGTCATAAGGGGACCATCACAGTACATGGAAGCAGAAAGATTGCTTTGGACTGTGAGGAAGGTGATGCGGCTTATGCTGAGTCGGTTTGTGCCACGGAAGAGTTGAAATTCTATAAGGAGCAAGTTGATCCGGCAGATATGACCTCTTTGAAAAAGCCGACTATGGAACATGATCCGGCGTTGAAGTTCAAATCGGCTACAGATACTAAAATGATTGATTTTGTTCCTGGTGACTCATCCAAGCAATTCAGCATCAGCGCTAACCTAGATCCCAAATAGGAAAGCGCGGTCATCGAGTTCATCCGTGAGAACCGGGACATCTTTGCATGGAAACCTTCTGACATGCCAGGTGTACCGAGGGAACTCGCTGAGCACACACTTAACATTGATCCTAAGTTTAAACCGGTCCGGCAATTTCTCCGCCGCTTCAATGAAGAAAGGCGTAAGGCTATCGGTGAAGAGGTAGCCCGTTTGTTGGCCGCAGGGTTTATTGTAGAGGTTTTTCATCCAAAGTGGTTGGCTAATCCGGTGCTGGTTCTCAAGAAAAACAGTACTTGGCGTATGTCTGTGGATTACACAGATTTAAACAAGGCCTGCCCTGCAGACCCCTTTGCTCTCCCTCGCATTGATCAGATAATTGATGCTATGGCAGGTTGTGACGTTTGTGTTTTCTGGATCCTTACTCTGGTTATCATCAGATCAAAATGGCAGTTAAGGACCAGGAGAAGACAGCTTTCATAACTCCCTTTGGAGCCTTCTGCTATGTCTCCATGCCCTTTGGGCTCAAGAGTGCCCAGGCAACTTATCAGCGTTGTGTTCAGAATTGCCTTCATAAACAAATTGGGTGCAATGTTCATGCATATGTGGATGATATTGTGATAAAATCCAGAAAGGAGGAAACATTGATAGATGATCTGAGAGAAACCTTTGAGAACCTCCCGGTTTACAAGATGATGCTCAATCCGGAGAAGTGTGTCTTTGGTGTCTCGACAAGCAAGCTCTTGGGTTTTCTGGTGTCAAACAGAGGCATTGAGGCTAACCCGGAAAAAGATTTCAGCAATTACATCTTTGGCTAAACCGGCGTGTATCAATGACGTTTAACGTCTGGCCTACCGGATTACAGCCTTGAGCCGGTTTATCAGTCGCCTTGGAGAGAAGGCCATCCATTTATATCAGATGCTCAAGAAAATAGATAACTTTGTCTGGAGCGAGGCAGCTGATAAGGCGTTCGAGGATCTGAAGAGGCAGTTAGCTGAACCGCCCGTGCTTGCAGCACCAATCGATAAAGAGCTGTTATTGGTATATGTGGCTGCTAATGCCCGGGCTGTTAGTGTAGCTATTGTGGTAGAGCGCAAGGAGCTTGGCAAAGAATATCTGGTTCAACGGCCGGTTTATTATATCAGTGAGGTGCTCATTGAGTCAAAGGAGAGGTATCCGCATTGGCAGAAGTTGGTGTATGGAGTGTTTATGGCAAGCCGAAAGCTTAAACATTATTTCCAGGGCCATCCCATCACAGTGGTCAGTTCAGCTCCTCTGGGAGATATCATTCAAAACAGAGAAGCAACTGGCCAGATTGCCAAGTGGGCTATTGAGCTTGGACCTCATGGGCTCAAATATATACCCCGCACAACGATCAAATCCCAGGCACTCGTGGACTTCATCAATGATTGGACAGAGTTACAGGCACCTGAAGAGAAACCAGATAATACATATTGGACTATTCATTTTGACGGGTCCAGACAGTTGGAGGGCTCAGGGGCTGGAGTCATACTAACTTCCCCACGAGGTGACAAGTTTTGTTATGTCCTCCGATTAATGTTCCCTTGTACTAACAATGCAGCTGAATATGAGGCTTTGCTCCACGGTCTCCGGATGGCTAAGGAGATGAACTTAAGCCGGGTTAAGTGCTTCGGTGAATCAGACCTAGTGGCTCAACAGGTGTCTGGCACTTGGGATTCTAAGGACCCACTCATGGCTGCATATCGGCGAGAGGTGGACACAGTGGCTGGTCACTTTAAGGGTTATCAGGTGGACCATATAGACCGACGGAAGAATGAAGCGGCAGATGCTTTAGGTCGTCTTGGTTCCCAGCGTAAACCGGTTCCGCCAAATGTCTTTCTTGACGTATTGCATAATCCGTCAGTCAAGGTCCCAACCGAAGAAGATTTGGCTATTTCTGATCCGGAGGCTCAGTTGGTGGCAGCTTTACATGCCATACCGGATTGGACAATCCCATATCTTGCTTACATGAACCGGGGCGAGTTACCTGACGATGAAACGTTGGCTCGACAGATAATCCCGCGTTCCAAGTCCATGACCATACTCAACGGGGAGTTACATCGCTACAGCATTTCAGGAGCAATTTAACATTGTGTTTCTCCTCAAGAGGGTTGTGACATTTTGCAAGAAATCCATGAAGGGGACTGCGGTCACCATGCCGGTTCAAAGTCTTTGGTTGCTAAAGCTTTTAGCCACGGTTTTTACTGGTTGACAGCACATGCCGATGCGGAGGATTTGGTCAAGAGACGTGACGGCTGTCAAAAATTCGCACGTCGTGCTCACGTTCCGGCTCGGGAGTTGAGGATGATTCCGATAACTTGGCCGTTTGCGACTTGGGGGCTTGATATGGTTGGACCCTTCAAATGGTCCAAGGACAAAAAGACCCACTTATTAGTGGTAGTTGATAAATTCACCAAGTGGGTGGAAGCAGAGCCAGTCAGCAAGTGTGATGCGGCCACGGCAGTTCAATTCATCAAAAAGGTGATATTCCGATTTGGTTTTCCACACAACATTATAACTGATAATGGCACTAACCTGTCAAAAGGGGAGATGGAAGAATTTTGCCAACGTGAGCACATCCGGATCGATCTAGCATCAGTGGCTCACCCCTAGTCTAATGGTCAAGAGGAAAGGGCAAATCAAGAAATTCTACGAGGTATCAAACCCAGGCTTATGGTTCCTTTAAAGCGGACACCGGGTTGTTGGGTTGAGGAGCTACCTTCTGTGTTATGGAGCATCAATACCACACCCAATAGGTCTACGGGTTACACACCTTTCTACATGGTTTATGGAGTGGAGGCAGTTCTTCCTAGTGACATCCGTCACGACTCGCCCCATGTGACAGCCTATGTTGAAGCTGATAATGAAAAGGCACGTCAAGATTCTCTGGACCTGTTGGATGAAGAACGTGATCTTGCAGCAGCACGATCGGCAATTTATCAACAAGATCTCCAATGTTATCACAGCCGCCGGGTTAAAACAAGAACCTTTCAAGAAGGCGATTTGGTGCTCCAGCTCATCCAGGATCAGACTGATATGCACAAGTTATCCCCACCTTGGGAAGGACCCTATGTGGTCAGCAAAAATCTTCACAACGGGTCTTACTACCTCATTGATGTTCGAGAGCACAAAGACTCACGTCAATCGGAGGAGGAGACCAAGCGGCCATGGAACATAGCTCTTCTTCGGCCTTACTATACTTGAAGCCATAGGCTCTTCATATGTACATATTTATGAAAGTGTATATATCATATAATACACCGGAGCCTCTGTTACAAGCAGGGTATCTGTTCTTTTTACATCATGTGTGTGCTTATAAGAGTTTACTGACAAAGCAGAATTTTTTATTAATCCGGTATTAACAGCTGCACGGATATACAGAAAATCACTAGGGGGCTTGGTCATCTCTGAACTACAACCACACCTCTTGATCGGTTTTGAAACCACGAAGGGATATCACTAGGGGGCTTGGTTGTTATCACACCATAGCTACACCTCTTGGTAGGCATTTAAGCCACAAAAGAAAAATATGTGGAGCCAAAGAGAGTATTGCATAAAGCACAAACTCAAACATGGGCACACACTAAGCACAGCTCACAATGTTACTTGGGGGCTCTTTTTTGCAAAGCAACAAAGAGTTTGAAAGGACCCTTGTAATTGGCTATCAAGCCACGACTTGGAAGCCTGGTGTATTCACCTAAAAACCCGGGTTAACCTGCCTTCATCAAGTAAGCCACTCCTATCCAGGTAATCCTGGTATGACCCACCGAACGTTTGACATGTCAATCTTTTATAGACCCTAAACTTGTCAAAGTTAAAACGATGGTTGGTTAATTAGAGGCCCATCTTAAAAGGCTTTGTTAAATGGTTTAACTTAGAGGCCTGGCAGCCCATGGAAAGCCTCAATTTGGAGCCTGGCAGCTCGTAAAAAGCCTTGCATATTTTCCTTTTTGAGTTTTATTTGTTGAAGTTCATAAGAATCTTTTGATAATCTGGCGTCCTTGACCCGACTTGCTTTCCAACTACAAGTTGTCAGCACATGATCAGTTATAAACCGGTGTTTATTGACCGGTCTGGTTTGACTAAATCACTAGTGTCATAAAGAAAACCCGGTGTTTATCCCGGTCCGGTTTACTATATAGACCGGCATTATAAAGACGGGGTTATCAACGTTCCGGATGGGTATTAACACCTTTGTCGTATACACCGTTGGTCAACCAATGAGGTATGTTATGCATATTGCTTTTTATACAAACACTTCGATTATTCATCTATGTATTGTATACTTCTTGGACATCATGACCCGTCTAGCGGTAAACCGCTAGATACTTTTAAGTTGTTGTACCCAGGAACACAATTCATCATGGGTTATGCATAAATATATCCCAAAAAGTGGCACAAGTTATCACGAGGTATTACGAAACATGCTCGATGGCATGGCAGATAACAGAGTTTTGGCTATCCTATTACAAGAAGCTTTCAAAGCGGCTCCAATGGTATAATTGTTTTTCATAGTAGCGGCACACAGTAGCCATGTAAACCGGCGACCGGTTCAGGACTCTTCATCTAGACGGTTTGATGGTTGAGGGTTAGTTGGTGTGGGCACTTCTTCATCCCTCCCCAGACGCTGGAAATCAACCGTCGACCAATCGATCCCAGTTAAGCTTGAAATACTGATTCTTCATGGATAAGATTGGAGGGGTTAATATTAGGAGCATAAGTGTGCTTACGAATCGGAGGCACAAGTTCTTCAACTTCATGGATGTCGGCCGGCTGTCTTTTCCCTTCAGCGTCATAAACCGGTTGAAAATGGGACAAATCTGTATCATCGGCCAGTTTGATGGCTACTGGTCGCATCTGTTTTGTCAGTCGCCGGAGGTCATCGTTGTCAAAGTTTGAACCATCTTCCTTCACACCTGGGTACCCTTTAATGATATCATCCGCTTCAAGGTCTAGAATCCGGGCTTTGGCTCGAATAAGTGCGGTTAAAGCTCCTGACCTGGCAGCTGCCTTCTTCAATTCGGCAATACGGGCTGGTAACATGGCCAGCTTCTCAAGTGTTTCTTTAATCAAAGTTGGGGCCGGTTTGTTGTAAGCTGCCATGCAAATAGCCCGCTGAGACCTAGAATACAGCTATTCAACCAATGTATATGCCGCTTTGAGCTTCATCTACATGTCTGTACCAAGATGAGTGATCCAAGTACCTGCCAAAGATTTGTATCAACGTTCTGGTCAGTGATGAGGTTCATTGACTTGCGCAAAGCAAATAAGCAGATACTTACAAAAGATAGCAGAAGTCATAGCATCGATTTGCCGTTTCAAACCAGCTAGTTCATCTACAACTGGTTTCAGGGCTGCCTCGGCGTCTTCAGCTCTTTTGGTTAAACCGGATTTTTCGGACTCCCAGTTAGCACGATCTTTGGTGAAAGTTTCCTTCAGCTTTTCCATTACGGC
Source organism: Triticum aestivum (assembly GCF_018294505.1). NCBI lineage: Eukaryota > Viridiplantae > Streptophyta > Magnoliopsida > Poales > Poaceae > Triticum > Triticum aestivum. The sequence goes on from NC_057800.1 coordinate 455,548,745, forward strand.
CAGGGCTTGGGTTAGCTCCTCTTTGGCTTTTACAGCTTCTGCTTGTTGTGACTTCACATTCTCTTGCAAGTCAGAGTTTCGGCCATCTTTGCCTCTTAGTTCAGCCTACAACGTTGAAGGTATATTAAACAAATAGAATATATATACATGCTAAGTACAAAGCGTATAACAAGTTATGCACTTCATACTTGGGGGCTAATGCCTATTTGCTCTAAAGTACTACATTTTATACAAGTCTCCAGAACAATGCAAGCATTATCCTTGACACTTGGGGGCTAATGTGCGTCAGTTCTAAAACGGATGTGTGGATTAAAACCCGGATTAACTTGCCAAGTTGAACCGGCCTTTGGGGGCTATGCTGCAGAAAGTTATCTAATTATTACAAGATGAGCCTTGTCTCTTATTAGATACCTGCCATTGTGAGGATCAATGATGAGAAACTTAAAGTGTTACAAAGACCCGATTTATGATTAACATCATAAAACGGCCCTTGGGGGCTACTTGGGATAGTGTTTCAGCTATAAATCAATAAACAATGGGAGAGGAATTTACCTCATATCGCTCTTTCATCAAGTTCACCAAACCGGCCTCATAGTCCCGGTTTGAGTGCAGGCGGTTCAAGAAGCCAAAGTGAAGCTCTTCAGCGTTAAGATGAGCATAGCTTGATAAATCGCTACTCCATTTGCCTTTTTCCCTAGTAGCTTGCTCTTCTTTGGCACTATGTTGAGCCAAAATGACGGGATGGCCAGGAGAGCTGTGGCCCATTCCAGCAATAATAACATAGTCTCCTTGGCCTTTAGTGTGTTTGGCTGGTGACAATGGAGTTTTAGTATTTCTCACCGGACTAGCCCGGTTTGGCTCTGCCGGTTCAGTGTTAGGTGCGGCAGGTTCAGTGTCTGCTAGTTCATTGGTGTTTTGGCCTTGAAGGGGCGGTTCATGAGAAGAGGCTACAGGATGACGGCCCTCCGGTTCATAAGTTTGTTCCGGTTCACCTCTGGGTTCTTCTTCAAAAGTTGTCGGGTCTTCGGGCGGATTGGTGACCCGAGCTTTCTTGCTGGGTCTGGCTTTGGCCCTGCAAACAAAATATAAAGGATTAACATCTTATTCAAGTTCTATGATGCATTGAAGGAAAAGATTTTACAACTTACCCGGCCACAGTTTTCAGAGGAGGGAGCTGAGTTGTTGTCGACTCGCCAGATGATGAGGGAGGTGTCACCTGATAATTTGAATCAGAGGGATTAAGAGGTTGTCTGAAATAACCTGCCTTGGAGTAAGAATGGTCAGGAGTAGGAGAGACCTCAGACCGGCGCTTCCGAACCGGGGTATCAGGTAAACCAGCTGAAGTAACCTGTTGGCCACTATGCCAGGTTGTCTGGCGAGCTTCATGCTGCCGAGTCTTCAAAATAAATGTTGGATCCAAGTGAGCAAGAGGATGAGAAAAGCTTACTTTCCGGACTTCTTGGCGGGTTTTTTGTGTTGGCATAGAGTATGAACCGGAGGAAAGGGTAATTACCTCTACATCATCAGCTTGACTGCCTTCTGCGTCGTCCTGAGGAAGATCATTGTTAATGAGATGCATGAAAAGAGAGCCAAGAGAGTCAAGTTCTACCTCAACTTCCAGATCATCAGCGTCATCATCAAGCTCCATATTGATCCGTTCAGCCGTTTTCTGTTTTGATGTCCGTTTGACGACTTTGGTTTTGGGGCGAGATGGTTTGACCGCTTTATCCCCAGTTGGCTTTACCGCTTTTTCTGCGGTTTTCCGTTTCCAGAAGGGGTCATCACCCTATACATATATACACAGAAGAAGGATTATAGGTTGCACAAGGTAAAAATATTGAAAATGAAAAGGAAGTATAATGCTTACATCAGGCGGTTTGTTTTTGGCATAGAAGGGATTCAAACCGGTTTGACTACAGACCAGTTTTGATTCATTCAAAATCTTCTTTACACCTTCAGTGACTTCTTCATCAGATAGTTGAAGGTTGCAATGGCGTTGAGGGTCGTCAACCTCACCGGTATACTCACACATTAAACCGGAACGCCGGCTTAGAGACAAGATGCTCCAAGATATCCAACAGCGCATGAAATCCACACCTGTCAAACCATTGGCCATAAAGGCCTGGAGTTTGGCGAGTTGAGGGGCATATTTCGCCCTTTCCGCGGAGCTTAAGCGTTGCGGCATCGGATGGGTGTTGGAAAGCCGGTGATTACGAAAGCCTGGAAGGGGATTTTCATCTTCAGGTGAAGTGTCTCTGCAATAAAACCAAGTTTGGTTCCATTCCTTTGGGTGGCTATGCAGTTTGGCATGAGGAAACTCAACTTCTTTCCGATTTTGAATCGAGACACCACCGAGTTCAGTGTTGGGGCCATTCACAAATTCTGTGCGTCGGTTTAAGTGAAAGAACTCCCAGAACAATTCTGAAGTAGGTTCTTCCTGTAAGTACACTTCACAGAAAACCTGGAAGTTACATAGGTTGGATACTGAGTTGGGCCCAGTGTCTTGAGGACGAAGTTGGAAGTTGGCAAGCACATCCCGGTAAAACTTTGATCCCTGGAGGTTTGAAGGCACGACTTATGTGGTCAACAAAGACCACCACCTCACCCTGCCTTGGGGTCGGAGGATTTTCTGTTCCTGGAACTCCCCGTTTAATTTCAGTCTTCTTAGGCAAAGAGCCGATGCTGACCATATCGTTCAACTGATCCTCGGTGACCCGGGAACGAGCCCAGTTGCAAGCGGTGAATTGTTTGGCCATTGCGAAACAAACAAGCTGAAAAGGAAAGGCCGGTTTATAATCACTCATGATGATATACAAGATACAATGGGGTAAGAGATATAATGATATGTGAAATGGCATAAACCGGAGACCAATGCAATAATGGATAAAAGGTAATACCAGGACAGGGGTACTCAGATGATGTTAAACCGGAGTATAACTATGAAGGTAAAAGATCCTTCTGTTTATCAGAGGACTAATGGTATGTGATAACTTGTTTTCCACAAAGGTAAACCGACTGCGGAAGGTACAGATCTAAGGCAAGTAAGGAAAAACAAGTTTCACAAGATTACTTGAAAATTTTAGATCTACCGTGAGACAGGAAAAACAAAAAGATTTAGACCTAAAAAAGATTGGTCCCGAAGTGGTCCGCAAAGGACCAGATCAGTTTTATGCGCATAAGGGTTTGTGGTGGTAGAAGAAGATAAGCCATTACATGGGACACATCAAGTTTGAAGTTTTTATCCATGGACTAAGGGGAAACAAGGAAGAACAGTGCCAGCGCCTTGATGAACTTCGATGAACTAGGAAACCCTAGGCAGATCTACAAAGGAGAAAGGAAAGGACTTACAGTGGCCGACGTTGAAGCAGCGGAGGTATGCCGCGGTTCTCTGGTTCAGTCAGGTTGATGCAGTGGCCGACGACGAGGCAGAAGCGAAGCTCGAGGACGGCGGCGGCGCTCGGGTGTAGAGGCGTCGCGAGGAGGAAGAAGAAGAGAAGGAGACGAAGGGAAAAATGAGAAGGACTTGTGTCCCTATTTATAAGGCGAAACAATAAAGCGACAAGTGCGGGAATCGAGGAGCTCAAAAATGGATAGTTAATAATGGTGTCGCCTCGATGACTGGATATGCATTAATGAAGGTAATCCTCAGCTTCAACAGATAGATGACATCAGGACAGTTTATCATGATCCTGGAGTATGATGTCACGGCAGTTTATAAGATCAAGGTGCAGATGCAAAGGAGGGGGTTTTTCTAAGTGTTGAAGATTGACATGAACAAGTTCAAACCAATCTGGGGCCTAATGTTGGGGATATTACTACTGGATGTAAAACCGGCCAGGAGTAGCCGGGTTAACTCTTCGATGATTAGAAGCCCATGAAGATGCAAGAATGATGGCGCTTTATGAAGGCCCAAGGCCCAAAGGCGGGTTAAAGCCTGTAGATGTAAACCGACCTGGTCATGTAACTTGTGTTTTAAGATAGGAAGGATAGAGACTGAACCGGACACGTTTATGATCCGGCTTCGGGACTCTGTAACCTGGCAGGCGTCAACCTATGTATATAAAGGGATGACCCGGCAGCGGTTTAGGAACAACAACTCGAGAGCCAGACAAAGCGGATTCGCTCCCTGGCCTTCGAAACCCTAGCAATACCAATCACAACTAGACGTAGGCTTTTACCTTCCTTGAAGGGGCCGAACTAGTATAAAACTCCCCGTGTCCCCTTGTCCGGTTTAACCCCTTTAAGCTAACTTGTAGCGATGGCTCCACGACTAAGTCCTTTCACAAGGACATCTGCCGTGACAAACCCACGACAACGACCGTCTTAATGCCAGTGATATCTTATCCGGCTATCTCAGTCATGTACATTCCAGTCGTGAGTCTGAGATCGAGATGGTCAAGCAGCTTCAGTTGAAATATGAGGTACGTTGTTTCCGGTTTACCAATATTCCTTCAGCCCCCAAGTCTGTAGATTATGAGAGGAACGAAATAACTTGTAGACTTAAAATATAGGCCGAGACCTTTACCTCTGAATCTTTGCCTGATATTGATAGAACAAGACTTCACCCATAGTCCCCAAGTACCGGTTTATTTTGATCATTAATGAATCGGTACTGCAGAAATTCAAAACCATCTGCAAAGTACATAACATTCCAGTTTATCCTTGATAAACTTGCTGAACTGCATACATTAGCCCCCAAGTGCCAAGTGTTGTTACTTTGTAAAGGACTTGAGACTTCAAAATGTTGGTAGAGTCATAAAAATTTGATTTGGCATACATTAGCCCCCAAGTGCCAACTGGTTTATTCGTAAAGTACTTGGGACTTGAATCTTGAATTTGGATACTGGAATTTAAAACCAAGTCTTGACTTTATCTGAATGTTTCACAGAATGCATTGTCTGCACTAAACTCTCAGCTGACTGACGCAAAGACCCGGCTAGCGAGCCAGGAGTCAGAAATCAAGTCTTCCACCTCCAAACTGCAAATAAGCCTTTCTGAAACGGAGAATTTGAAGACCAGCTTTGCTGCCAAAGAGAAAACTTGGGAAGTTGAGAAAATACTTCTGACCTGGCGAGCTGAGATAGCCAAAACAGCTCTGAAAGAAATATCAACTGAGCTGAACGATTTAAAGGGCCGGGTGTCCCAGATGGTTTCTTCTATCTTTGGTAAGCTTCCTGATTTGATCTTTCGTATATTTTTCTTGTCAAACCGGAATATGATCTGCCAACTGACTCTGTGAAAAATATATGCAGGTCCGCGAAGTAAGAATCTGAACCAAGAACCATTGATTAAGCTGAAGGCAGTATACACTTTAACTGCACAATTGTATATCGGCGCACAATGAGCTCTGCCTGCCATCTCTCCTACTAATCAAGGGTCTAACCGGATCAGTGACATCCTGAAAAAGCTGTCCATCCTTCCTGCCAGGTTCCAAGAAGTGAAATGCTCCTGCGCGCGAGCCGGAGCTTTGACTGCCCTAAGCCGCTCCAAGGCTTGGGTGCCAGATCTAGACCCGGCGGACGTGGCAAGGGGCTATCCTACCGTGAAGGAGGGCGGGTCTCCTTTTGATCAGGATGACTTTATAGCCTGCGTCCGTGAAGTCCAGCCTCAGGCGACTAGCCTTGGAGATGACACCAATGTGGACAAGTATCAGCCGGGTTTTGATAGTGAGAATAAGAAGATGGCCCCTCCCTCATATAAAGTAACAGACTTGATCCCACCAGTGAGAGAAGACACATTTGCCCCGGAGGTTGACCCGGTCAGCCTGATTGATGATGAAGCTGAATTTGTTGCCATGAACGGCTTTGACTGGTCAAAACCCAACTTCCAGCAGATTCAAGATGTTGATCCGGCGAGGGAGGGACAATGATCATCTTCATAGGCTTATAAAGCCTTGTAATAACTTAGCTGTTAAAATACTGCTTGTTTGCTTGTGCCATCATGCACAAAATACTTATATGTGAATCTGTGTTTCAGATGTCAATGTATGCATTATTTAATGTTTGCCTCTGTAATGGTTGAACTCTGTTCTTGTGAATACAAGGAAAAGACTGGCAAGGCAGTTTAGAACCAGCTAGGCTTAAACACCTAATGTGCAACCCATAAATTTACCTTATCCTTGTTGATCCTTAGATCATCGGTTTAAATAACTCGGGTGATGAATTGATAATTCAATATGTATGAAAAGTTAATAGTCCTTGAATCTCAATGATCATCATATCTTAGTAGCTCGTACCTTTGAGTCATTGAACCACTGGCTTGAATAGCCCAGGCGGCTGTGTTGTCCAATAATTGAGCCGGCGAAGAAAACTAGGCTATCTTATTTGTAATATTGAAAACAACAAAAACTCATGAAAAACCACAGGCTATCTCAACGCAAGGAACAGATAATAAACATAATTTTAACTCTGTATTCAAAAGGCTGGGGGTTTCTGATTCGAATACGATCAGTAAACCGGACCAAAGGGGTTAAGCTAAGGTTCGAATACGACCATATAGCCCCCAGTGGCTTTGGCGTTGCGCCGATCAAAAGGGTACCGACAACTATGTTCTGTTTGGTTCGAATACGACCTATGTTTGAACAGGAAGCCCCGAAATGACCTAGAGAGGTTTTTAACGACCCTGATTCGAATACGACCCAAGTCGGACTCAAAAGGGGTTAAGCTATGATTCAGATACGATCAAGAAGCCCCCAAGTGAGTTTGGCCTTGAGCCGATCAAGAGGGTTACGACAGCTATGTTCTCTTTGGTTCGAATACGACCTATGTTTGAATAGGAAGCCCCCAAGTGACCTTGAGATTTGCAGCTAGATTCGAATACGATCATAAGCTGGACTAAAAAGGTTAAACTTGATTCAAATATGATCAGCTCCTTAATAGTCATTTCTGAATAAAGAATAATAAAGATGCATAGTCTTTGAAAAGAAAAGAGACTGATGGTCTTACTTTATTGCTTATCATTGTATATACAATGTGAACGTATGTACATGATGAGAGCCGGTAGCTTAGGTGTAGTACGGCCGAAGTTGAGCAATGTTCCACGGCCGGCGGGTCTCTTCCTCCGACTTACATGAGTCTTTGTGCTCTCGAACGTCAATGAGGTAATATGACCCGTTGTTTAAATTCTTACTGACCACAAAAGGTCCTTCCCAAGGCGGGGATAGCTTGTGCGCATCTGACAGATCCTGGATGAGCCGGAGCACCAAGTCGCCTTCCTGAAAAGTCCTAGACTTAACCCGGCGGCTGTGATAACGACGCAGGTCCTATTGATAAATTGCTGACCGCGCCACCGCTAGGTCTCTTTCTTTGTCGGTGTTCTGGGAACGGGGGTCCCCAGACTTGCCTGCCTGCGGCCTGCGGCGTGGCTCGAGGAGGGGCCCAACACGGCCCATCTTCATCAACACAAACCCAAGACCCTCGCGAGGGGCCAAGCCTCGCGGGGCGGACGACACGGAGCTTCCTCAGGCACGGCCTCATCAGGCTGGCTCGCGAGGAGGCGGAGAGATCAAGGCGGGGTACCTCACGAGGTGCCCGTGACGCAAGCCATGACGACCAAGGGCGCCAGGCGGGCGCCAGCCCGCGTAGTGTCCTCCTTTCCTCTTTGGTGCAAAGGGAGCAAGCGCATGCGGGAGCATCAAGCAAAGGCACCCATTTCGGTGCAACAAGACCAAGACCAGTCCAACGGCAGGAAGGAAGTCATTGTGGAGCCCAAGCCAGCGTCACCACCAGAGCCTTTAGCAGGCGAGGACCAACTTTAGTCAGGATAAGTGTACCAGATGTTCCCCTTCAAAATGGCCAATTGTTGGCGCCCTTCCCGCTCAATATTTGGGAAGAGGCCCAGGGCCTTTGCCTATAAGTAGGACTAGCCACCCACAGGGTAGAAGGATTGAGAATCGGCCAACCTAGATCGAGAATCAGCCAACCTAGATCCAGAATCGGCCAACCCAGAAACTAGCCAGGATCGCAATCGAGAAGAGAGAGAGAGAGAAGGGTGACTGAACTCCCCCTAGCAGTTCATCCCCCCAACCAAGAACAGACCCTCACGAGGCTGTTCTTCCTTGTATTGCTCATCATCATTAGCCCAAGAGGCAATCCACCACACCACACACTTGAGTAGGGTATTACACCACAACGGTGGCCCGAACCAGTATAAACCCTGTGTCTCTTGTGTTGTTCTTTCCATAGCTTAGATCTTAGCGAGGCGGAGGCGTGCAGGTAGGTAGAAGGCGAAATCTCCGCGCGCACCCCAGTGTTCAAACCTCAAGGGTCTGCCGGAACCCGAAATCCAACATTTGGCGTGCCAGGTAGGGGTGCGCCAGAATTCGTCTTCCACCACCCCGTTCTCCTCTCACCATCGCGTCCATGTCTGACGCTCGTCGGGCCCGTGCCGAGCGCCGAGCCGCTCTCGCCTCCCGCGTCGCCCAGACGGCTCCTGTCGGCGGGCGTCCTCGCCGTTCCCTGTCACCTACCGTCAATGCCGCCACCGGACCGGCAGGGGACGAGCAGCAAGCGTCGTCTCAGCATCCGTCCATGCGGCAAGACGGCCGCACCAATACTCCCTCGCTCACCCCAGCTGGTTCTTCGTCCCGCGCACTCCGCGCACCCATGGAGGCTCGAGCTACGCTCATCGCGGCAAACAAGCTCCTGCGCTACCGTCTCGTCGATGACGTCTACAAAGAATGGCTCGACCGCGTCGCCGAGCTCGTCCGTGCCGCAGGGGGCTCTCCTGCGCCGTCCATTCCACTGCACCGCACTCCGATGGTGCCCCGGCTGCCTCCTCCTCAAGAAGGCGCCATGGGTCCAAGGCGCGTGGCCCCTGGGCGGAACCTGCTCCGTTAGGTGCCAGCGCGGCAAGAGTAGAGCTGCCAAGAAGTCCCTCGCCCGCAAGAAGCTGCCCGGGCGCTCCCTGCTCCAGCACGTCGCGACCACGCTCCTGCCCCCGCACGTCAAGACCCCGCGTTGCTCCAAGCTGCAGCGCGTGGGGACATGCAAGACCAAGCTCTCCGTCACCCAAGGCCTCCCGTGGCCACAGCTGGCTGTCGTGCCTTCACCACCGAGCTACGCAGTGTCGCGTGGCCCGGCAAGTTCAAACCAGACCTGCCTCCTCGTTACGATGGCACGGTCGACCATGCGAAGTTCCTCCAGCTCTATGAGCTGGGCATCAAAGCTGCCAACGGAGACGAGAAGGTCATGGCGAACCGGTTTCCCATGGCGCTCAAGGATGGGGCCCGCACCTGGCTCCTGAACCTGGCTCCAGGCACGATCTCCTCCTGGGACGAGATGCGCACCCGCTTCATCGCCAACTTCCAAGGTACTCACGACCGGCCACCCGCCGTGAGCGACATGCGCCGCATCAAGCAACAGCCCGGAGAGACCCTGCAGAAGTACATCCAGCGCTTCAACAACGCACGCCTCAAGATTCCCAAGGTGACCGAGGAGGCCATCATCCCAGCCTTCTCTGACGGCGTGCGCGATGTCAAGATGAAGGAGGAGCTGGCGATGCATGAAGACCTATGCACTTCCTTGGAGTAGTTCAACTTGGCAACCAAGTGCGCCAGGGCTGAGGGAGGGCGTCTCTCCCTCCTCGAGCTGCCTGCCGCAGACCTATAAGAGAAGAAGCCCAAGGCCAAGGATGTGAAGCGCAAGAGGGCTGCCGTGCTCGCGGCAGAACCAGACACCAAGCGGGGCAGAGATCAGCCCGAACCTCCCAAGGGCAGTCGATACTGTGTGTACCACGACCTCCACACCCACAACACCAACGAATGTCAAGAGCTCCGAGCCGTGCGAGAAGGAAGGATCGGCCGTCGCCCCGATCGCGGTGACCGGGGCTACGGTCGAGGAGGAGGAAGGAACGCAGGACGCTGGGAAGGCTGCTACCCGCGCCAAGGGTGGCGCGATCAACCTCGTGAGGATCGCTGGCAAGACCTGCCTCGCGAGGGAGACTGGAGGGATCAGCCTCGCGAGGATCGCCCGCAAGGCAACGCATGCCTCCCTCCGCTGCCGCCGCAGCCAAGGAGAAATGAGGACCGCCATCAGGACGAGGGGGCTGGGGGCTTCCAGGAGCCGCGCGCGATCGCCTGCATCCTGGGCGGAGCTCAAGCCCCAGCCTCTCAGCGCATCTTCAAGCAGTTCGCCCGCGAAGTGAATGCAGTCCTCCCCAAGCTCGAAGCCACGCGCCCTCTCAGGTGGTCGGCGTGCGCCATCACGTTCAGCTCAGCAGATCAGCTCAAGTGTGCGGCCACAGCCGGAGTCCTCCTGATGCTTTATTCCCCAATCATCAGCAACATGGTGGTCACTAGGACTCTCATCGATGGCGAGGTAGGGCTCAACGTCCTGTCCGTGGAAACATTCAACAATCTCCAAGTGCCCTACAACCAGCTTCAGCCAACCAAGCCTTTCTCCGGAGTCACCGATGGCTCCACGGTCCCGATTGGGCAGGTCCGCCTCCCTGTCACCTTCGGGGCACGCGACAACTACCGCATCGAGCTCATCGACTTCAACGTCGCCCACATTCGCCTGCCGTACAACGCCATCCTTGGGTACCCAGCGCTGGCCAAGTTCATGGCCGTAACTCACCACGGCTACAATGTCCTCAAGATGCCAGGAAGTGGCGGAGTCATCACGGTGCCCTGTGAAGAGAAGGACGCGGTGTGTTCCCTGGAACGAGCCTTTTAGGCCGCATCACTGGAAGACCCGGATCGCGGAGGCAGGAGGCTTCACGAGACCGCCCCCAAGAAGAAGAAGACATCTTCCGGCCCGGCCCCTCAGGAGGCAGGCCCCTCAGGGCCCGCGGCTGCCCAGGGGGAACCTCCTTCTGTCGCATAGGAAAGTGTGCCCGGCGCCCTCCTCGGGCAGGGCTCGGGGGCTCTCCCCTGGAGGGCCACCGACCTGGCTAAGGTCACGAGGGAGGCGCTTGGGCACCACATGGAGGCGTGTTTCGAAGCACGTTTCCCTCAAGAAGGAGTAAGGCAAGGAGGGCCAGACCCTCAAGAGTTCGTCAGCAAGGCCATTCAGGAGCTACAGGAGTCAAGATTCATGAGAGGCGGCCGCCGCCTACCAGCTGTGGCTCCCCATCCAGGCGAGGATGGTGGGATGCGCGTCTGCATCGACATACCAGGGCTCAATCGAGTCACCTCTTTGGAGTGCCTCTGGCCCTCGCGAGTGGGGCGCTGCGTCCACCCCACAGCTATGTTCGCATGCCTTACGGCTTGCCGAACACGGCTGCCACGTACCAGCGCCTCATGAGGGGCATCATGGAGGCTCAAGAGGCCAGGCGTTCCGCAGCCCTGGCAGAGATGGAGATGGTCCGCGAGGGGCCACCAGCGCCTCCAGAGCCTCCCCAGGCCCCTTGGCCTGGGGGCTTGTGAGGATCGGCTGCCGCAGCCCGCCGAGTCAGCTACACCAACACTCCTTCGTCCTCAACATCATCAGGTGACATCTTTCAAGTTTCATTTCCAGCTGGGAGCGCCCCCCCAGGGCTGCATTATTCCCAGGCCGCGTGGGTCCGTCCCTGCGGCATGTATCCCTTTTATTTCATGTTGTTAGCTTACCTTGTTGGGGGCGCCCCACGGGCTGCATCATCCCCAAGTCGCTCGGGCCTGGCCCAGTGATGTCGCCTTCCCAGCATCTATTTGAATGAATCCACTCCTTCGCGGCTAATGTGTTTGACCCAGTTGCCCGCTCAACTGACGCCAACTAACGGAACTGCTCCCAAATGGCACGACGCTTGCGCATGGGTCCGTCCCTGCAACGCCGACAAACCTGAATGGCTGAGCTCTGGCCGCGGCAGCCCCGCATGGCGCCACCTCGTCAAGCCTTCAGTGCCTCATCGCCCCTCGGAAGCAACCAATGGCTGACTGTCAATTATCATGGCAACCCCTCGTTCTTTCTATGATGGGTCTACAGGATCTCCTAAAGGATCTGCGTCAGGCGAGGCCCTTGCGGTGTCTCCTTCACTCTCAACCACGCGAACCGCTTGCACGTTAAAGGGGGGTGCCTGAGCATCGCGACTCAGGGCTCCTACTGGCTCTCCAGCCCTCACCCTCTGGCCTTGTCCACGGCATCGCGACCTGGCATACCAGCGACGGCTGAGACTCGCTCGAGGGCCGGGACCCGAGGACGTAGAGCAGAAAGGGGAGCAAAGGCGAGAGGGGAGGGACACGCGAGGACCACGCCGAGCAACCTCACGCCAGCCGATGCACGGACCCGGCGACACACCAGAGAGCAGCCCCTGATTCTTGAGATAAGTCACCACCCGGAAGCACCAGCTACCGTGGCACCATCCCCGCACCTAATGCAATTCCGTGTTAGCGACGCCGCTCTCCTTTCTCACCGAACGACGGCTGCTTGAGCGCCAAAGGGGACCTCCTGAGCATCGCGACTCAGGGGCTCTTACCAGACCCCGGGTCGCTCACCTCCTGGCCTTGACCATGGCATGGCGACCTGGCTTACCAGCAACGGCTGAAGCCGCCTTGGGACTGGGACCTGTCGGCGCAGAGCACCAAGCCCTCATGAGGTTCGAAAGGGAGAACTGAGCTAAGGCGGAATGAGCAACTCGCACAATTCTACGACAAGGGTTATATTAACAAAACAGGATCACATGCACCTTACAAGCCCCCACGGGACGCGTCTTTGATTCCTCGCAGGGAACAGATCCTAAAAGGACGCTAACTACACGCGCCCCTGCAAAAGATGCCATCATCAACAGTGGGCCATCAAACACCAGCGCCAACCCCATCCAGATCAGAGTCGGCGGCGGCCAGACGAGCCCGCCCTGCTCCAGGAGCGGCGCTGGCTCAGGGGCTCGTAGCTGTCATCGCTCGTCTCCGGAGTCGCGAAGAGTTCGCCGGAGTCGCTGGAACCTCCGACACCTCCGCCGCCTGAGGAGCCACCAAGGGAGCGGTCGGCGGGCCCAGTCCTCGCCGTAGCAGGGTCCCGACCACCTCTCCCGGGGCAGCACTCCAGCCGGCGCCCGTTCGCATCGAAGACTTTGAAGAACATCACCGAAGCACCGTCGTACTCCAAGTGGATCGCGAAGGCGCCTCTTGTCCTGCAGACCCGGGCGATTTCGCTCTAGCCTCGAGTCATGAAGACCTCGCCCGGGGCAACGACCGCGACCTCTACCTCGGTCGCGAGGGCACTGCAGCCGGCATGCTGCAGCCAAAGCTCCAGGAGCTCTCCATGCGGGATGATGGAGGCGAAGAAGGGAGGAAGGCGACTACAGGACTGAGGAGGCATGGCGGCATGGAGCACAAACTCTCGGGAGGAGCCCTCGGTGTGGACCCCAGGGGGGACGACCCACACCTTCGTGACCCGTCGGCACCGACGGCGGCGCCGCCCGTGGCGATCGGCATCGACTCCTTCAGGGCCCTCGATGTGGGCATACAAGGGAAGCGGGAACCCCGGCGGTGGCCGCTCGCACCAGGGCCTCGACACCACCTGATGGGCCCCCTCGTCCCGGCCGCGGAGGGCGAGCCGTTTCTTCGGCGGGAGCGGGTCTGGTCCCTCTCGGGGAGCCTTTCCCTTCTCTGCCGTCGAGAATCGACGGATCAGAGCCATTGCAGCAAGATGGAGCAAGGACCGAGAAGAAGGAGAAGCAAGAAGGGATGGACTGGAAGGGCGTGCGCCGTTCCGTACTTATGGCCGGCGAAGGCCAACCGCCGACCTCCATGATCACAGGTAATCATGACCCGCTTTGCATGCAGGGACTTGTCCAATCCGTGCAGTTGCCGAGGCACCATGGGGAAGTGGAGACGCCCACGCCCAATCAACCGCCACACGGCGCCCAAGGCCGCAGGCTGTTAGGGCCCGCAGCGCTTCCCTCTTGCCCTTTTGCCTCCCTGCACGGCCAAGTCTGGGCGCGCCTTGGACCCGGGGGCTACTATCGGCGTTCTGGGAACGGGGGTCCCCAGACTTGCCTGCCTGCGGCCTACGGCGTGGCTCGAGGAGGGGCCCAGCACGGCCCATCTTCATCAACACAAACCCAAGACCCTCGCGAGGGGCCAAGCCTCGCGGGGTGGACGACACGGAGCTTCCTCAGGCACGGCCTCATCAGGCTGGCTCGCGAGGAGGCGGACAGATCAAGGCGGGGTACCTCACGAGGTGCCCGTGATGCAAGCCATGACGACCAAGGGCGCCAGGCGCGCGCCAGCCCATGCAGTGTCCTCCTTTCCTCTTTGGTGCAAAGGGAGCAAGCGCAGGCGGGAGCATCAAGCAAAGGCACTCGTTTCGGTGCAACGAGACCAAGACCAGTCCAACGGCAGGAAGGAAGTCATTCTGGAGCCCAAGCCAACGTCACCACCAGAGCCTTTGGCAGGCGAGGACCAACTTTAGTCAGGATAAGTGTACCAGATTTTCCCCTTCAAAATGGCCAATTGTTGGCGCCCTTCCCGCTCAATATTTGGGAAGAGGCCCATGGCCTTTGCCTATAAATAGGACTAGCCACCCACAGGGTAGAAGGATCGAGAATCGGCCAACCTAGATCGAGAATCGGCCAACCTAGATCCAGAATCGACCAACCCAGAAACTAGCCAGGATCGCAATCGAGAAGAGAGAGAGAGAGAAGGGTGACTGAACTCCCCCTAGCAGTTCATCCCCCCAACCAAGAATAGACCCTCGCGAGGTTGTTCTTCCTTGTATTGCTCATCATCATTAGCCCAAGAGGCAATCCACCACACCACACACTGGAGTAGGGTATTACACCACAACGGTGGCCCGAACCAGTATAAACCATGTGTCTCTTGTGTTGTTCTTTCCATAGCTTAGATCTTAGCGAGGCGGAGGGGTGCAGGTAGGTAGAAGGCGAAATCTCCGTGTGCACCCCAGTGTTCGAACCTCAAGGGTCTGCCAGAACCCGAAATCCTACATTCTTCGTCTAATAAGTCAAGTGCATCCTGTCTGGATTTTTCATTGTTAACTTCAACATAAGCCGCCACACGGGGCGAGTCATAACGGATGTCACTGGGCAATACTGCTTCTGCTCCATAAACCATGAAGAAGGGTGTGTAACTCGTAGACCTGTTGGGCGTAGTATTGATGCTCCATAACACTGAGGGAAACTCCTCTACCCGACAACCCGGCGTTCGCTGTAAAGGAACCATAAGCCTGGGTTTTAGCCCTTTCAGACTTTCTTGATTGGCTCTCTCGGCTTGACCATTAGATTGAGGATAAGCTACAAAAGAAAAATCAAGCTGGATGTGCTCTCACTGACAAAACTCTTCCATAGCCCCTTAAGACAGATTAGTGCCATTGTCTGTGATAATACTGTGCGAAAAACCAAAACAAAAGATTACTTTTTTCATGAACTGAACCGCCGTGGCTGCATCACATTTACTCACAGGCTCTGCCTCAACCCACTTAGTAAATTTATCAACTGCCACTAAGAGATGTGTCTTTTTATCCTTAGACCTTTTGAAAGGTCCCACCATGTCAAGCCCCCAAACCGCAAACGGCCAAGTGATTGGAATCATCCGGAGCTCTTGAGCCGGCACATGCGTTCGTTGTGCAAATTTTTGACATCCATCACATCTACTGACCAGATCCTCTGCGTCAGCGTGAGTCGTCAACCAGTAAAAACCGTGACGAAACACTTTGGCTACTAAAGATTTTGACCCGGCTGGATGACCACAATCGCCTTCATGGATCTCACAAAGAATTTCTTGACCTTCTTCAGGGGAGGAACGCCCCAGAAACACTGCGATGAAATAACTCTCCATCCGAAATCGTCATGGACTTAGATCGCCGGGTTATCTGCCGAGCCAGAGTCTCATCCACTGGCAACTCTCCTAGGGTCATGTAAGCCAAGAATGGCACTGTCCAATCTGGGATGACATGAAGAGCCACCACCAACTGCGCCTCTGGGTCAGGAACAACTAAATCTTCTTCTGTGGGCAACTTGACAGAGGGGTTATGCAAAACATCTAAAAAGGTGTTGGGTGGTACCGACTTATGCTGAGACCCCAGCCGGCTTAAAGCATCAGCTGCTTCGTTCTTTCGACGGTCAATGTTTCCACCTAATAACCTTTAAACTATCCTACAACAGCATCGACCTCTCGGTGATAAGCCGCCATGAGAGGGTCTTTGGAATCCCACTTGCCAAATACTTGCTGAGCCACTAGATCTGAGTCACCAAGACATCTAACCCGGCTCAAGCTCATCTCCCTTGCCACTCGAAGACCATGGAGCAATGCTTCATACTCTGCTGCATTGTTAGTGCATGAAAACATCAACCGTAACACATAACAAAATTTATCACCTCGTGGGGAAGTTAATACAACTCCAGCCCCCGAGCCTTCCAATTGCCTGGATCCATCAAAATGAATAGTCCAATATGTGTTGTCCAGCTTCTCTTCTGGCATCTGCATCTCTGTCCAGTCATTGATGAAGTCAACCAAGGCTTGAGATTTAATTTCAGTATGTGGAACATACTTCAGCCCATGAGACCCAAGCTCAATTGCCCACTTGGCAACTCTCCCCGTGGCTTCTCTGTTTTGAATGCCCAAAGGAGCAGAGCTAACCACAGTGATTGGATGTCCCTAAAAGTAATGCTTAAGCTTCCGACTTGCCATGAACACCCCATAAACAAGCTTCTGCCAATGTGGATATCGTTGCTTAGATTCAATTAGCACTTCACTGACATAATAAACCAGCCGCTAAACTGGATGCTCTTTGCCAGCCTCCTTGCGCTCTACCACCATAGCCACACTAACAGCCCGTGAGTTGGCAGCCACGTATAACAATAGCGGCTCTTTCTCAATTGGAGCAGCTAGGACCGGCGGCTTAGCCAGTTGTGCCTTTAGGTCCTCAAAAGCGGCGTTCGCAGCATCGCTCCAAACAAAAACATCTGTTTTCTTCATCAACTGATACAGAGGCATAGCCTTTTCCCCTAACCGGCTTATGAACCGGCTCAAAGCGGCCACACGACCCGCCAGTCGTTGAACATCATTGACGCAGGTTGGTTTGGCTAGAGATGTAATTGCCTTGATTTTCTCTGGGTTAGCTTCAATACCTCGGTTAGACACCAGAAAACCCAAGAGCTTGCCGGCTGGCACTCCAAAAACTCATTTGGCTGGGTTAAGCATCATCTTGTAAACCCGAAGATTATCAAAAGTCTCCTTCAGGTCTGTGACCAAGGTTTCCTCTTCACTGGATTTCACCACTATATCATCCACATAGGCATGAACATTGCGCCCAATTTGATTGTGAAGACAACTCTGCACACACCGCTGGTAAGTCGCCTGGGCACTCTTAAGCCCAAAAGGCATAGACACATAGCAGAAAGCCCCAAAAGGAGTTATAAACATTGTCTTATCTTGATCCTTGACTGCCATGTTAATATGATGGTAACCGGAGTAAGCATCTAAGAAACTCAACCATGCGCAACCCGCCGTAGCATCAATGATCTGATCAATACGGGGAAGAGCAAAAGGATCAGTCGGACAAGCTTTGTTCAAATCTGTGTAATCCACACACATACACTAGGTGCCATTCTTTTTTAGTACAAGCACCGGGTTAGCTAACCATTCTGGGTGAAAGACCCCCACAATGAACTCGGCTGCCAAGACCCGGGCCACCTCTTCTACGATGGCCTTGCGCCTTTCTTCATTGAACCACCGGAGAAACTGTCTAACAGGTTTAAACTTTGGATCGATATTAAGAGTGTGCTCAGCGAGTTCCCTCGGGACACCCGGCATGTCTGAAGGTTTCCATGCAAAGATGTCCCGGTTCTCACGGATGAACTCGATGAGCGCGCTTTCCTATTTCGGATCCAAGTTTGCGCTGATGATGAACTGTTTAGATGAATCGCCAGGCACAAAGTCAACCATCTTAGTGTCATCAGCTGATTTGAATTTCAACTCCGGCTCATGCTCTGTTGTTGGTTTCTTTAATGACGTCATGTCTGCCGGGTCAACATGATCCTTGTAGAATTTCAACTCCTCTGCCGCACAAACAGATTCAGCATAGGCAGCATCCCCTTCTTCACATTCCAAGGCTATCTTCCGGCTCCCATGGACTGTAATGGTGCCCTTGTGACCCGGCATCTTGAGCTGCAAATATACGTAACACGGCCGAGCCATGAACTTGGCATAAGCCGGCCGCCCAAACAGAGCATGATATGGGCTTTTGATTTTAACCACTTCAAAGGTTAATTTTTCTGCTCTGGAGTCATACTCATCTCCAAAGGCTACTTCCAGCTTGATCTTACCAACTGGGTATGCCGATTTACCAGGTACCGCACCATGAAAAATAGTGTTGGATTGTTTAAGATTTTTGTCCGTCAATCCCATCCGGCAGAACATCTCTTAGTAAAGGATGTTGATGTTGCTGCCACCATCCATGAGTACCTTAGTAAAGATTTTGGTACTGTAAAGTTTGACTTTAGTCCAGATTAGTAATCGGGTCTTGTTCCTTTCGCAGTTTGTGTTTCGTTGCTCCGTTTGATTTGATTCTTTTTGCAAACCGGAGTTCTTCAGTTGAATTTTCTGGTTAGATATTCTTATTTGAGATTTACCCGTGCATATTTGCTTGATTGCTTATGTATGCTATTGTTTGTTTGCGATAGAACACCCGGAGTGGGAAGCGTGCTACTACGAGTCTCTAGGTTTTGCGGATCATCAGCAAGGCAAGTAACACATTGATCATACTTCTTTCATACCCAGTTTTTATGCATTAGTTCCAATCCCCAAACATTGCATGATTAGGATGTGATTAACTTGTGGGTATTGGGAAGTAGATGATGAGGTAGAACCTATTGCCCTGTTTTAGTATCAAACCCTGGGAGTTACTTGTACGTAATGCCTATGTTGCTATGCTATGCTCGTAGACATGGACTGGGTTTGATTGTATCCACGAAAGATGTGAGATTGTTAATTAATGGTTCAACTTAAGGTTGCAACTTTAATACACATCTGGGTGGATTGCTTATTTTGGGCACCTGGGGATATACCAGTGTTGTCCTAGGAGATCCCGGGGATATACCGTGTGATCCTCCTATGGTCCACCACCCAGGCTCAAAGGGATCAAAAGATTATTCATGCTAGAAACTTCCGTGTGCAGCCACAAGCCATTATGGGCTCTGGCATAGTTGAGTATGTTGTGTGACCTCTTTCAGTGGTGGGCTAGCAGATGTAGAGGGAAAGTAGGTGTAACTATCCATCCGGAGTAAAGAGTTAATGCTTCTGAAAGACTGTGTCTCGGTCATCCATTTCTGAAACACCGTGTAGTGCGAGAAATACAAAGGAGGAGATCGAGTCTTTTGGGGAAAAGTGCGCAAACCTCTACAGAGTGTACAAACTAATCATGGTTAACCGTGTCCCCGATTATGGACATCTTGAGTATCTAGTACTTGGATTATCCTACTGTATCTCATCACTCTAATTTAATTTGTTGGGGGTGATAATTACTTTTGATTCGGATTGAGATGGGGGTACCATTCTCAATGTTTCAACTACCATGATATGTAAATAAAATATATTCCTTTGCAGTAGGGAAAAATTGGCTTTTCTCAAAAACCATATAACCATAGAGCCTCCACCAGCCATATATGCATGTAGTGATAGCATTTATCTATTCATTGCTCTACTGTGTTACATTGCCAGCATATTCCATGTGCTGACCCGTTTTCAGGCTGCAACGTATCATGTTGCAGACTTTTCAGACGAGGAGTAAGGTGCGATAGGTTGTTTGTCATGCACTCAGCTATGCCGTTGGAGTTGATGGACTCACTTTATCTTCCAAGCCTTCCGCTGTTATCGTATTAGATGGCCTTAAGCCATATTTATTGCAATAAGTTCTCTCTTGAGACATTCGATGTAATAAGTGTGTGATTGCCACTCTGTTATAAATCCTTCGGGTACTGTATGTGTCAGTATTACCGATCCAGGGATGACACTGAAGCATAGAGACTTGATCGTTTGAGGTCGGGTCGCTACAAGATGGTATCAGAGCACACGCTGAATGTAGGACACGACCACTAAGAAATGCCATAGGTCACTCTTCTCTACTCATTTCTGACTCCTTTCCATTTTCTACTCTTTAGGATGGTGGACACGAGGATCAAGTTTGCACAACCGGATGAAGACACACCTTTTGGACGATACTTGAAGGAAGTCACTAGGTACCTGAACATTGGAATACCAAGCTTCACCGGGACCTACAACGCCACTTTACCAGAAGAGGAGCGCTGGATGATTCGAGTTCAAGTTCCAGGAAGGACATTCACGCCAGTTACGGATCCTATAGAGTTTTCCTTTGATGCACCCACCTGGAGTCTAGGCAAGAGCATGGCAGCCCACATTGCTATGGGACGTATTGGAGAAGTATACAAACAAGAGCTGAAGGACACTATATACCAGATATGTGGGCGCCGAGATGAGCAATGGGAGATGATCAGCACCAGGAGGGATAGATCCATTGCAGCATTCATCCAGGAGTTAAATGAACACATTCGTCGCCAGGAGAACCAGATGTGCGCTAGCATGATAGATTTGAAGAAGGCAATGACCAGGATCGCAAAGATAGAAGAGGAACTCAAGGCTACACGCGACGATTATGAGGAGGAAATCATCGTACTAGTGGAGAAGAATGACGACCTAACAAGGAAGCTAGGAGTTTTCATGGGAGACCCGCGCCAGGAGGAGAGGACGACAATTCCACTTGTCCGGTGAACTACATCATCATCGACGACACCGACTCTGACCCCGGTGATAGTGATGATGACTATGAAGACGAAGCTGGAGCGTCTATCATGGAGTCTTCCACCAAGCAATATTTCTAGATGATCACCATATGACTAGTAGTTTTCCCCCATGTATATAGTAATAGTCCGAGCACTTTTAACGATAGTTCTAGACCGTTTGTATGCCCTCGCTTGATTGATTGAGTGATATGATATGACTGTGTTTGTCTCATGTGCATATGGGTAGTGCTTTCTCACTAGACCTCATTCTATTCTAAACTCTCCCCCCTAAACCCATCAGATGCCTCCGAGCGTGACCCTGGTTTTTCTTTCCCACCGGAGCTCACTCAGTTGATCCATCAGCAGAATACCTTGATGCAGATGTTAGTTCAGAACCAAGGCAACAACAACAACAATAACCCACTGCCACCACCTCCAGTTGACAACTTAGCCCGTTTTCTGAGGTTGTAGCCGCCGGTGTTTTCCAGTAGCACCAAGCCCATAGTTGATGATGATTGGCTGCGTAGGATAGGAAGGGAGTTGACCACCACAGGTTGCACAGATGCGGAGAAGGTGTGTTTTGCCGCACACCAATTGGATGGACCAGCAGCTGCATGGTGGGAGAATTACACATCCACTTTTCCTATAGCTAATGTCACTTGGGAGCAGTTTCAGCAAGCATTCTGCACAGCCCACATATCCACTGGAGCTATGAGCATGAAGAAGCGTGAGTTTCACAACTTGTGCCAGGGAAATTGTACTGTGGATCAATACGTAGATGAGTTTAGTAAGCTATCTCGTTATGCCCCTGATGATGTGGCCATAGATGTCGCGAAGCAGGAAAAGTTTATGGAAGGGCTAAATGATGAGATGAGCATGCAGTTGATGGTGGCAACATTCAACAACTACCAGGAGTTGGTAGACAAGGCTCTTATGATTGAAGGGAAGCAGCAGCAGATTGAGAATCGCAAGAGGAAGTATGGACAGGGGAAGTACAATTCTGGAGCTCAACAGAAGCCTCGTCTCACCCCGAACTCGGGAGGACTTGTCCATAACTATGGAGGCTACACTCACAATGGAGGAAGTTCCCATAATCATAATGGCCCAAGGAATGGGAATGGGAATGGAGCAAGCAACAATTAGAACCGCTCTAACCCAGCCACACCAGCCAAGAAGGATCAAAGTCACATTACTTGTTTCAAGTGCGGGAAGACTGGGCACTATGCTAACGATTGTCCGGAATTGAAGAATGGCAATGGCAATGGAAGCGCTGGGAAGAAGCCCAACCCTTTCAATAGGGGACAAGTGAACCACGTGAACATGAAGGAAGTTGAGGAGCAGCCTGATGAAGTTATCGGTAAGTTTTTGGTTAAGTCGTTTATTGCCATTGTTCTTTTCGATACTGGTGCATCGCATTCATACATATCAAGGGGATTCGTGGATAAGTATAAGTTGCCCACTAAGGTACTTAGGACACCCATGTTAGTAAGTTCGCCAGGAGCCGAGTATATGGCAAGTCAAGGATGTTTTCAGATGCCATTGACCATTGGAAGCCATGTTTTCCCCTCAGACATGATAATTTTGGAGTCACAAGGATTGGATGTGATACTAGGAATGGATTGGCTAGATGTATGGGGGAAACATCGATTGCGCGAGTAAGTCGATTTTGCTCGAGACATAGAGTTCTTGATAGAGCTGTTGCCAGGCACCGGGCCAATATCAAAGAGACCATACTGGATGCCCGCAAATGATCTGGAGGAAATCAAGAAACAGATTAAGGAGTTATTGGAGAAAGGTTACATTCGACGGAGCTCATCACCATGGGGAGCCCCAGTGCTGTTGGTTGAGAAGAAGGATAAGTCCCTAAGAATGGTTGTTGATTATCGGGCATTGAATGAAATAACGATCAAGAATAAGTACCCAATGCCGATGATCAATGATTTGTTTGACCAGCTGCAAGGAGCAAAAGTGTTTTCGAAGATCGACCTACGATCAGGTTACCACCAGCTGAAGATTAGGGAAAAAGATATACCCGAAATAGCATTCACCACAAGGTATGGGCTATATGAGTATACGGTTATGTCATTTGGATTAACTAACGCCCCCGCCTATTTCATGAGTATGATGAACAAGGTGTTCATGGAGTTCTTGGATAAGTTTGTCATGGTGTTCATTGATGATATTTTAGTATACTCAAAGAATGAAGAGGAACATAAGGAGCATTTGCCGTTAGTTCTCGAGAAGCTCAGGGAACATCAGTTATATGCCAAGTTCAGCAAATGTGAGTTTTGGTTGAAGGAAGTTGGATTTATTGGACATGTTATGTCAGGAGAAGGTATAGCAGTGCACCCTACCAAGGTTAAATCAGTCACTAAGTGGTAGGCACCCACCTCGGTTGGAGAGATCCGCAGTTTTCTTGGACTCGCGGGATACTATCGGAGATTTATTGAGAATTTTTCTAAGATTGCAAAGCCCATGACGGCATTGTTGAAGAAGGACAGCAAGTTCCATTGGACTGAAGAATGTGAAGCAAGTTTCCAGGAGTTGAAGAAATGTTTGACTACAGCCCCAGTGCTGATTCTGCCAGATATACACAAGGATTTCCAAGTGTATTGCGACGCCTCTCGCTTAGGACTTGGAGAAGTACTTATGCAAGACGGAAGGATTGTTTCGTATGCCTCACAACAACTTAAACCACACGAATTGAATTATGTCACGCATGATTTGGAGTTAGTAGCTGTAGTGCATGCACTCAAGACCTGGAGACATTTTCTTATTGGAAACCATTGTGATGTGTACATGGATCACAAGAGTTTGAAGTACATTTTTACTCAGAAGGAGTTGAATCTCAGGTAGAGGAGATGGTTGGAGCTCATAAAGGATTACGATATGAAGTTGCACTATCATCCAGGCAAGGCAAATGTCGTAGCAGACGCTTTGAGTCGGAAGACTTACGTCAACACCCTCGTAAGCGGAGGAATGCCAAAGGAGTTGGTAGAAGATCTTAGGGAGCTACATTTGGAGATAGTTCCTAAAGGTTTTGTTGCAGCATTGGAGGTTCAATCAACATTGTTGGAAAAGATTCGAGCAGCTCAGAAGGATGACAAAGAAATTGCCAAAATAAAGGAGAAGATGAGTGAAGGCAAAGCCAAAGGTTTCGCGAGGATGAGCACGACACCTTGTGGTTTGAAAAACGTATATACGTGCCCAATAGTGCAGAGCTCAGAAAGTTGATATTACAGGAAGCTCATGATTCACCATATCGATACACCCCAAAAACACCAAGATGTATTTGGATTTGAAGGAGCATTTCTGGTGGACTGGTATGAAGAAGGATATTGCCGAGTATCTAGCCGTATGTGATGTATGTCAGAGAGTGAAGGCAGAACATCAGAAGCCCGCAGGATTACTGCAGCCTATGCCGATACCCGAATGGAAGTGGGATAAGTTTGGCATTGACTTTATCACCAGATTTCTCAGGACCCGATCGGGATATGATTCAATCTGGGTAGTAGTGGATCGCTTGACCAAAGTAGCTCACTTTATCCCAGTGAAAACCACTTATACAAGTGTGAAGTTGGCCAAGATATATATGACCAGGATCGTATGTCTGCACAGAGTTCCGAGAACCATCGTATCAGATAGAGGAACACAGTTTACTTCAAAGTTTTGGCACCAGCTGCATCAGACTTTGGGAACCAGGTTGGAGTTCAGTACAGCTTTTCACCCGTAGACAGATGGACAGACAGAGAGAGTCAATCAGATTCTGGAGGACATGTTGAGAGCTTGTGCACTAGACTATGGATCTAGTTGGGATGATAATTTGCCTTACGCGGAATTCTCGTACAACAATAGCTACCAGGCCAGTTTGAAGATGGCACCGTTCGAGGCCCTGTATGGAAGAAGGTGCAGCACACCATTGATGTGGGATGAAGTTGGAGACCGCCAGTTGTTTGGACCAGATTTGATTAAGGAGTCCGAAGAGAAAGTTAAACTGATTCGAGATAGACTGAAGGTAGCTCAGTCCAGACAGAAGAGTTATGCAGACTCAAAACACAAGGAGGTAGCCTATGAAATCGGAGACAGGGCGTATCTGAGAGTGTCACCACTTCGAGGAGTTAAGCGTTGTGGAGTTAAGGGAAAGTTAGCCCCGAGATTTGTGGGGCCGTACCGTGTTTTGGAACGCATGGGAGAGGTTGCTTACAAGTTGGAATTACCCGAAGGACTGTCGGGAGTTCATGATGTGTTTCACGTTTCTCAGTTGAAGAAGTGTCATGCAAAGATGGCCAATATTCCTCTGAGGGATACAGTGCCTCTAGAAGCAATACAATTGGATAGTGATTTGACATATGAGGAGAAACCTGTCAATATTCTTGAGTTTGCTAGCCGAGTTACTCGTAGTAAGGTTATCAAGTTTTGCAAAGTTCAGTGGAGCCATCATACCGAGGATGAAGCCACCTGGGAATGAGAGGATGATATATGCAAAGACCACTCGCACCTATTTTCTAGCCAACCCGAATCTCGAGGGCGAGATTCATCTTAAGGGGGGGGGGGTAGGTTTGTAACATCCCAAATTTTCAATTTGGAATGTTATACATAGGTCATTCATGCATATCATATTTTATTGCATTTTTTTCACGATCCTCAAAATCCTAAGCAACTCAAGGACCCGCGGAGAGAGTTGGGGATTTCACGATTTTCATATTTGAATTTCTATCAAATATTGAAACAAGGATCATTTTGGTTTTAATGATTTTTCTCTCCAAAAATATTTCAAAATTAAAATATATGAGAGGAGATAATATGAGTTCTTCAAAATAAATGAAATATTGGAGGAAAAATATTAAAATCAAATAAATGATTTTTATTTGGATTTTATTGCAATTTTATTCGAATTAGGAAAAATACATGTTTTTCAAAATTTCATTATAGGCCCAAATAAATGTTCACCTTGTTCGGCATATTTTTAGAGGACGGGGAAAATTTATTTCGGGATTTTTGGTGTCCATTTAGTATTTATTTTCTTTGTTTTTTGCGTCAGGACTTACATAAAAAAAGAGGCAACCGACTTAACAGGCCG